>NC_053154.1:14836898-15144398 GCF_016835505.1 Polypterus senegalus | reverse complement strand
TATATATATATATATATATACATATACATATACATATACACATATATATATATATATATACATATATATATACATATACATATATATATATATATACATATACATATATATATATATATACATATATATATATATATATACATATATATATACATATACATATACATATATGTATATCTATATATACATATATATATATACATACATATACATATATATATATATATATATATATACATATATATACACATATATACACATATATATATACATATATATATATATATATATATATATATATATACATATATATATATATATATATATATATATATATATATATATATATACATATATATATATATATATATATATATATATATATATATATATATACATATATATATATATATATATATATATATATATATATAGAGAGAGAGAGAGAGAGAGATTGTATTTACATACAGTGTCAATCAATGCATACATTTATTCTGGTTGGTTCATTGATTTACACTCAAATGACTTATATAAAATAAAAGTCTGTTATATTAGTACATTTTGTTGTTCACTTGACCTTTATCTGGTTTCTGGTGCCCTGAACAGGTTTCTGTCTTTTATTAGGCCTTTATGCTATTTCTTTGCCCACCATGGCCTAGTCATTTAGGCCCCGTAATCATCCCCACTTTCTAATTGGTTATCTCTCTCTCTCTCACCACTTCACCACCTATTAGCTAATGTGTGGGGAGTGTACTGGCACAATAATGGCTGCCATCACATCATCCAGGTGGAAGCTGCACGTTGGTGCTTGTTGAAGTGGCTCCCAACTCACTGTGAAAAGAGCTTTGAGTGGTGAGAAAAGCTCTACACAAATGTAAAGAACTAGTATTATTGTTCATTGCCTAGTCAAAAATGGCATCCAAAAAAATCATGAAATAGACAAACATGAGAAATGGATTCCTTGTCCTCAAAAGCTCCAAAGTCAAAATTTAAAGGGTAAAAATATCTCGAAAACAAGTAAATAAAATTAAGATTGAACACCGACTGATAACACTCACCCTGGATGACTTGATGTATAATGTACTGTTACAGCTCTCCACAGGACGAGTATAAAAGTTTCAGCAACAAGATGGTCTCCACATTTTTTTTGCCAAGGATTTCAGTTGGTCTCTGTGTCACTGGTCATTCTTCCAAGCGGAAGCTATTTTACAATAAAATCAGAGTTGCTAAATCATTGCACGTAGTGATTTCATTGTAATTTGTGTTAACGTTACAAATGTTTGCTGGAATTCCATCAGCTTAAACATACGTTTTAGGCATCGAAGAATTCTAACTGAATGCGGGTTTGTGGATTGACAGTAATGATCTAATTCTTGAAATTAGCTAGGTTCTAATTATTTTTAAGGCAACACCATTTTGTTTTACTTTGATGAAGACGGGGATTGAATTAGCTTGCTGGTTTTAAAGTCGACCTCACAGGATTCTCACTGTCCAAATATTAAGAATTTTCCAAATGTGTTTCTGGCAAACAACCTAACATTCTGTTCTTTTGACTTTTAAATTTTAGATCATCCCTTTTGTCTTGATGGTATATTGTTTTAATTTCCAGTTTTGACCCTCACTTTGATTGTTTATTTGTTCTCATTTCCAGGTCCTTCTTACTTGATTTCTGCACACTGACCTTGGTATCAAAACACTGCGTGGCACACAGATCTGTCAGGTGAAATCTAAAAGAGAGATGAGACATTCCCGTTATATAAAAAGGGTGACAGGGCAGATCCAAGTAACTGTAGGCCAGTAAGCTGAACGTGCATCACAGGAAAATTAATGGAAGGAATTAAGGATAAGATTGAGCAACACATGGCAAGGACAGGAGTTTAACTGAACAGTCAGTGTGGGCTCAGAAGAGGGAGGTCGTGTTTTACTAACATGCTGGAATTCTATGAGGAAGCAAGAAAAGGATACGATCAAAGTGGAGCAGATGATATTATGTATCTGGACTTTCAGAAAGCATTTGATAAGGTGCCATATGAGAGGGTGGTATTCAAACTACAAGAAGTGGCAGTTCAGGTTGATGTGTGTAGATGGGTGAAGAATTGGCTCAGACACAGGAAGGAGAGGGTGATCGTGTGAGGAACCTCAGTCTGTAAAATCGAGAGTCCACCTTATGAGGATTTAGGAGTCAAAGTGAACTCTAAGCTATCAACTTCCTGACTGTTAGCCTTCTTAATGGCTTCTTAACACTATGTCAGGTTTTATAGCGCCTTGATGTGTGGAGTACAAGTCAAAGAAGGTTCTGCTTGAGCTTTATAACACACTGGTGAGGCTTCATCTGGAGTCCTGGATGCACTTTTGGTCTCCAGGCTACAAAAAGGACATAACAGCACTAGAAAAGGTCCAGAGAAGAACGACGAGGCTGATTCCAGGTCTACAGGGGTTGAATTATGAGGAAAGATTACAAGAGCTGAGCCTTTACAGTTTAAGGGTAAATTTTGCACAAACATTAGGAAGTTTTTCTTTACACAAAGAACGACAGACACTTGGAATAAGCGACCAAGTAGTGTGCTAGACAGTAAGACTTTAGGGACTTTCAAAACTCGACTCAGTTTTTGGAAGAAATAAGTGGATAGGACTGACGAGCAGTGTTGGGCAGAATGGCCTGTTCTTGTCTAGAGTGTTCTAATGAATGAATCAGAATTGGCCGATGTTAAGAGTGGTGACCAGCAGGGGACAGTGCTGGGGCCGCTGCTATTTTTTATATAAATGATTTAGATAGCAATATAAGTAACAAGCTGCTTAAGTTTGCAGATGATACCAAGATAGGTGGATTAACAGATAATTTGGAATCCGGTATATCATTACAGAAGGACTCAGAGAGCAGACTGGTTTGGGCAGATTTGTGGCTGATGAAATTTAATGTCAGTAAATGTAAAGAACTACACATAGGAAGTAAAAATGTGAGGTTTGAATATACAATGGGCGGTCGGAAAATCGAGAGTCCACCTTATGAGAAGGATTTAGGAGTTGTAGTTAGACTTCCAGACAGTGTTCAGAAGCCATTATGCAGGCTAACAGAATGTCAGGTTATATAGCGCCTTGATGTGTGGAGTGCAAGTCACAGGAGGTTCTGCTCAAGCTTTATAACACACTGGTGAGGAATCATCTGGAGTACTGGGTGCAGTTTTGGCCTACAGGCTACAAAAAGGACATAGCAGCACAAGAGAAGGTCCAGAGAAGAGCGACTAGGCTGATTCAGGGCTACAGGGGATGAGTTACGAGGAAAGATTAAAAGAGCTGAGCCTTTACAGTTTAAGATAAAGAAGATTAAGAGAAGACCTGACTGAAGTGTTTAAAAGTATGAAGGGAATTAGTCCAGTGGATCGAGATGGTGACTTTAAAATGAGTTCATCAAGAACACAGGGACACAGTTGGAAACTTAAGGGTAAATTTCGCACAAACATTAGGCAGTTTTTCTTTACACAAAGAACGATAGACACTTGGAATAAGCGACCAAGTAGTGTGGTAGACAGTAAGGGACGGTAGGGACTTTCAAAACTCGAGTTGAAGTTTTTTTTTGGAAGAAAGCAAAGCAAAGGTTACAAGATTTGTAAATGAAAAAGGGCAAAGCAAAAGAAAGAAAAATAAGAAAAAAAAAATGACACCATGTCACAAAGCAAAAGTCATGTCAAATCAGCTTCAGGAACATGGCAATGAGTTCACTGTCCTCCCCTGTCACCGGATCCGAGTCCAATAGGACCACTTTGGGATGTGGTGGAACAGAAGATTTGTGGTATGACTTTCCACCTGACAAATCTGCAGAAACTGTGCGATGCAATCATGTCAGCCTGGACCAGAATTTCAAAGGAACGATTCCAACACCTTGCAGAATCCATGGCATGAAGAACTGAGGCTATTCGGAGAGCAAAAGGTGGTCCTCTCCAGTATTAGTATAGTGGTCCAAAGAATTTGCTCAGTGAGACTAGAAGGAATAGAAGGCCATTATGGGTTATTGAGTGTAGATTGTTGAAAAAAAGGGCAAATTCATCTATTTAAAATAAAATCTGAAAAATAATAAAGTGTGCAGAAATTAGGGGTTGGAATACTTTTATAATCCACTCCATCATAAGGTGCTTTTCATATATATCTGTCTATCTATCTATCTATATATTGCCATCCATGTATCTATCACAGTATATAGTACCTTTCATCTATCTATCTCTCACAGTATGTAGTGCCTACCATCTGTTAAAGTATATAATGTCTTTTATATCTATCTATCTATCATATTGTCTTTCAATACTATCTATCATATACTGCATTATCTATCTCTATACAGTGGAACCTTGGGTCATGACTGTAATTCATTCCAAAACTCTGGTCGCAACCCGATTTGGTCATGACCCTGTGACAATGCGGGCTTGGCTCCACGCTCCCATCTGATATTTGGAAGCCCTTGAACCCAACACCGTCGATAATGTCACCGAGTGAGCTAGTCAGTGAGACAACATTTGAGCAAGGGGATGGTTCAAAAAGGTGCATAGTGCTTTTATTTAAAATCAAAACAATCAAAAACAGTGTTCAATAAATAAAGTGCAGTGAGTCCCAAAATCTTCATTAGATAGATAGATAGACAGACAGATAGATACTTTATTAATCCCAAGGGGAAATTCACATAATCCAGCAGCAGTATACTGATACAAAGAAACAATATTAAATTAAATAGTAATAAAAATGAAAAAAATTAAAATAAAATTAATGTTAGCATTTACTCCCCCGGGTGGAATTGAAGAGTCGCATAGTGTGGGGGAGGAACGATCTCCTCAGTCTGTCACTGAAGCTACTCCTCTGTCTGGAGATGATCCTGTTCAGTGGATGCAGTGGATTATTCATGATTGACAGGAGTTTGCTTAGTGCCCGTCGCTCTGCCACAGATGTTACTGTCCAACTTTAATCCTACAATAGAGCCTGCCTTCTTAACAAGTTTGACCAGGCGTGAGGCGTCTTTCATCTTTACGCTGCCTCCACCGTGTAGAAGAGGGCACTTGCAACAACCGTCTGGTAGAACATCTGCAGCATCTTATTGCAGATGTTGAAGGACGCCAACCTTCTAAGAAAGTATAGTCGGCTCTGACCTTTCTTACATTGAGCATCAGTGTTGGCAGTCCAGTCCAATTTATCATCCAGCTGCTCTCCCAGGTATTTATAGGTCTGTACCCTCTGCACAGTCACCTCTGATGATCACGGGGTCCATGAGGGGCCTGGGCCTCCTAAAATCCACCACCAGCTCCTTGGTCTTGCTGGTGTTAAGGTGTAAGTGGTTTGAGTCGCACCATTTAACAAAGTCTTTGATTAACTTCCTGTACTCCTCCTCCTGCCCACTCCTGATGCAGCCCACAATAGCAGTGTCATCAGCGAACTTTTGCACGTGACAGGACTCCGAGTCATATTGGAAGTCTGATGTATATAGATTGAACAGAACCAGAGAAAGTACAGTCCCCTGCGGCGCCCCTGTATTGCTGAACACAATGTCAGACCTGCAGTTCCCAAGACGCACATATTGAGGTCTGTCTGCAAGATAGTCCACAATCCATGCCACCAGGTGTGAGTCTACTCCCATCTCAGTCAGCTTGTCTCTAAGGAGCAGAGGTTGGATGGTGTTGAAGGCGCAAGAGAAGTCCAAAAACATAATTCTTACAGCACCACTGCCTCTGTCCAGGTGGGAGAGGGATCGGTGTACCATATAGATGATGGCATCCTCCGCTCCCACCTTCTCCTGGTATGCGAACTGCAGAGGGTCGAGGGCTTGGTGGACCTGTGGCCTCAGGTGTTGAAGCAGCAGCCACTCCATGGTCTTCATCAGATGTGACGTCACAGCAACAGGCCGGAAGTCATTCAGCTCACTAGGACGTGATACCTTTGGGACAGGAGTGATACAAGATGTTTTCCAAAGCCTTGGGACTCTCCCCTGTTCCAGGCTCAGGTTGAAGATGCGCTGTAGAGGACTCCCCAGTTCCAACGCACAGGCCTTCAGCAATCGTGGCGATACACCATCTGGACCCGCTGCTTTGCTGGCACAAAGTCTTTTCAGCTCTCTGCTCACCTGGGCTTCTGTAATTGTGGGTGGGGATGTCTCACCTATGCTGGTATCAGCAGAAGGATGGTTGGAGGATGCAGTACTCCGAGGTGAGAGTTGTTTACTGTGATCAAACCTATTAAAGAAGTTGTTCATTTGGTTTGCTCTCTCCACGTCTGTCTCGATGGCGGCACCCGCTTCGAGCTGCAGCCAGTGATAATCTTCATCCCATCCCACACTTCCTTCATGCTGTTGTTCTGCAACTTCTGCTCCAGCTTTCTCCTGTACTGCTCTTTCGCCGCCCTGAGCTGGATAAATAATTAATAATTAAATAATCCATAAAAGAAATTGTGGAGGTTAAAACTAATAGGTAAAATAGTACAGTACCAAAAGCCCGGTGTCTTCTGCTTCCATGGCGGCTCCCCTGCTACGCCCATCTGGTCTGCTCTACAGGAGAGTCGCCTACCTGCAGAATCAGCTGCCCTTCAATCAGGTCCAGTAGCCCTTTGACCCTTGGCTTCGTCAGGCTCCCAACCGGACCAAGACTTGGGTTATTTCCCAGCGGCCAAGGTGCTCACGCTGGGACTACACTAGCCCAAAGCCTTCGACTCCCGCTCCTTCTACGGTCAAGTTGATTCCTCCACTGGTCACTCCAGCTACTTAGTCGCTCAGCTGGAACGACCGCTTTCTCAGCCCCACTGAGTGTCAGCCAAACACTCCCCTTGTGGGCTTGCCTCCCAGCTGCCTGCTTTCTTCCTCGCTCGCTCTCCACACACTCCATGTGTCTCTCTCTCGCACCAACCTGCTCGCTTTCTGCTACAACCTCCATCCTCTTTCTCACTCCTTCCGTTTTGTTCTTTTTTTCGTCTTTCTTCCCCTCTCCAACCGACTCGCATTTCTTTTATACAGCAAGGGGCCATAGCAGCTGCAGCAAATTAGCCACGGGAGCAATCACAGATGTGGGCAGTTGGAATGATGGATGGATTAAAAGGCATAAGTCTACATGACCATCATCATCAAGCCCTTCCATGAGAACTCTAAATCCAAAGAGGACTGTTTCATTTATGTTAGGTAGAATGCCCAGAGGGGACTGGGCAGTCTAATGGTCTGGAATCCCTACAGATTTTATTTTTTCTCCAGCCGTCTGGAGTTTTTTTTTGTTTTTCTGTCCCCCCTGGCCATTGGACCTTACGCTTATTCGATTGTTAATTAATGTTGATTTATTTTGGTTTTCTTATTGTGTCTTTTATTTTTCTATTCTAAAGCATAATGTAAAGCACTTTGAGCTGCTGTTTGTATGAAAATGTGCTATATAAATAAATGTTGTTGTTGTTCCTCACCTGTGTTATACAGTATATCTGCACTGTGATATTAATTGCAGGGTTCGATTATGCAGCCATGTAGGAATGTTTGGTGAGATGAGCTTGATTACTTTGGTCTGGGTAAAAAGAAAGAAGAGCAAACAATAAAAAAGGTTTTGAAGTTGTTGCACTTACCAGCTGTCAGCGTCTCTCTTTCCTAGACATAAAAACCTGTGCACTCGGTGAGAAACGCCCACACCGCAGATTTCCCCGTGGCTTGCTATGGCCCAACGGACACTCGCTAAGGCGCCGCGAGAGCGGGGATTATTTATTTTAAAGATGGCCTTTACTAAACGAGCTGTGGACCCACAACACCACAGACCCGAAGTAATTTGTAAATACAATGAATCCATTCCGGACCGTACGAGCTGTATGTAAATATATATTTTTTAAGATTTTTAAGCACAAAAATAGTTAATTATACTATAGAATGCACTGTGAAATAGTAAAAAAATGTAAAAACATTGAATAACACTTAGAAAACCTTGAACAGAGAAAACTAACATTGCAAGAGTTATAGCTTACGAACCGCTCTCTGTAAACACTTTAATGAATTTTAAGTACAAGGAAAAAAATGAACATTTGAAAAATCTGTCATTTATACAAAAACTAACCATAAACAACCAAGAAAACTAACCTTGCATGAGTCGAGTTCTGGCATGAAGGAAGGGGAGGAAACTGGGTGCAGAGGAGATTACAGTTTTGAGGTAAAATCTGTGACGATACAGGTTCACTGCATGCTCCCATCTCGCTTCCGGGATCCCTTAAACCCGTTACCGTCGGTAATGTTACCGATGAGCACGACAGTGAGGCACGACAGAGCAATCGGATGGTGCAAAAAGTGCTTTTATTAAAATCATCAAAACATCAAAAACAAAGTCCAAATTAATTAAAGTGCAATGCTTTCAGAATCCTTCAATAAATAAATGATCCCATAAAAACAGAAGCGAAGTGGAGGTTAAAATCCAATAGGAAAAAGTCTTCATTAAATACAACGAGATTAAAACAATGCTCGAAGCAGTCTCTTTAAAAACAAGCCAAGCCCGGTGCCTTCTTTCGCTTGCGCTCTCTCTCGCTGCACAGGGAATGCACAGGAAGAGACTGAACATGTGCGGAAATCGGCGCATACGAACCAGAAGGGAAACTGGCTTATTCATCACCAGAGGTTCCACTGTATAATCAAATTTTTAAATTTCTTTATAGTGTCTTTCTGTGTATCAAATTCTTTCCTATCTCACAGTATATAATGCCTTTCATCTATCTATCATCTAATGTCAATGCCAGCCATTTTTCTATTTTACCTAATAACATATTCTATATGCCCATTTTTTATGCAGTGCTTTGTCTATCTTTCTATCTGACTATATACTTGTGTGCACATATATTTATGTGCCGTTTTTATGCATGTTTGCAAAGCAGTTTGAAATTCCTGGTACTCTGTCTAAGGTACATTCCATTCTTGACCAGTAGGTGGAGATAAAGATCTTTGGGTGGGTTTGGTCCTCAGAGCAGCAAAGTTTAAGATGATGGGACAAATTGCTGGTTGCACATACTGCTGACAAAGTCATGTATCATTCATAACTATTATTATTTTTTCGAAAACAATTTCTATATATGAACCGAATACCAATCAAAGGGTTTCTCAGTAGGAGAGGGAGCTGCAGGACATCTTAATTTTAGTGAGAGAGGGGCAAAGAGGAAGCATGGTGAGAGGGGAAGAATTTTAATTAAAATTGATTCATCTCTCATATGTGCACATGTGTAAGCCGATTATCTAGCCTTGGCATTATTCACTTTTTTCCCTTTATACTTTGTTTGGTATTAATGCCCGTCATGTTTTTAATAAACCTTTTCTTCTTGTCCTTTACTGTTTGGTCACTCATAAGTTCTTCTTGTTCTCACTGTGTTTTTTTTTTCTGTCTTTTCTTTCCTCGTCAGTGAGTCTATTTTATATATAGTGCCCACGACAGATCAGAGCATTGTGTAAGGCTGCTTGTCTCCTGGATGCCATACCCCTGGCTCTTCCTTTCTCCCTGCACATCTTGAATGAATTGTCATGTTATACCTGAGGAGCGCCCGACTATTCACAAACTGTTCAATGTTATCAGCATTTCATTTGTAGGCTTTATAGCACCTTAGACACATGAGCCATAGTGCATAAGCCCCAAAGATGAAGCTATAAAATCACGTTCAGCTGATGGGTAGCATTCTACAGGCCTCTGGATATCACATTGAAGACCTTCTTCTTCTTCTTGTTTCTTCAACCCTTTAGCCTTACAGTATCAGGTGCATGCAAGGCTTAGGTCATCTCCCCTACATCCTGCTATCCAAAGCCAACTCCTCATTTTTTTCCTTCCCAGTTCCATCAAGTTGTTAATAGGTGGTCCTGGGTTTTCCCCTCCTACCCTATAGCATTCAGGCCTTGTCTTCACCTGCTATTGTAGCTCATCCTCTCATTTTAACTATCTTAACTGCTGCTACTCAACAGTTCTCTCTAACAGGGGAGAGGAGAGCAGTTTAAAAAAATGATGTGCCAAGTTGGATTGGGTCTCCAATGATGTTGGAGGACTTCCCTTGACACATGGACACAAGTAAATGTCGTCGACTGCCGTAAACTGTGTGCCAGTGATGATTTGGGTAGTTCTGCTGACCCGTTGCAGAGTCTTCCATTCTTCTCTCGTTCAACTGGAGTACCATGAAGTGCACCAGTACACTCTCCACTGTGCATTGATAGAATTTCACAGGAAGATTCTGGGGGCAGCCTCACTCTCTTCAGTCATCTAAGGAATAAAAGGTGTCGATGTGCTTTTCTGATGGTAATTGACGTGTCTGTGGCCCAAGAGATGTTCTCAGTGATATCGAAACTGGAGACATTCTCCACTGGCTCATCATTTATGAGAAACAGACTATAGTTTTTCTTCTTTCTAATGTTCACCACAAAAAAACAGATAGGACAGCAGGAAACCAGCATTTGATGAATCAAAGAAAGCATGACTTTATGAATAAGTCCAGCAACCTAACAGAGCAAGATCCACCAGGTGAACCTGAAACTGTCAGCTGATCATTTGGGGCAGATCATTTACAGGGTGTGGTCTTGGCTGGGCCTGAAGATTCATACTGGTAGGCCTACTTGACTTTTCTACTGCCACTATTCAGGGCCGCTGCTGGCCAAATGGGGGCCCTAAGCAGAAATTTACTTTTGTGCCCCCTCCCCCAAATATTACGGAAGTAAAAATATAATAATAAAAAAAACACCTACTATAGGGGCCAAAATAGAACTTTAATCAAATAAAAGTAAATACATGAGGGGGCGCGGCATTCATCACGTGTGCTTAGCCTACTCTGCGTTCACCGTAAAATGCAAAACATACGTTTATATTTTTGTTTATTTGTATATGTATATTATTAATATTAATTTATTATTATAATATATAAAAACAGGCGGCACGGTGGCGCAGTGGTAGCGCTGCTGCCTCACAGTTAGGAGACCTGGGTTCGCTTCCCGGGTCCTCCCTGCGTGGAGTTTGCATGTTCTCCCCGTGTCTGCGTGGGTTTCCTCCGGGCGCTCTGGTTTCCTCCCACAATCCAAAGACATGCAGGTTAGGTGGATTGGCGATTCTAAATTGGCCCTAGTGTGTGTTTGTGTGTGTGTCCTGCGGTGGGTTGGCACCCTGCCCAGGATTGGTTCCTGCCTTGTGCCCTGTGTTAGCTGGGATTGGCTCCAGCAGACCCCCGTGACCCTATTCGGATTCAGCGGGTTAGAAAATGGATGGATGGAATTGTAATATATTGAAGATATTACAATGCAGGGTTGTGTAAATACAGTAAAACCTAAATTGTTCACTAATATATGTTTTCCACTGATTACCAATGTTTTGTGGTCTCTGCTATGTTTATGTGCTAGTTGTTTGTAGAGAGGTAGCGATGGTCACCTGTTCCTCGGGTAATTTTTACTGCTGCTTGCAGTGAATGTGTGATGCTCAGATTTACACCGTTCTAAATGATTTGTTTATATATTACTGGGACCCCAGGAATATACCCAATCTCGACCTGGCACACACACACACGGATACAAGTAAAAAACGTGGCTCAAAAAGAGTAAATAATAAAATATAATAAACAAATAGAGCGCAAAAAAAAAAGAAAACGAACAAAGCGTACACAAAAACCCATCAACTAACACATAAAACCCAACAAAACACTAAGTACAAAAAGATCAACGATAAGCACAACATGCCTTATTTCCACCCAGTAACCCCAAAAGCTTCCCAATGGCAAAGTACTACCAGAACTGCTAGGATTTGTAGTCCATTAAAGTAGCACTGCTAAACACTTTCTTATAATCTAAGTCTCTGATATAGTCATATACAGGGTGGGGCAGGAAGGACGGACATCTTTAAAATAGCTAGAACTCACCACTAGGTGGAGTGACAGATGTACGGTAGGTGGCGTTAGGTTTGCGAAGTCTTAGCATTTTTTAATTTTCTTTTTAGTTGAAGCCATGGACGATCGAACACTGCGTTTTTGCGTACAACTGTTTTGTCAACAACCACCAATCTATTAGGGTTCACCCTCTCTTCCCTGGTCACCTCATTTCCAGGTTTGGTGACATTCATTGGCCTCCTCGGGCCCCTGACTTATCCATGTGTGATTATTTCTTGTGGGGTCACCTCAAGGCACACGTATATGAGCATAAGCCCTGTATATTGGTGGACGTCACCTAAATCGACAGAGCGATGTTGAAAAGGGTGGAGGCCAACTTCCATGAACGCCTTCAGAAATGCATCAGTGATTGTCAGAAGGGGACCTTGTTTTTCGATTTCCTGGATAATCCAGTTACTGATTGTATCAGGGTTGTCTGCAGGAAGTAGGTATTGCTGTCTGGCAAAGGAGTCACCACTTTGAAGTCTGGCTGGTTGAGTATACAAACAATACAAAGTTGTGATAAAAGGCCTTCTCCTTCCTTGGAGGATGTGTGTATTTACCTGACTTGGAGATTACATGTCTGAACTATTGGTTTCTAATCATCAGATCTGTACTCATTAATGGTTGGTAACAATACAT
Organism: Polypterus senegalus; assembly: GCF_016835505.1. Lineage (NCBI taxonomy): Eukaryota > Metazoa > Chordata > Cladistia > Polypteriformes > Polypteridae > Polypterus > Polypterus senegalus. Next base: position 15,131,900 of record NC_053154.1, on the reverse strand, counting down.
TTTGTTAACTTGTGTTTTCATGAATTGTTAAACCCAGCAAATGTAGATGTGCCATTGTTTAATCTGATTGTCCAGAACTGATAATTGCAGGGACTGAAGGAGATTTAAACTCTGCCCAGGAGAAGGCAAGGGGAGGGACGGTCCACTGAGAACGCTGCCAAGACACTCTGACAGAACACAGGGGCTCGTAGGCAGACGAGGGTACCTGGCTGGCACGACGTGAGGCACAAGGACGGCAACATTTACTTCCAGGGAGGAAGAGACAGCTCCACAAGGAGATGCCAGTTGTGGGTCCAGCGAGAGAGGGAAGCCGCATGAAAGGACCGAGCAAAGCTGGCAAACGAGAAATAAGGCGTGCCTAGGTCACAGCAACACAAGGAGCCCAGAGTGGAAAAGAGGAACGACGAAGAGACGCTGACAAGGATTCCACGATTTTGACAAAACTTCTGTTGGGAAACGAGTGTCCGGTGAACAGTGTGCATCCGTGGACAGTTGCACAATTAAGTGTTGGGGAAACCCAGAGAACAAACTGGACTCTGCACCACTAAGGGTTGCATTCTCTCATTTTTGTTTTTAATGGACCTTGTGTGGACTGTGCACTTTCCTTTCTAAAAAAAGGAATTTTCTTCCAGATACTGTTAGATTTTGTTTATGTTCATTTATCTTTTTAATGTACTTATTGTCTGGTGTAATAGAAGTTACTGTTGCTTTTCCTGAAATTACTGTTGTGTCTTTCATTGTGTGTTTACTCACCGCCCAATTTAAAGAAACCTGTGTGCTATTATTGGTGAATTTCAGGAGTTCCCAGTCTCTTAATAAAACTGGGTGGCGTAGTCGGATATTTTAACGGTGTCTAGCTTAGATTACCTGTAAGTGTGACCAGACACCTGTCACATGATAACGGACAGATGTTGTTAGAGATGCTTTCCAAACTTGATTTTGTCAAATGCTATTTAAATATGAACTGAAATCGTTCAATAAATTTCTTTGTAAGAAAAAATTAACAATTTTGTGATTTTGTAAAAAAATCTGTCCTTTCTGCCTCACCCTCTATTAAGAGAGCGCTTCATATTTCTATGCCCATGATAATATATGGCTTTATAACAACAGTGTTTGCATCCAGACATCACAGCAGATGTCAAACAAGATATTAGATGCATACAGTATGTTCAGCCTAGAACATTAAAGTTTTTGGAATAAAACAATGAGGCTAAAGAAAGAAAAATATTGGATTGAGGCTATGGAGGCTTAGGGGTGCATCCAAACATGTCATTTTTCGCCTTTACGCTTGGTGCTGCTGCATTATTCTTATATGTGATTGGACGTTTCTTGTGGGGGTGTTTGTTCTTTCTCCAATGTAGAACCCTTGTCCTCATCCAAGTTCACCTCTGTTATAGCTCGTTTATTTGAAAACTAACAAACAGTGTCAGATCGTGAGGAGCGTGAACGCGACTGAGAGAATAAAACTGAATTAAAAAACCAAAAAAAAAAAAACGCTAACCTTTACAAGTACCATACATTTATACCGGCTGTTAGACTCAAATCAATGTATGTTTTTATTGTATAGTAGCAACAATAAGAGCAGCTGAGTACTCAAAACGTTTATTTTGAGATGTGGGAAGGCTCGAACCGGAAACCCCTTGAATAGCAGTCAGCAGTTCTTACCGCTCTATTATAATGACCCACACTAACCCAATTTCTTTATTCAGTTATAGTCTTGAATAAAAGCTCACTTGTTCTGTTATATTTATAACTTGTGTAAGTGCTTATTTGATATTTGGACTTCAGTCTTCATATGTTGTACACTTTGTCTACATTTTGTTGTTAGTAGTAAAACATGGAAAAAGTTTGTCTTTTAGGTATGTGTTCAGCATTTACTGTCATCCTACACTTAAATAGATCTTTGTAGACACAGAACACACATGAAATGCAAGTGCTCCAAATAACGATATATTTTTAGCATATACAGCTCTAGATACTACTTCACTCCCTGATAAACCAGACTTGAGCTGGGAGAGCAATGTTTGCACTTTCTGCGGTGGTGGGAGGATGGGATAGTATGCTGCTTGGGCTTATCGGCACATTTACAAGACAAAAGACGCTGATGGAGAGGTGCGGGCGTATTTAAGGTGGGTCAGGATTACGTGTTTTTTTGTAGGCTTTGGTAATTCTAGTGTTAAGCTGTCCCTCATGCACACTTGAGTGACAGCAGTATATAACAATTCACAGGAACAGATTTCTTAGAATTATGATGCCCCATCCAAGACCTTTCCATCTATAGCCCTGTATATGACACATCCCTCTATATTATGGTAACCGAAAGATCAGTCAACAGATTTCCAAATTTAATAAAAAATATTTTACATTTCTTTTATGCAGTCCATACCCAAATACATCTATAGAGAGAGTTCTGGATCTGGTGGCACAGTTGTCGGCTGACTCAACGAAGAACGTTCTACAGTGTTGGCTCTTGCAGATAGGGATCTCTCCAAAATTTTAACGTAGCCGCTTTCATTTGTAATATACTTTCCATTTCCTCCCCTTATTCTAACCCTCATGTCAGTACTTTTGTAGTCCCTAATGTTAATTATTAACTCTAATTAACCCTAATATTAAATAACTTTTTTCCCCTTATTTTAAATATAGTTCCCCTCCCTTCCCATTATCCTAATCCTAAAGTCAGTCTTTATAGGCCCTGATGTTAAATATTATTCAGGTCCCTAATATTAATGACACCTTCCTTATTTTTGAATATAGTTCCTTTCCTTTTCCCCTCTATCCTAACCCTAAAGTTAGTACTTTTTAGGCCCTGATGTTAATGATTGACTTAGGTCCCTAAGGTTAATGGCATTTTTCCCTAATCTTAAATGTTTTGTAACACTTATCTTTATTTCCTGTCCTGACCCTATAACCATAATCCCCTAATTATGCAATTTAATGCAAGTTTGATTGGACACAAACAGGAGGTTGATGGCATTTTGCCAAATGAATTCCTGGACTTGGATTGGGTTAAAGACAAACCTGGGTGTCTGGAGGAGTTGAGTATCGCCCATTTACATGATTCCTGGTGTAGTAAGACTTAGACCGTCCAGCCCCTCACCCCAAATACTAAACTTAAAGTGGGTTGGGGTGGGCAGTACTGTTTAAAAATAGAGTCCCTGATGTTAATCTTTGATTGAGCGCCTAATCTTAAAACTGATAAGGGGTGCCTAATCTTAAGATTTTGTTTGTCCTTTGTTTGTGGTTACTTGGCATTTAGGGGAGGTCCCGATTTTGGACTGACCTGCCCCTCACCCCTAGAACTAAACTTAGTGGGTGGGGGTGGGCAGTTTTATTACGGGGGTCCCTGATGTTAAGTGTGAGACAGGGTGCCTAAACCTAGAACAGTATGGGGGCACTGTGTTTTAACAAAAATAATACTCCTGTTTAGGGTCTTTCATTTTTTGGAATTCACTAACTTAAGTTTAAGGAGGATCCATTTAGAATTAGACCGGGTAGTCCAAATTTTATATGATCCAAATTTGTTAGAGGGGGATTTTTTAGTGGGCTGATTTACAAGTTTTTATAATATAGCTCTAATTAAACACCATAATATTTATTGAATTTAAATACCTTAATTAAAGGCCTGAATTGAGTTTGCTACAGTAATCTTAGTTAAGTCTATTGTGAGAAGGGAGGAGGTACAATTCTGGACACATATCTGAGTTTTAATCGGATGTGTTCAGGGATATTGGAACTATCAAACCTTACAAATGATAGATAGATTCAAAAGATTAGAGGCATTATTAGGAGCCATTGTAATAAGGTTTGTTTAAATAGTTTATAATCTAAAATATGTGCTCCCTCGGTGGATTAAAGTGCATATTACACATCTGTATGAAGTGCACCAGTGCACATTTACCCTTAGGGGTAAATTAAATCTCTATTAACCCTAACCTTACCCTGATCTTAAAGTTTGTGTTTCTAAGCCCTGATGTTAAATACTATATTCAGGGCCGTTTGTTTCTTTTTAGCTCTAATATGTAGATTAGTACATTAGGGCCTTAATTTTTATCACCTATTACAATATCCATCGTAGAATAATTTTTAATACAATTTTTATTAAGGTTTTGTTTATTTACACTATTAAATTCCTTTTTATTGCAGTCTTAAAATATCTTTAAAATATATTTAAAATGTTAACTATAAAGATCTAGAAGACTTAATAATTTTAGCTTCTGGATATAAAAATTATATTTATTGTTTTTAGAAAATTAGGTATGAATATATTTATATAATTGTATGTCAGCAATGATTAAAACACGTTTTAGTAATATGTATTTCTTTTAGTTAGTATTATTAGAATTTTCATGGAGCCTTCACATTGGGTACCAAAAGATGCTAATATTGATAAGGTTACTTTGGATCTAATTGAGAAAGAAAGATAGATAAGATCTAAATATGATTAGTAATTATCAGCATCAGATCATTTGACAACAGCAGAGAGGTATTTCTTAATATATTTGAAAAGGAATAAAATGATTATTATTAAACCTGCCAATAAAAGGCTTTGACGGTTATTATGGATAGGGCTCAGTACATCTAAGAAGCCCATTGTCAATTAAATAATCGGTTACATTACCGTCCCTTGAAAAAATCTGTAAAAAGACTAAAACAAAAATATTGAATAGTCTTCAGGAGGACGGTTTTATAACCACAAAACAGAAAAGGTATTTGGCAGGGCCATCTGATCCGTCAATGAGGAAATTTTATCTTCTCCCAAAGGTGCATAAGGCACCAGAAAAATGGAGAGTTCCTTATAAAGTCCCTTCTGGCAGGCCTATAGTATCACACTGTTCATCCGAATTGTATCGGGTTTCGGAATTCATCGACCACTATTTGAATCCTTTGAGCTCCACAATAACTATATTCGGGACACATATCCTTTTTTGGAGTTAAGGGCCAGGAATTCCCGAACCAAGCATTCATGTTTGCAATGATTGCAGAGTCCCTGTATACTAATATAGACATTGAGCTGGTCTAAAATCTGTTGAAACGGTTTTCAGAAAATTTCTAAATCCGCAGAGGCCTGATAGTCATTTGTTGAAAATTACTGGAATTAAAATTTGAAGAACAGTAATTTTGAGTTTAATGGTAAATTGTACTTGCAAATTCACGGTACTGCAATGGGTAAGAAGTATGCTCCCTCGTATGCGAACATTTATATGTCTGAGTGGGAGCAGACTGCATTTTCTAGATGCCAGAAGTTCCCATTGTTGTATATAAAGATACTTGGATGACATCTTCGGAATATGGATACATACGAGGGAGGAATTTAATGAGTTTCTTCATGCTTTAAACACCACCCTTGCAACAGTAAGATTAACAGCTGAAACCAGTTATGATACAGTGACTTTTTTGGATACACGTTTGTATTTTATTCAGGTTTCTGAACAGCAGAGGAGGCTCAGGTCGCGATTCTATTTTAAGTCCCATGATACCCATGCTTTATTGCAGAAAAGTAGCTACCACCCTAAGCACACCTTTAGTGGAATTATAAAATCCCAATTAATCAGATTTTTTAGGACTAATATTGAGATTAAATGTGTGTATGAGGCCATCCATGTTCTATTTTCTGCACTTAGTAGGAGAAGGTATTCGAGAAGGTTCCTCCGGGAGATCCAGGTGGAGGTTGTTGGTAATTGCAATTTGGTAATTTGGTTTCTTTGAATAAGTTTACGGGCATTTCACAGCTTCTGTATAGTCATGATGGTCTGGATATAAGTAATTTATCCTGGCTGACCTGGTATGACTCTTTTGAATAGATGTCATTACAGAATGGGGAGAGTTGTTTGAATAAAGATTCTTCATTGTGGAGGTATGGATTATATTCATTTATGACCTACTGGTGTTCTTGGTTTTCCTTGAGTAACTGTCCAAAAATGGGTTTTATTACGTATTGTCACCTTGTGAAACCTTATTCGCTCTTTCTTCCTGTTACTCCTCTTTGTCTTGCCAATCTGGGATGTCCAACTGTTGCTGTATAATATTGGTATCTGTTTAAAAACATCTCAAAGAGCATATGGGATTTATGATCTGCACCCCTTAAAAATTTAGGGGATAAGGCCATCTCTACCCTTGTGGGGCAGTTTTTTGTCAACAAAAATCTATTTTTAAAATGGATGATTTTTTTTTAATTGAATGTTTTTGAAAAATACTGGATCCCTGGAGCAGAAAAGTATTTATCAATGCCTAACAGTAATTTGCTGACATTCCCTGAGGTTACGTATCAGTACCTGGACCGTGATGTTAATAATTTGAAACAGCATTCCCGAATCCCTGAGGTTAACATTAGAAATTTTGGGACTAGTTCATCTTTTCACCCTGAGGGTAATATTTTCCCATTAGGCGCTTATGTTGATTTCTGTCTCTGTGGCCCTAAGGTTAACATTTCCTTCTTAGTCCCAGATGTTACGATCTCCCCCATTAGGCCTTGAGGTTTATAATTTCTCTTTATTAGGCCCAGAGGTTAACAACCCCCCCATTAGATCCTGAGATTAACATCCCCCCTGGCAGGCCTTGAGTTTGATATTTCTCAACTAGGCCCGAAAATGATATTTCTTTATTGGACCCTCATATTAAATAATTTGATTTCTATTTCGGTTATTGATAAACGTGAGGCAGAGACAGGGTGGATTTGGAGGCGTGTTTAATTTTTGATAGTCCAGATGTGAAGCCGATAAGGGAGGAATTCAAACAAATTTTTGGAAAGGATAGTAGAAGGTGGGATGCAATTTGATCTGTAGGATTTGGTACAGTATGTGAATTTTCTGGAGGTAGAACAAGATCTCTTAGAGAATAAAATAATCAGGGAAACGAAGGTGAGACTGGGCGAGGAAGTGGACGGACAGTTGGGCAAAAGGAGAACAATATTTTACCTATGGTATTTACATTCTCGGCACAGGCACAGGATGTGGTTAGGGTGTTACGGGACAATTTCTTACAGGTACAATAGACAGATGATGACCTGAAAACGGTTTAAAGTTATGGTAGCTTACCGTAGAAATAAAAATCTTAAGGATTTACTAGTTAGGGCCTCTTGCACTATAAAAAAGAAAAATGTGCTTGGCAAATCCCTTATGTGAACAAAAACATGATTAGTAATCCTTTTTCATCTATGGAACTACCTATTTTTCAGGTGTAGCATGATCTACATAGGTGAACCAAAAAATACTGTTAAAGCTAGATTTGTACAACATTTCTGGTTAATAGAAAACCAAGAAAGGCAGACCACATTGTATGTTCACTTTGCACAACCTGGCCATGCAATCCACATATTCCAACTGGAACACAAGTCTTATTGGAATAAGACTCGACATCTACAAAAGGAGCTGGAGCGGATTAGGAATCTAGATATGGTATAGATAAGTGTCTGAATGAAAAATAATTTGACCAAAAGCAAATAATTAAATAAAGGTTCGTGTTATAGCCTTACTTCTCAGGCAATTGAATTAAGATATAATTAGTATTAATTATAGGGTCAGTGAACCAGTGTGAAGCCAGTATAGGCTGGCATCCCCTACCCTAAATCTAACCCCTCAAGTATCACAAAGGGGGAAGAATTCTGCATGGAGGAGTGGATAAAGCTTTCTGTCAAAGTCAGAGACTGTTAAGAAATTTAGAGAAGACGTGGCTGGTATTGCTCAACTAGTCAATTACAGCATGGTTTTGGCTTTTCCACAGACTGACATGAACAAATTTGAAGGCCCCCTTAGACCTAAATTAAAAAGTGCTGTCAGCATCCTGAGAAGCGATTAAGTAAAAAGCAATTGTCCAGTGTCTACCTGAATGCCTTTGAGATGTCAAGGAGGACAGCAAAGTACAGTAAGTGCGGCAAGAGATCAAGTGTTGCTTATTCTACAAAGAGATTGTAAAATGGGCTGGACATGTTTTTGGGACCCTTAGGAAACATCCTAAATAATTGGATGCAAGTGATTTTTCAGACCAGTTTTTGTTTTTTATTCACATCACACATGTCCAATCATGAAATTAGTCAGCCAATTTAAATGGAGAAATGTCATCATGCTGATGTTTGTCATCATGTGAGCAAAGAGAATTGTCTGAGGAAATCAGAAAGAGAATGATAGACAAGCTTGTTAAAGTCAAAGGCTAGAAGATCATCATCTCCAAGTAGCTTGATGTTCCAGTAACAACAGTTGCAAACAAAGAAATTTAAGGTCCATGAGACACCCTGGATGAGGTAGCAAGAAGAAAATAACAAAATAAAAAAAAAATAAAATAAACATCGACCCCACAGTGGGCACAAGGATAGTGAGAATGGCAGACAAAAAGCCAGGGACAACTTGCAAAGGAGATACAAGCTGAACTCCAAGGTCAAGGTCCATCAGTGTCTGAACGCACAATCCGTTGCTTTGTAAGTAACAGAAGGTCTCAATGGAAGACCCTGGAGAACTCCACTGTTAAAAGAAAAATGTAAAAAACCTGACTGGATATTGCTAAAGAAGCCACAATGCTTCTGGGAGAATTTCCTTTGGACAGATGAGACAAAACTGGAGTTTTTTGGCAAGTCACATCAGTTCAATGTCCACAAAATAAAAAAATGACATTTTACGAAGAAAAAAAAACACCATGCATATTGTGAAGCATGGAGGAGACTCGCTAATGCTTTGGTGCATCTGGCCCGAATGCCTTGAGTGTGTGCAGAGAGAAATGAAATAAAGACTATGAAGACATTCTGGAGTGAAACATACTGGCCAGTGTCAGAAAACTGTCTCACTCACAGCTCATGGATCCTACAACAGCATTAGGAGCCAAAATAAACAGCTAAAAGTACCCAGGAATGGCCATGGACAAAACGTTGGACTATTCTGAAGTGTCCTTCTATGAGCCCTGACTTGAATCCTATTGAACATCTATGGAGAGAACTGAAACATACCATCTGGAGAAGACCCCCCTTCAAACCTGAAATCGCCGGAGCAGTTTGCTCATGACAAATGTTTGTCTACATGGAAAAATTTAAGCAAGGTGTGTAGATGGTCTACTCGTCATCTCACTTTAGCAGAGAGAATTAACACTGTCAAGGTGAACATCCTTCCTAAGCTTCTTTTTCGATTTAAAAGCATCCCCATATACATTAACAAATCATTTTTTAAGAAATTAGATTCAATCATAACCTCATTTTTTTGGAATTCAAAAACTCCATGCATCCAAAGGGCGACCATACAACGACCTAAAGCAGAAGGTGGCTTTACGGCTCTATGGCTTTATGGCTTTTGTAGGGCCACATGTTCTGGCCGTGCACCAAATTAACAATCCTGAACCAAAATCTTTAACTGCCTATCAGACAGCCTTGGTGTCACAATCTCTCCTAACTCATTAATAACTGTGGTGGACTCCCAGATGGGCTTAAAGTGGGGAAGGGCAAACAAACTGTAATGGCCTTTACTTCAGTATAAGCACATAGACTTATCATGCTCAACTGGAAAAATCCTAGCCCACCTTTTACAGAGTACAGAGGTGTTTGTGCTCTCTTCACAACAACTGCTCTGGTTTTCACTGTCTAGCTTATTCATTTTTAGTGATGTGCTGTAGATATGCTCTAGAGAGGAGAGATGTTAAGGTCAGTAGGATCAAGACAGAATACATGTGTATGAACAAGAGGGAACTTGCTCATCTCCAGTGCCATTAATGTAAATTGGTTGGTAGGATCCAGTTTTCATCCTAAAGCATTCAATCCCTTTACTATGACACTGCTAAATCCTCACCGATGCAGCCCATTGGTTTAAGAATTATTTCAGTGGAAGTCCCCTCTCTGAGGTTTCAGTTAATTTTAGTATAAATGCACATCAATGCAGAAAGGTTAACATGTGATGAGAACATTCAAAGCAAAAGTCAAAGGATGGAGACAAGAATATATCCAAGTCACTGAACATCCATTAATTATGAAGAAATGAAAAAACGGACTCTACTACTACAGCAAGCTACCCACAAAAACGATAATTGTGCAAGAAGAAGGCAGGTTAGGAAGGCCAGCAAAAACCTCTGAGAATTCTGCAGGAGTTACAAAATACAGAGGCTGAGACTGGAGAGACAAGCTTTATGGAAGTTTGGCAAAAAAAACAAAAACAAAAAAAAAAAACACACACACACGCACACAGACAGCTTGCCAAGGATATTTAAGAGACACTCTGAAATTAGCTGGGAGATGGTTCTATGGTCTATTAAGACCAAAATAGAGGTTTTTGGTCATCAGACTAACCTCCATGTTTGAATAATGGACACCATGAAGCAGGGTGGTGGCAGCATTAGGCTGTGGAAATGCTTCTCTGCAGCAAGCCCCCACAAAATGTATGAGGTTAAACTCAAAGTAGTAAAATACAGGAAAATCCTGGAGAAAACCAGATACAGTAAGCAAGAAACATGCACCTTGGGAGAAGATTTATGTTCCTGGAGTGGCCAAATCAGAGTCCAGATCTCACTCGTGAATTTGTGGTTGGACCCGACAATGGCTTTTCACTCAGGATCTCCATAAAACGTAACAAAGTATGAGGAGTTTAGCAGAGAAGAATAGAGAAAAATGGAAGCAGGAGATGTGCAAAGCTGATTGAGAGAAAGACCTGAGCACAGAGAGAATCAAGGCTGTCATGGCTTCATCAACTACATACTGATGCGTGAATACTTAAGAAACCAATTATTTTGTGTTTTATATCTGTAACTTGATATTAAAGAATCTTTTCTGTTAATCAAAATGAAAAAGCTACATTAAATCCATTGCCATTTCCATGTTTTTACAGACACTATATTCTTGCCTGGTTTCCTTCTTCATCCACTATCAAATTTTCATTAAATTCGTCTCTCAATGACCCACTCTGCAAAGTGAAACCTACAACTTGTGCCCTAGACCTCATCCCCATCATACTCATCATCTTATGTTATCATCATCATAAATACATCCCTTGACACCATCTGCTTGTAGTGACAAGAGTATGGGGTCTGTGGCAGTGTGCGTTTGTTTTAAAAAAGAAAAGCAGTGAGGCTTGTGATGGACGGCCTGGACACCCCTGGAATGGAAGGATGGGGGAAGTCAGCTACTTGCCGACACTGCCTCCCCCAAAACGCTAGATGGCAGCTCCCCTGGAGTGTAGCGGTGCCCCCCAGATACCCACAGGGTATCCTGGGACTTGGAGTTCAGTTTCTCAGCCCTGTTGGGTGCCAGGGGTGATGCGAGGTGGACTGTTGAAGCACCTGGGGACTAATCTTTTACATATAGCCTGGAAGTACGAGGTAGTCACGAGGATGGATGCCCCGAAATACTTCTGGGCTGAAGAAAAAAGGCAGTTCTTCATTAGATCTGGAAGTGCTAGTCAGTCATGTGGTCGGAAGGACAGAAACATTTCCTTGTTAAAGGACTGACGGGAAGCCAGCAAGCGAGCCGGAGACGGGAGGAGTGTGACAGAGCTTGCTGGTGGGTGTGGAGGAGAGATTTGAATATTATTATTATTGTGATTAAGTATTGATTCGTCTGTTTTTTGGTGGTGGACACTATTTGGAAAGATGATATTAAAACAACTTCTTATTTGTTTTTAACCTGTCTTAATTCTTTGCATTTATATAGCACTTTTCTCACTACTCAAAGCGCTCAACAGTTGCAGGTTAAGGGCCTTGCTCAAGGGCCCAACAGAGCAGAGGCCCTATTGTCATTTACAGGATTCGAACCATTTGCCAGTTGCCTCAGAGCCACCACTCCGCCTACCTGTCTGTTGGGATTAAAGGGGTGATAGCGACCCCAAGCGTCTTACAGGCTGCACAAACCCCATGAGTGTAGATGTAAGAAAATCCATGTAGCACCGGAAATTCTTGATGAGGAAATTTGCTAATTACATTTAACGTACGTAAGCAATCTGATAAACAAAAGTAGACCATTCAGTCCATTAAGCTTGTTTGTTAAGCTAATAACTAATAACTAAGCTGTCCCAAAATCTCATCCAAATTCCTCTTAAAATGTACCTGCAAGCTACCCCTTCTTCACGGCTCCATGGATCATTTGGTGGGCTTGCACTCACTGCAGATAAAAGGGGTCTGTGAGCGTGAGCAAGGCAGAAAAAACAAAACAGAAAACAGGACAGAGGGATCAGAAGATCAGACCAGTGCTGTGGCAAAGAGGCTATACAGTTTAGGGAAGCAAGAGGAATGGCGCCCCTGGTGGGAGAAATAGACTATGTTGAGCAGACAGAACATGTGAAACCAAGAGCTCCTAGGGACCCTGCAGACACTGATGAGGGTATGAGGAAGGTGAAGCCAGGCTTGCTGTTGGCTCCAACAGTGGTTGGGACGGGAGCGACAAAATGGTTGACTAATTTATTGACTAATTGGAGGGAATGACGCTGATCACAACAATATTTTTTCATCATTTAACTCACTTGGAATACCAATTAATTTTACTGAATCAGCCCGCAATCTAGGAGTTATTTTTGACTCTAGCATGTCATTTAAAGCGCATTACAAAGTTGTCCAAATCATGTTTCTTCCATCTTAAAAATGTTTGGAAATTAAGGCGCTTTCTAAATAAACAAGATTCTGAGAAATTCATGCATTTATCTCTAGTAGGATTGACTACTGCAATGCGGTGTTCACTGGCTGTTCAAACTGTTCTTTATACAGCCTCCAGTTAATCCAAAATGCGGCTGCATATTACTACAAGAACAAGAAAATACGAACACATACTGTAACTCCAGTTCTTAAATCCTTACACTGGCATCCAGTTAAATTTAGGGAAGATTTCAAAATCCTCCTTTTAACATCTAAAGCATAAAATGGCCGAGGTCCGGCTTACTTGTCTGAACTTATGACTTACAAACCAGAGCGCACATTAAGATCAAGATGCCGCTCTGTTTATGATTCCAAGGATTTATAAAATAACAGTGGGAGGTCGAGCTTTTATTTACAGGACCCCTAAACTGTGGAGTGGTCTGCCTGCTACAATAAGAGATGCCCCTTCAGTCTCAGCCTTTAAATCCCAGCTGAAGACTCACTACTTCAGTTTAGCACACCCTGACTAGAGCTGCTGATTAACTGTACAGACTGCATCTCTGTTGTTGGTCATTAGCACTAAAACATAAGTAACATGATAGTTAGAATTGGACACTAACCCTCACCTATTGTCTCTTCTCGGTACTCAAATGTGGCACTTGGTGCCCACGGCCCACCTGCCAAGTTGTTCTGCCTGCCTATGGTAAAGTCATCCCTAATGGAGGATCACAGGAATCATGGGAAAGCAGGGTCCTTTGATCAGATTGGCTGGCCCAGCATGGTTTTTAGCTGTGCAATGGCCAAATGGGGGAGGAAGCTTGATGGATGAGGTCTCCAGGACTCTAAACAAGTCCAAATCCTATTATGCGATATCATCTACTGTTAAATTCTGCTCCGTACTTCTAAAATTTTTATTTTTATTCTGTATTGAGGATTTGTTCTGTTCTGTGCATTGTATTGTATGGATGCCCTTCTTTTGACACCCACCTTACCTGGAAAGGGGTCTCTTTGAACTGCCTTTCCTAAGGTTTCTTCCATTTTTCCCTACAAGGTTTTTATTGGGAGTTTTTCTTTGTCTTCTCAGAGAGTCAAGGCTGGGGGGCTGTCAAGAGGCAGGCCTGTTAAAGCCCATTGCGGCACTTCGTGTGATTTTGGGCTATACAAAAATAAACTGTATTTTAATTACTGGGGGTCTCATCCCATCCAAGTATACCTGCGAGGGTGACCTTTGTGAGGTAATGAATGGAGCACTGGGGCGGTGAGGGATAAAGATGATCCTGTATGTGATTCCTAGTTTTAACTGTTTTTGAAATGGATATTCATGGATGGGTTTAGGTTTATAGGATTATTTATTTAGTTACTTATTATTCATTTAGAGAGGAAACTACCCTGCACTTTTGATTTGAACACTGTTAGAAAATAAAAGCAATAACGATTTTTCACCAACCCTTGTCAGTTGTTGTGCCCCCTCATTGAGCAGTCAGACTGGCAATGTCCTGAATTCAAAGGAGTATTCTGGCTCTGGGCATCCCAGGCATCACACTGCTTTGAAAATTGCTCTTGTAACCCTACCATTATAAAAAAATAAAATCCGGTCCTCATGCTGTCAACGTGACCAAATTTCTCTCAGTCACTCTTTCAATGTAAACTTACAACTTGTTATTATTCTGCAATTAAGCGCTTACTTAACTTCTAATAACCTAATGGAACCCTTAAAGCCTGGTTTATTGGCAGGACAAATTAGATTCTAGTGTAGAATTTGATACTGTCAATCATGACGTTCTACTACTCATAATGGAGAGCATTCTGGGTATCTCTGGCACTGCCCTCCAGTAGTTGAAGTCTTATCTAACTGACCGACTTGCCAATGGCAGGTCAGGCTTTGGGCCTGTTATACATGGAGATCCTCAGGGCTCTGTCCTTGGCCTTCAGCTTTACTGTATCTAGCTCCTTGCCCTTGGCCATATTATTCATAGCTTTGGACTGAGTCATCATTTTAATGTAAATGAAGTTCAGCGTTAAAAGCAGATGTTCAGAGGTCACAATTTGCCTCGAAGATATTCAACATTGGATGGAATACAAATCCTTAGAATTATAATTTTGTGGAAATTAAACACTATGACTGAACACAACTCAGTTGGGCAGATGAGTAACATATACTTTTAAACCAAATGCAGCACTCAACTCTTTGCAACTCTTTAGAATTAAACTGCGACAAAAGAGAACTCCTATTAATTGGCGCAAATAAACCAGCACTCTGTCACCATACCCATCACGTGTTCTTTAATAAATCTTGCCATTCATTCCCTCCTTTATTCAAAATAAACAAATCACATCAGAAATGTTCATCCCCGCAATGTACCCAGTTTCTGCTCATTCCTATCCTTTTCGAATACTAAGAAGCCTGGTCATGAATGGTCTTCTGTAGCTCTATTGGCGGTTGCACCTTCTAATCTTTTATCTCCACTACAGCTCTCTGCCGTCAGCCTACTCACTTTTATCCTTTCAAGAACAGGCCATTCAGCCCAACAAAGCTTGCCATTCCTATCCACTTAACTCCACCAAAATATCATCAAGTCGAGTTTTGAAGATTTTTAAAGTCCTGCGGTCTACCACACTATTTGTTAACTTTAGAGACAGAAACTAAGTTATCTGTATGAAGAAAAGCTTCCTAATTTTTGTGCGAAATTTACCCTTAATAAATTTCCAACTGTATTATATAATAGCAGTCTCTAATGAACATCTTCCCATGGAGCATGCACCCCTACTAGATACAGAGTTGGAGATTACTGTTACAATTAATGGAGTTTGGTCTGCCCTGCTCGTCCAGTTGGTACCTTAACTAAGGGTTAGTAAGCAAACAGTCAAGCAGAACAAATTAAACAGTGCGGAGACATAAAACAGGCATGTCACCAAGATCACTTACACAGACTAATAACATTTTCATGGAACCACCTTAACACAGGTGTTTTAATACAGTTATGCCATACTGTCTCTCTATTAGAAAAAAAAATCTTGGAACGAGATGTGATTTTCTCAGAGACACTTATACGTCCTGCGAGAAAGATTTAACCATGCCCGGGGCTGGAAATGAAGAACAAAGAGTAAATGACAAAGTAGGACTTTGTAAAGAATTCAAAAATGTTGGTGCAGTACAGGTTAGAGTTAATGGAAGTATAGAAATTTGAAAGTCAAAAAAAAAAAAAGGATAGGAAAGATCACATTAGTGCAAACAGAACTTACTCTGTGAAATAATGGAAGAGCGAAAACAGGTTGAATATATTGTCTGGATTTAAACTTTAAGTCGGAGACTTGTAGATCTAATTTGTGTTGCCATCAAGAATTAAGATTCCAAAAACGTTGGCCCGGTATGAAGTCCCATGAGACGAAGACTTTTAACAGGAGATTCTTTCAAGTCACGCCCTACTTACAACTATTTTCAAACAAGACCACAGTCATCTAATGCAGTGTTTCCCAACCTCAGTCCTGGGGGCACACTGTGGCTGCAGGTTTCTGTTCCAACCAGATTTCTAATCAGCGACAACAGCTATTAGCACTGATCTCATTTAGTTAGCTGGTATTAATTTTATTCTACATTCAGAAAAGCTGGGATGTGCACTACAAACAATTGTAAATAAACGTGTGTTGGGTGAACAACGATGTCCGTCTGTGTCTGGGTCATTCATATATATATATATATATATATATATATATATATATATATATATATATATATATATATATATATATATATATATATATACTCTCTCTTTCTTCCTAGGGCACGAAGCAGAAGCAGACAATGGCCAACAGTGAGGTGAATCACGTTGCAGTCGGAGTAGAACTACTCCAGGCAATCAAACAGATTCAGAAACTCATGTTTCCGACGAAGATACCTTAGAGATCTGAAAGCTCGGCTACTGGATAAACCGTTCTAGTCATCTGTAATTGGTGTAACATCAACCCTGCGTTGTGCCGCTCAAGTGAACTTCACCCCCGCGCCCCGTAGGAGCGACACCGCTGATAACCTCGGCATATTTCAGCTATGCGGGTGGGGCTTCAAGGCCAGAACACCATCGGCAAAGGCGAGCATCTTAACTCGGAACCGGTTCAACCCACTTTGCGTCCCCAGTTCGCCTTCAGCCCCTGGTGATGTAATAGTGGTAGGCGATTCTATTGTTAGAAACCTTATTATCGCATGTCCTAATGGAAAATCGTTTGTTTCTTGTTTTCCCGGTGCTCGTGTCCGAGATGTGATGAGACGTGTGCCGGCAATCCACGAGAAGCACAAGAACAGGGCAGTTGGAGAAATTGTTTTGCATGCCGGCGTAAACAATATAAGGCACCAACAATCGGAAATCCTCAAAGCTGACTTTGCAGCATTAATTAAAGACATGAAGGAAAGGACCCCATTGGCAAAGATCTTCATTTCGGGTCCATTACCTCTCGTCAGATGATCAAATGAGTACTACAGTCATCTGCTAGGATTAAACAACTGGCTGCAGGGTTTCTGCAAGAAGCAAGACATCGGGTTCATCAACAACTGGGACCTCCTTTGGGAAAGACCGCGTTTCTTCAAGCGAGATGGCCTGCATCCAAACCATTTCGGTCCTCTCCGAAAACATATCGAAGGTAATTCGTTTATCTTGACTCTGTCTCTGCTCTTAACCCCTTCCGAAATGCTACTGTTGTGCTAGGACATAATTGTTTAATAAAATCTTCCGTAAAAGTGCACAACATTAATACTGTAATAACCAAGCTCAATGCATGTAGAAAATCTAGGCAATACGGCATAAACACCAATAATTTAATTAAAATTACTACTTTAGATGAACAATGTATTAAAACTATAAAAACAGATTATAAATTAAATTAAAAATACAGAGCGGTGCAAATAAAAATAATGTCAATAACACATAGTATTCATCTCTGCCCCTCTGAAACATTAAATATGGCACTAGTAAATGTTAGAGCTTTAACTAACAAGACTTTTTTATCAACGATCTTATTAGTGATAAAAAAAAAAGATTTTATTGCACTAAGTGAAACGTGGCTTAGCTCAGATTGCGTGGCTGTTTTAATCGAATCTGCGCCTCCGGATTACAGCTTTACTCGTGCAGATCACCAAGGAAAAAGAGGCGGTGACTTGGCAAACATTTACTCGAGCTGGTTAAAATGTAAAGATGTCGGTTTTGGTAAATTCAAGTCCTTTGAGTATCTCACCGTTGTTACCCATGGAGATTCTCACGTTCTAGTATTATCCGTGTATAGACCTCCAAAATTCAACGAGTCTTTTTTTGAGGAATTCTGACTTAATGTCAATTTTAATTACGAACTATGACACACTCTTAATAGTTGGCAACTTTAATTTTCATATAGATAATCAGTGTGATCTAAAAGTAAAAGAATTTATGAACCTTCTGGATTCTTTTGATTTGAGACAGCTTGTTAAATCAGCCTACACATACAGCAGGTCATAAGTTAGACTTAGTGATTACTAAAGGACTGAAAGTTGATATAAAGCAGATCATTGATATTGGTCTATCAGACCATTTTCTTCTACTTTTTAATATAGAAATAATGATAAACACTCATGAGAAGCATATTGTTAAAAAACTTCTTTGACTCAGCAGCAGCTTTAAAACTTACAAACATTCTAAGCAATCAGTCCGTTTATAGTGCCAACTATAATAGCGAGGATAATGTAAATAGTAAGGTGGAAAGATTTAATACTAAAGTGAGAGCTGCTGTTGACATAGTTGCACCTGAAAAGACAGTGAAAAAATCTTCTAGCATTGTTATACCATGGAAGACCCAAAGAGTGTCTGATTTAAAGAGAACATGCCGTAGAGCTGAGCGTAAATGGAAGACTAAACTAACTATCCATTATGAAATATTAAAAGTTAAAATAACAGAATACAATAACACTGTCCGTCTTGAGAGGCGCTGCTATTATAAATAACAATGCTAGTAATCCCAGAGTCTCTATGATTAATCTGCTAAACCCAGGTAACTCAAAGGAATGCCTCCTAAGTACTTCCAGTAAAACCTGTGAGGCTATCGCTGTATTTTTCAATCAAAAAATTAATGATATTAGAAATAACATAGTATATCTTCCCAACACTAAGGATCCTCCTAAACCCCAGCATCCTGTTATAAACAAATTAAACTCTTTCACTAGGATAGATTTACCTGATTTACAAAAATAATCTCTCAATTAAAACCCTCCACCTCGTCCTTGACCCGATACCAACAATTTTTCAAAGAAGTATCAGGCGTGCTAATTGATAATGTTCTTGACATAGTAAATTCGTCATTAGATATGGGGGTCTTCCCAGACTGTCTTAAGACTGCTGTAGTTAAACCCCTTCTTAACATAATCTTGACCCCAGCTCTTGAAGATTTTAGACCCATCTCTAACCTGCCCTTCTTAAGTAAAGTTCTGGAGAAGGCAGTCATTATGCAGTTAAATGACCACCTCAATAAACATGCTATTCTTGATAAATTTCAGTCAGGTTTTAGAACAAATCACAGCACAGAAACTGCACTCGTTAAAGTAGTAAATGATTTGCGGTGAATGCAGACAGAGGCCATTTATCTGTTCTCATCCTCTTAGATCTGAGTGCTGCATTTGACACCATTGATCATAATATTCTTAGAAATCGCCTTAGTCAATGGGTGGGCCTCTCTGGCAGTGTCTTAAATTGGTTTGAATCCTACCTGACAGGGAGAAAATTTTTTGTTAGTTGTGGTAATTACAACTCAAGACACATGATATCCATATGGTGTTCCACAAGGCTCTATCCTGGGTCGCTGCTCTTCTCAATCTGTATGCTTCCGTTAGGTCAGATTATCTCAGGGCACAACGTGAGCTACCACAGCTATGCTGATGACACACAGCTGTACTTATCAATAGCACCTGATGACCCTGATTCTCTTGATTCACTAACACAATGTCTGACTTGTATCTCAGAATGGATGAATAGTAACTTTCTCAAGTTAAATAAAGAGAAAACTGAAATCTTAGTGATTGGCAATAATGGATACAATGAGGCTATTAGAAATAAACTGGATACATTAGGATTAAAAGTCAAGACGGAGGTAAAAAGCTTAGGGGTAATTGTTGACTGTAATCTGAATTTTAAATCGCATATTAATCAGATCATTAGGACAGCATTTTTTCACTTAAGAAACATAAGTAAAGTTAGACCTCTTATATCACTGAAAGATGCTGAGAAATTAGTTCACGCATTTGTTTTCAGTCGACTAGATTACTGTAACGCACTCCTCTCAGGACTACCCAAAAAAGACATAAATCGTTTGCAACTAGTGCAGAATGCAGCTGCTAGAATCCTAACTAGGAAAAGAAAATCTGAGCACATCTCTCCAGTTTTAATGTCACTACACTGGTTACCTGTGTCATTCAGAATTGACTTTAAAATTCTGCCTATGGTTTATAAAGCCTTAAATAATCTCGCCCTATCTTATATATCGGAATGTCTGACACCTTATATTCCAAATCGTAACCTTGGATCCTCAAATGAGTGTCTCCTTAGAATTCCAAGAACAAAACTTAAAAGAAGTGGTGAGACGGCCTTCTGCTGTTATGCACCTAAAATCTGGAATAGCCTGCCGATAGGAATTCATGAGGCTGATACAGTGAAGCAGTTAAAAAAAAAAAAACTGCTGAAAACCATCTACTCAAAGCACCGTGATGTTCCAACAATGATGGATGGATTAAAAGCCAGAAGTCTACATGACCATCATCATCATCATCAAGTCCTTCCAAGGGAACCCAAAATCCAAAGTGGACCGTTTGATTTATGTTAGGTAGATTGCTCAGAGGGGACTGGGCGGTCTCGTGGCCTGGAATCCCTACAGATTTTATTTTTTTCTCCAGCTGTCCGGAGTTTTGTTTTTTTGTTTTTTCTGTCCTCCCTGGCCATCGGACCTTATTCCTTTTCTATGTTAACTAATGTTGTCTTATTTTAATTCTTTTCTTCATTATGTAAAGCACTTTGAGCTACTTTTTGTATGAAAATGTGCTATATAAATAAATGTTGGATAGATAGATAAATTTATCCAAACTTAGTTTTCTAATTTGTACCTTGCGTTATTTCCCAAGTTCTGTGTTTTGCGAATGTCACTTAATTAGCCCAGGAGTCCAATTAAAAACAGAAGCTGGTTGGAACAAAAACCTGCAGCCATAATGTGCCCGCAGGACCGAGGTTGGAAAACACTGATCTAACCTCTCAGTCGTGTGAATGCTTTTGTCAGACACAGTTCCTGTGCTCTCAGGTGTTATAAATTTTATCATGACAATGTTCTAGATGACATATCAACAAAAAAAAGTGTAGAAGAGCATGGAGAAAAACGTTTGAAAAAAGTAATTTTAATTTAGAGAGAAAAAAATGATTCACACAGGCTGTTACATTGTGACAATGCAACATATAAGTCCATCCATCCATTTTCTAACCCGCTGAGTCCGAATACAGGGTCACGGGGTCTACCGGAGCCAATCCCAGCCAACACAGGGCACAAGGCAGGAACCAATCCTGGGCAGGGTGCCAACCTCCCGCAGCAACATACAAGTCCAAAAACGAAATCAAAATTCAATGTGATCTTGAAGAAAACTTTTAAAGTAAAATTGAAAAATAATGCATATGTAACATCCATCCATCCATTATCCAACCCGCTATTTCCTAACTACAGGGTCACAGGGGTCTGCCAGAGCCAATCCCAGCCAACACAGGGCGCAAGGCAGGAAACAAACCCCCGGGCAGGGCGTACACACACCCAGACACCAAGCACACACTAGGGACAATTTAGAATTGCCAATGCACATGTGGGAGGAAACCCACACGGACACGATGAGAAAATGCAAACTCCACGCAGGGAGGACCCGGGAAGTGAACCCGGGTCTCCTAACTGCGAGGCGGCAGCGCTACCTACTGCACCACCATGCCGCCCGCATATGTAACAATTCCTTTGAAAATAATCTTTAAAATTGTATACCCGGTAAACCAAACCTGGGGGTGAGCGAGCAGGGGGCAGAGCCCCCTAGTATATTTAAAGAAAGAAAACACAGAGTGAATGTGGGCTGTGGGTTTACAGTTTTCTACAACTATTAAAACAGATTTTCTATAATTCTGTAAACTCTGAACATGAATCTAACAACCCTAACCATATTCTCCAAAATGCATCTCTGTCTGTCAAAAATAAACGATCGACTCAAAATGGTTTTAAATTTTGCACAAAATGAAACTTTGCCATCAAAACACACACAATCAAAATACAGATACAACTTCTGTCCCCTTAACAGTGCAATCAATTGAAAATGCTGTAGGCAAAGCAAAGAGGTCAATAAATTGATAAAGACTGCACAAGGGAAAGTCTTCAAGTGTAAGGCAGGTAGTAGAGCGAGTCTGTCTAAGAGTATGGCTGTGTTTCTCGAGTTACTTTTACATTTATCGGAGTCACCACTATTGAGAAATATAATGCCTACTTGCTGACTGCCTTTAGGGGAGATTAAAGGGGTTAAAATAAAAAAAAGTGGTAAAAATGCAAGTTAAAAATTTGCACAGATCAGGAAAATGTGGCAATGGAAAGCTTAACAGGAGTAACACTTGCAAAAACATTACGTACAGACCCCGATTCTAAACAAAGTGGGTAAGTAAAAAGAAGCATTCAAAGAAAAAGTCCTGCAGAAGTCTTATTTTATCTTCAGCGCGGTGTCCAGAACAAGAGCAGAATTTGCCTGATGGCTAAGCATGAAGTATGGGAATCAGGGAGATCCTATCAAAGCACTGAGTCATTGACTTCGCTGGACACTTAAAGATCTTCAAACACTGCAAAGTCACACATGCAAGAAAGAGCATCGAGAGAGTCTGAGAGAACATTTCAAAAGAATAAAAGGTGTAAAAAAAAAAAAAAAAAAAAGCTGCTTTAGTTGTTTTATGAGGTAGAATGTTCAAGAATGGGAGATGTTAAATAGGCTGAAAAAATGCAGCATGTGTCTAAAAATTTTATATTATGAATAAGAAATAATAAGTGAAAGGATTTGTCTGCGGTTAGTTTAAAATTACAATTGTTAAAGTAATTGCTGAAATTATATTCTGCACACAGACTTAGAAATGTGTTAATTTGCACATTTTAAATGTGAAATACAATAGACTGTTAACAAGTACATAAAATGAAACATTCCATCAATTATTTCCTATATTTTGACACTCTAGAGTAGGGGTCCTCAGTCACAGTCCTGGAGGGCCGCAGTGGCTGCAGGTTTTTGTTCCAACCCAGTTGCTTAATATGAAGCACTTATTGCTCGAGTTTCACTTCTGCTTCACTTTAGTTGTCTCACACGTTAAGATTTTGAACCCTTCTTGCTTATTTTAGTCTTAAACAGCTTTATTCTTGGTTTTTAATTACTCCCAATTAGCAATAACATGCAAATGACAAAGGAGACCAGCTTTTCTCCATTTAGCTTGTTACCATTTACACCCTTGTGTATTTATAATGCACTATTGGGTTTAATGAAATACATGGAAGGAAAGTGAAGGACTGAGAATTACTCACCCATTTTAGCCTTCAAATCATTTGGCTGATATCCTTAGAAAGGGGAAGACAATCTAGGATAGGAGAATGACCTGACATGGCAGAGTTAAAGCACTTGACAGGCCAAGAAATTAAGTTATTGGCAAGAATTGCTTTCTAATTAGGCAACAGAGTTAGAACAGAAACCTGCAGCCACTGCGGCCCTCCAGGACTGTGATTGAGGACCCCTGCTCTAGAGAAACATTCCTTATACTTTATTTTTTTTTTTTATAAATTCTAAACCTGAAGGTGGAATTGCACTAATCTAATAGTAAAAGTAGCAGCTTAGCTTAACATCGTAACATAGCTTTAAGATAACATGTTAAAAGATATGCTTAGATATATTCACATTACTTTCTTGAGCCCTAAATAGTTTTAGAAGTGACGAAAAGGACATTAAGTGGGAAAACATAACATGTTTTGAAAGAATTTTCAGTTATTCTTAAACATAACATATTTATCACTCTCAAAAAGGAATTGAAAACCTGAGACTGGAACAAAGAAAAATAGGCACATATCTAAATATCACTCTAATTAGAAAAAAAGGGAATGTGGAGTTTCGCTGTTTTAATACTAATACTACATTTTATTTTTACAGAGCCTTTTCCATTTTAGCTTACTTGGATTTCCTTTCTAAAACTAATTCGGGATTTACCAGTCCAGACTGTAAATTTCTTTCTTGATTTTTGCTTATTGGGCTGACTGAGAACATTTTGGCTTTGAAATGTAAGCCAGAAACTTTATGAGGAAGGACCAGGAGAACACACAACACAAAAACCCCCTAAAAAAAAAAACATAAATAAATAGAAGTCAAGATCAAAGAGAGAAACAACAAAAGCAGAAACACTTCCCCAAAATTAAATTATGGAGCAAAGATTTTATCTCAAAAGTTAATTTAACAAAAAAAAAAAAACCCACATAGTCCACCAAAAGTTTTCTAAATTCACTCTCTAATAAACTAGAGCTGCAAATGGTGGCCTTTATATAGTCCCACCAATGATGACATCACAACATCCCAAAGCATTGTGGGATGTGTTACTATGGTGACGAGTGTTGCAAAACCCTCAAAATGGAGGCAGCCATTGGAAAAACAAAATGGCATCTAAAATACCATTACAAAATCTCCAAGGTCTCCAAATGAGAAACAAATGCCAGTAACAGATTCTCTGGGTCAGAAAAAATGATTAAAGATGTACAATACAATTTAAAGCCTCAGGAAAGCCCCCTAAAAATGAAATATAAACATGAATTGCAACAGAGTCTTCCAACTATGGCGCAGTCTCAGATTCTTCTATTAGGTTTATTGTGCTATCCAGTAGTCCAGTGGGAGCTTTTTTTTTCATTAAGTGACTGCTTAATCAAGTCACTGGTTCCACCATTTTTTTCAAAACTACCTTCACTGCTGTCACCAGGCATTATGAATATCAGGGGCCTCATGTATAAACGGTTCGTATGCACAGAAATGTTGCTTAAGAACTTTTCCACATTCAAATCGCGATGTATAAAACCTACACTTGGCGTAAAGCCACACACTTTTCCACGGTACCTCATACCTTGACGTACGCAAGTTCTTCTCTCGGTTTTGCAGCCAGCGTCAAAGCAGTGCTACTCTTCCTGTGTGGTTACTCTTTATTTTCCTGACGCGGCTTTAGAAATACACTGAAACTAACCGCATATTGTTTATTAGTGTAACGCATCTGATTGTAATTAACTTGTAACAATATAATGGTCCAGGGAATAGCCATAGTATTCCAAATACCATAACTGCTTTAGCGTTGTTACTCTCATTGCACCTTCTTCTTTCAGCTTGCCCCGTTAGGAGTTGCCACAGCGGATCATCTTTTTCCATATTACTCTCACTGCACCACTTGGAGTATTTATATCTCTGTATCTTCAAACTGTATGTTTTGAAGAATCGGCGCTCTGAGCTTACAGATGGCTTAACATCTATTACAGAGCTGATTGTGTGGGGATCGGTTACTTGGAGAAAGAAAAGCAAGGACTGCATGGGCGGCCATGCCAATACTGTACATATTGAATATAAAACAGAAAGAGAAACTAAAGACAGGGCGGCACGGTGGCGCAGTGGTAGCGCTGCTGCCTTGCAGTTAGGAGACCCGGGTTCGCTTCCCGGTTCCTCCCTGCGTGGAGTTTGCATGTTCTCCCTGTGTCTGCGTGGGTTTCCTCCGGGCGCTCCGGTTTCCTCCCACAATCCAAAGACATGCAGGTTAGGTGGATTGGCGATTCTTAATTGGCCCTAGTGTGTGCTTGGTGTGTGGGTGTGTTTGTTTGTGTCCTGCGGTGGGTTGGCACCCTGCCCAGGATTGGTTCCTGCCTTGTGCCCTGTGTTGGCTGGGATTGGCTCCAGCAGACCCCCGTGACCCTGTATTCGGTTTCAGCGGGTTAGAAAATGGATGGATGGATGGAAACTAAAGACACAGCTAAAAACGCAGCGGAAAATTTCGACAAAAGTTAAACGCTTGTGTCATGAGCATGAAGCGGCTATGCAGTGTCCGCAACGGATGTGGCTATCCACCGTGCATAAGATACCATATTGACATTGGACTTTCTCTATTGGTCAGAGCCACCCATGAGTACTGCTGCAATAAATAATTTAATCGAAGGTCGCACACAATCAATGACATGCTTTAACTATCATCATGAAAATAATATCACGTATACTTCTCAGTATTTTAGTTATTCAGAGAGCTGTAATATCACAAATGTAATGGACTCTGTGTCCTGTCAGAGGAAGCCTGTTTAAGAAGCAGGTAGTGATTCACACACATAGAGCACATAGAAGATCAAATACAAAACAAAGCATTTAACGTGCTACTTTAATTGCGATGTGATTTGAGAAACTGGTTAAACGATTTTAAGATGAAGTTTATTATGTTCTATTTAATGACAAAATAAACTACGTTATTAAAGTGGAAATTTCGAGATTGAAGTTGACATTTCGTGCTTTTCCTCCACTGTTTGCCTTTTTTTTTCTCTGTACCCTAATTAGCTTTCATATGAGACTCAGACAGTGGGCTACAACTCTTCTTTTCACGGCAACTTTGATATGTGACTTCTTTTTTATTTCCGGCACTGTGCGATTTTGTGAACGTGAGCTTTCAAGTCTCTGAAACACGCTATGTCACTCGATCAACTTCCTTTTGTTGATTATACCACGGTTTATTTGAACAAATAGTATGTTTTTCCTTTGCCTCCACTTGGTATTCGCTGAAATTCTTATGTTTTCCCCCGTGCTTTTCCCATTGTCTTTTCACAGAAGCCTGCGCTTAAGGGCGATTTATATTGATTTGCATATTCAAAGAGGCGTAATTCTGGGAGGCGTTGGGGCGTTACATAAAGCGTGTGCACGAGCGTTACTTTTCACGCTGACCGGGATTTATGTAGCGGAAGAACGTGGAAGTTGGAGTACGCACAGATTCCTGCATCTGGATTTTTCTGTGCGTAAGCACATTTCGGCTTTTGTGCTTACGCTGTGTTATAGTGCGAATTCTACGCACGGCGTTATACATGAGGCCCCAGGTCTTGTCAATTCACCAGCAGTTTTTTAAGGATTTATTAGCTACCGTATATACTCACATATAAGTCAGGTTTTGAAACCTGAAAAATCGATCATAAAATCAGATCCCAACATATACGCCCGTTCAAAAATGCGACACTTCACTCTTTTTTTGTACATCATCTTGCCTCTTCCAATATCACATCAGTTTTTCAGATGCATCAAATTTTTTTGCAGCAGTGCAGTTACCAATTTCTTTCGCTACTTCAACGATGTTTAATTTAAAACTAGCTTCATATTTTCTTCTGATTGAACACTCCATCGTAGATAAGGGATGCTCTTATGATAAAGGTGTATGAGGGTGTGAGATGCAAAAAACACAAAACAGTGCAAACGTTGCTTCGGAATAGTTTGGGTATTACTGTATGGTCACGTAGGCACAATAGAGAGGAGGGAGAGAGGTTAGGAGCACACGCTGATACAGCGCATTGCCGCACCCACATAGAAAGAAAGGCTGTGTGCACTGTGGTGACTCTCAGGTGGGCGTTAGCATATCATAATTTCTTGGACCAATAGCGTAAGTTTTCTGCATTCGATTTATACAACCGACATTATAAAATACCAGAAATTATACTGTAAAATCAAATCCTGACTTATCCATGAGTATATACAGTATATATTCTGGGATGTAATAGGCATTTATTTATTGGTTTGCATCAATGAAATTCTAATATTTCCTTAAGGTTTGGAGATTCATATCTTGCTTGTTAAGGAGTTACTGAAGCACCTTTGAGCTAAAAGCATCTTTGTGAAGCTAAAATTGTGAATGTCACACTGACAGAGTGTTGTTTTTGGCTTATGAGATTTCTCAAAAAGGTTTTGCTGTGGGTCAATCACAAATTTTGGCAATTTTTACCCGGAAGTGTAAAACAAGCACAGCGGTTTGAAGGGTTTGCAAACTATTGTCTATGTTTTATGCAGAACTTTACTTCTGTAGTCCCTTCCATCACTTCTCTAAGAAATCTGAGGAATTTGCTTGAGATTTGGAGGCAGAAGAAGCTTTTGATAAGCTTTGGTAAGTTTTATGTTCACTGATGTTCTCATCTTGAGAACCCTGACCTGTCTTAGTTCATTTTAGAAGCGTAGGTATTACCCTCACAATTCAAATGTGCCCTTAAAAAGGGCTAGTGTGTTGAATTAAAGAGAACAGTGATAATTGACACCTACTGTCAGCAAGGATACTGAATGCCTTTAGTGAAAAATAAAGTGGTAACCTACTATTGAACACTGCTGGATAGAAATCAGGGTGACTTGATGATGTGAGCATGGCTGTTTCTATAAGAACTCAATCTCTGGACATTGGCAACATAAACTAGCAACGTTTGAAAATTTTGATGTAAATACTTGGGCTGTCTGTGTCACTACCAACAGTATTATCAAATGGTCTGACTGCAGACGAAATACGAGACTTGGTACATTTTTGTAAATTAATATACTATAGCTAATATTGATTGGATAAGAAGAAAGTCAAATAGTTACTCCAACACAGGAAAAAATGCTATTCATCAGGTAATTGTTGACAAGGTTTAATCATTATATTCAGCTCTTCTTAAGTTTTAACACACATATTTTTATGAGATTTATAGAAAGGAAGAAGCAATGAATCCCATTAAATCCCAAATAAAGCCTACTTCCCATACATGGCTGTCAAACCCTCGCAATTTCCTGCATATGTTAAGTTTGACATATCCACCCTTTGACTCCTCCTTCTTCTTGCACAACATAGTTCGTAGAGGCGTTGCTTACTTTTCGTTTGGAGGACTATTCTGCAACATTAAGTCATGCAATTACTCTCGGTGAGGCAAAACACTGAAACATTTCCTCCATATTGGGCATGAAGATGACAGGAAGATATGGAAAAAGATGATACGCTGTGGCAACCCCTAGTGGGAGCAGCCAAAAGAAGAAGAAGATTGGACTGAATGGCTAGTTCTCTTCTAGACTGTTCTAATGTCATGAACACCAGCTCCGTTGTTCCCACTCCCACCTCCTCTCTCTTGGCGCTCACCTTCCCGTGTACTGCTTCTCTGTTGCCATCCTCTTCTGCCCTCCTGCTGTCAGCACTCCATTAGGGCTAATTAGCATTTGCCTCTCCGTCGACTGCCATGATTAGCCCAAGCTGATCAAATTCATCTACACAAATGTGTCTAGCGTGAGGCACTGGGTATCCCAGGAATTGTGCTTAATGTATATCTGCTTTTGTTTCAGCACTTGGTGTGAAGCAACTCTGAATTTTCTAAACTTTCTGAATTTTCTAGCTAATAGCAAGATCAAGCAAGTTTATCAACAACAAAAGAAAAAAATAACACATTGTGAAGGGGCACAATAATGGATGAAGCCAAAGGAATAAACCACTGTGCCAGCCATTATTCTTTTCACGCGCTCCCAGGAGTTCACTAATGCAGCCATTTCATCCTGTCCTTTCAAACAATGGAAGGGTAATGGTTTCCCCAAGGCTTTTTATTCAGTCTTATTAGGCAGCTCACATCAGGCCCGTGCAATAAAACAATTAGATCTATTCATCAAGCCCTTCTCTTTGAGGCAACAGGCGAGGACATGTGTCTACTTTTAGGACAGCCCCTGTTTTTCCTTCTTGAATGTTGATTTGTCATTTTTTTGTCATTTTGGTAAAAATGCTCATAGACCAAAGGATAACTTATAAGACAGTCTGATAGATGTACAGTATATTACTTTGAAAGTTAGAAATGTTGGCATATGTCACACTTCAATAGAAGATGAGAGAATATTTTTATGTGGGTAAAAAAGTCAGGAGACATTGACAAATGATTTTGGCAGTCCTCCATCAGGTGTAAGAGATTTCTCAGTCCCATAATAATATTTAAAAGCCAAGACTCAGTATCAGGTAGCAGTTTACTGAGTGTCAGAGAACAGATAAATCATTTGAGTTAAAGGGGATATCATAAAGACTTGGGATTCTTAAACTTTTAAGGACCCAAATAAGAAAAAGGTTTGCCTACTGGGACCCTTGAAGAGGATAATAACTATAATGATAGCAGAGCCATACATACAGTGGCGGGCGAAGCCCATTTGAAACCCTAAGCGTAGTTGGCGGTTGTTGCCTCCTGTTATCTATACCAGGTAGTCAGTATTGTTAGACTTTGACGACCTGTAGGTTGGGTCCCTGCCAGTGCTTGGAGCATGCGCCCTTTCAATAGCACAAACTGCACCCCTTTGCGTATATACTGCTGTCACACAAGTGTGCATGAGGGACAGCTTAAGACTAGAATTACCAAAGCTTAAATCCGTTCGCACCTCTCAGTCAGCGTCTTTTGTGTTGTAAATGTGTCGATAAGCTGAAGGAACAAGCAGCCTGCTATACCTTCCTCCCACTGCCGCAGAAACGGCAAAAAGTGCTCCCAGCTCAAGTCTTGTTTGTCTGTTAGTGAGGTACCTTGAGCTGTGCAGGGTAAATAATATATCGTTATTTGGAACACACGCATTTCATGTGTGTTCCATGTCTACAAAGATCTATGTAAGTGTGGCATGACAGAAATGCTGAACACATACCTAAAAGACAAACTTTTTTCATGTTTTAGTACTAACGACAAAATTTTGACATGAAGTGTATAATGTGTGAAGATCAAAGTCCAAATATCAAATAAACACTTCCACAAAAGGTAGAAGTATAACAAAACAAGTGCGCTTTTATTCAAGACTATAACCAAAGAAATTGGGTTAGTGTACTTCGTTGTCTCGACTACTTTGGTAGTACATAATCATAACTCATAATCAAGAGGTCACGTGTTCGAGCCTTGCTGCATCACAAAATAAACGTGTTGAGTAGTGAGCTGCTGTTAAGGGCTTTGGTGACAATAATTACCTGCCAAACAAGGGGTTGGTGTTGTGTTCTAATGACTTCTCCTCTCCTCCCTCTGCAGAACAGAACATTGACAGCCGCTCCATTGTCGATGTCACTTCTGATGTCTGTCCTCCTGGACCTACCACATGACCATATAACCCGGGAACCAGACATCTTGTTTGCACTTCTGTCCTGAACTCGCATCTGATCTCTGCAATTATCTCTGCAATTCATTGTTTTTTTTTTTTGTTTTTAATACCTTCAGTTATACAGGGTTACCAGGGTGGTCCGCCAACTCTTTTTCTTTATTTTGTCTCCCGTTTCATACCGCAGACTTTGGTGTATGTAGCAGGCATACTTTTATTTTCATAAACAGACCCCAGAGTGTAATGGTGCCCACTCAGTATCACCAGTGTTTGACGACCATTTCCCACTCGGATTTACTTTTATTAATGGCGTCCATTTATTAGCATCACAGCCTGATCATCTGAGACATCTTGGTGTCTGGAGTGTGCACCCCTTAACTTTGAAAAATGGCAACCCTCAAATAATGGTGCCTGAGGCAAACATCTATATCGCCTAAAGAATTAACCGACTCTGCATACACAGACAAATGATAATGTCCACATAATTAAAAGCAGTAAATGTTTCCATTCAAACATACAGTACAGGCCAAAAGTTTGGACACACCTCCTCATTCAATGTGTTTTTTTATTTTCATGACCATTTACATTGGTAGATTCTCACTGAAGGCATCAAAACTATGAATGAACACATGTGGAGTTATGTACTTAACAAAAAAAGGTGAAATAACTGAAAACATGTTTTATATTCTAGTTTCTTCAAAATAGCCACCCTTTGCTCTGATTACTGCTTTGCACACTCTTGGCATTCTCTCGATGAGCTTCAACGGGTAGTCACCTGAAATGGTTTTCACTTCACAGGTGTGCCTTATCAGGGTGATTTAGTGGAATTTCTTGCTTTATCAATGGGGTTGGGACCAGCAGTTGTGTTGTTCAGAAGTCAGGTTAGTTGGACGATCATTTATTTTTCAACAGGACAATGACTCGAAAGACACCTCCAGGCTGTGTAAGGGCTATTTGACCAAGAAGGAGAGTGATAGAGTGCTGGAAATGGTCATGAAAATAAAGAAAACACGTTGAATGAGGAGGAGGTGTGTCCAAACTTTTGGCCTGTACTGTACTTCTCACAAGAATATTATTATAAGAGAAAAGTGGAAAGGAAATTATATTGGTAATAAAAAATAATTATTATTCAAAACAGAGAATAGATTGCTGAAATACAGTGTATCACTGACAGTGTAAATGCTTAGTTTAGTGGCCCCTGAGATAAATAATTTCTTCTTTATAGCACTACTGGTGTGAGGTGGAGTGGTGGCTCTGAGTCTAAAGAACTGCTCTTGTATGTGGAACTTTGTGGTTACAAATCCTGTTACTGCCAGAAGGGATCTTACACCACTGGGCCCTTGAGTAAGGCTGTTAACCTGAAAATATCTCCAGAGCTGCTGTAATTGTCTTGTAGGAGGAGAATGGGCATCCCGGTTCACACAGGTAAAAATGCATTACCCAGATGGGAGGCCAGTGTGGCAATGCAGAATGGCCGGCAGAACAAATAAATAACTGTGTGACCGGCCAATATAAAATAATGAACGGACTAGTTGGAGCTGCAAGTTGGGAGCAGTTCAATCCCTCATACAACAGGTGGAAGTAACTCTCACATGGAAACCCAGTTGAGATACCTACAGGGGGCTCCCCTCAGCCCACTGCGTCTCTCTCTGATTAGCACAAATATATCACTCCTGCAAATGAACTATTATTCTTAGCTCGATGAGAGAAGTCGTAAAATCAACCGAATATTCAGGTAAAGAATAGAAAAAAACCACGCCCTAAATTTGTTAAGTACTTCTTTTGTTTGCTAGCTAAGCGGAGGTAAGGTACACACACCGAGGCAGACGTGTGAGTGAGGAGGGCCCCGCTCCCTCCTCTCAGCCTGCTGCGTGTCTCTTGGATTCGTGCAAATAAATCGATACCACAGGCAAACTATGATACCTAGCACGATGAGAGAAGTTGCAAAATCAACCGGAATGTTCAATAAAATTACAGGAAAAAAAACAATCTAAATACGTTAAGTAGTTCTCTCGTGAAAAGGGGACAGACATACAGACAGACAGATGTTGGATCTTACATATATAGAGAAGTGAGTTATTGTGTCAGTCTCGTTATTTAATAGACGGACCTCGTTTATACCAGCCCTCACAAATATTCTTTAAGCTGAATGGGCACAAATGCCCACAGACAGATTCCAAAATCTTGTGGAAAGAAGAGTAGAGGCTGTTATAGCTGTGTGAGGTGTAGGATTTCACATTAATGTTTGATGAGGCAGACGTGATGGTCTGGTGTCCACAAACTTGTGGTCATAGAGTGTATAATGTGTATATTAGGGCATTGTTGGACTAGAACATCACAATGTTACAAAGGCGTCACCACACAGCTAACTGGAAAAGCCATTTGTAACAATATCTAAAAATAAAAAAATAAAAAAAAAGCCATAACAAAAATAAACATGTCTGTTCCAAGGCCTGAAGATGAATTGCTGGCAGAGGCCATTCCGCCATGTAGCATTTTCAAGATTTACGAGGCAGACTTCATACAAGCAGGCTTTTTTTTAAGGGTTCAGTGTAACAGCAACAAACAATAGAAGAGAAAAATGAAGAGTCCCGCTCCGGGGTTATTAATATGACTTGGACGACGTGTTGTTCTCTTGTTGGAAATTTGAGAGGCTTTGATTTTACAAGGCAAAGAAAAATGTTAAGAAACAAGTAGAAGGTGGTAAGGCTGCTTAAAATGTTTAAGTTAATAGAGAGCTATCCACCCATACGCTACTGTCCTTGTTCTTGGATGCACATTTTTGGGGGCTACCCTGACATTGACCAGAGAATAAACAAATGTCCAGCGCCTGGCATGCCTATACTCATTCATCACTTAATTTAATAACAGAGTGAAACTCACAGGAGAGAGCATTCAAATATACCTGCTTCATTTATATTTAACATTCATTTATGTAACAATATGAACTCGCATTTTTCTGGTGTACACTTGTGTATGCTCTGCGAAAAGCATACTTACCTGTAGCATCCTGGTATGTTATGCTGGCTGCTCCATGACTCAGAGAGAGTCATCAAATCAGCAGAAGAAATTATCAACACCACATTTCCTTCACTAGAGGACATATGCACAGAACGCAATGTTTACGAGAGGCCAAAAATATCATTAGTGACCCATGTCACCCAGACACCACCCTGATGCCTTCTGGAAGGCATTACAGTTCTATTAAGACACACACTTCCAGTCTACTGAAAAGCTTCTACCCAAGCACTGCTGGAAAACTACATTTTGTTATATAACTGTTTACTGCATCTAAGTGCAAGGTTTTGACCTTATGTCTTTCACTGTCATCCATGGCATAAACGGGACAAAAGTGCAATATCTTGCAGACTCATTCCAATAACTATTCATATTCTTCCACCTTATATATGCATATGCATACAGAGATACTTAATGTTTAACTGGTTTATATTAATGCATGTTTGTGATATAAATGTAGTGCATATGTTGAATCTGTTGAAAATTCTGTTTTTATTATATTGTATGTACTGTGAAGGGGACACACTCATATTTTGTTGTACATTTGTGCAATAACAATACAAGGTATTCTATTCTATTCTATACTATAACCTTCCCAAAGTAACAGGGACTATTAAGGAGGTATTTAGTGACTTGGAAAATTGTAGAGGGAGAAGTGCTGCTTGGATTAAATAGGTTGAAATCTAACAAATCAACAGGGGCCTCATGTATAAACGATGAATACACGTGTAAATGTTACTTACGCTTATTTCCACAATTACATTGTGATGCATAAAAACTAAATTTGGCGTAAAGCCACGCACATTTTCACGCCACCTCAATCCCTGCCGTATGCAAGTTCTCTGCTCGGTTTTGCAAACTGGCGGCACCCAAAGTCAAAGCAGTGCTTTTGTTCCCGTGTGGTTTCCCTTTCTTTATTAGATCCACATCCATGATGCGGCATTATCAAATACACTGAAATTAACCTCATATTGTTTAAGGCATCTGATTGTAATTAACCTGTAACAATATAATGCTTTGCAGAATGGCCAAGCTATTGAAATACCATAGCTGCTTTAGAGTTGTTACTCTTAAGTATTTATCCCACTGTATCTGAGCGTGGAATCACTGTTGTACAACAGCTGATCGGAAAGACAATTATCAGGATACAGCATCAAGCACTTGCTGCCTCAGCCATGTGCAAAGTCTATTTGAACTGCCCTCATACAACAAATGCTTCAGAGCCTTTCCAGTACGAACCTCGCGGTTCAGAAACAGTTTCATCCCAAGAACTATAAACGCAATCAATCAGTCCATCAAGTGCTCCTTGTAGAACTGTTTGTACTTATAAGTACAATCATCTCACTGTAAACTTGCACTACAGCTATAATATTGCACAACCTGAGCCACTTTAGTGCATATTTAAATATTAAGACAATATTATTTTAAGATGAAATGCAGCAAAATATGTTTATTATATTCTACAGATAAAATGTTAATATCATTTAAATAATTTATAATGTTAATAATTAAACATGTGAGGACACAGTGTCGCAGTGCTAGCAAGGAGCTGGCGCCCCGTTCAGGGATCGTTCCTGCCTTGCGCTGTATTCTTGCTGGGGCTGGCGCAACACTGGAAGGATAGATGGATAGAATAATTAAACATGTACTACAAAGATATTTCAATGTTCCTTAAAAGTTTTGAAGAATCGGGGTTCTAAGCTTACAGATGGCTTAACGTCTATTACAGAGCTGTTTGAAAGAGACAGTACTGCTGCAATAAAATTATTTCATCGAAGGTCACGCACGGCGCAGCAAGCATCTTGTGGGAGGCAGGAACAATCACTGGATCGGGCACCAGCTCTTCACAATCACTGTGCCACCGTGTTCTCACATTTAATACGTGCTTTAATTCTTATCATCATGAAAATGATATCAAGTATACATCTCAGTATTTAAATTATTCAGAGTGCTGTAATATCACAAATGTAATGGATTTTGTGTCCTGTCGGAGGAAGAGAAAGCCACTTTAAGAAGCACATAGTGATTCACACACATAGAGCACATAGAAGAACACATACAAAACAAAGCATTTAATGTGCTACTTTAGTTACAATGGTATTTGAGAAATGAGTAAATTAAACAATTTTAAGATAAAGTTTATGATGTTCTACATTAATGACAAAATAAACCATATGATTAAAGTGGAAATTTCGAGATTAAAGTTGACATTTCGTGCTTTTTTCCCCACTGTATCCCTTTTATTTTTCTTTTCTCTGTACCCTAATAAGCTTCCATATGACACTCAGACGGTGGGCTACGACTGGCCTTTCACTGTGACTTTGATATCTAACAATTTGTTTTTTATTTAAGGCACTGTACGACTTTGTGAACTTGAGCTTTCGAGCTTCTCCGACACTCTATGTCACTCGATCAACTTCCTTTTGTTGTTTATTCCACTGTTTAAACCAACAAATAGTATGGTTTTCATTGCCTTCACTTTGCTGAAATTCTTCTATTTCCCCCTGTGCTTTTGCCATTGCCTTTTCACAGAATGCGGAGCTTAAGGGCTAATTGTATTGATTTGCATATTCAAAGAGGCGTAATTCTGGGAGAAGTTTGGGGAGTGGCAGCACGTGCGCTACTTTTCACACTGACCAGGATTTATGGAGTGGAAGAACTTGGAAGTTGGCGTACGCACAATTTAATGCACCTGGATTTTTTGTGCATACGCACATTTCCACTTTTGTCCATATGCCATGTTTTAGTGTGAATTCTACGCATGGCGTTATGCATGAGGCCCCAAGATCCTTTGCATCAAAATCTCAGTTAGATAAGTCAGACTCTCATTCAGTAATAATACACAAAACATTGCCTGCAGAATATTTTGCTTAGCGCATTCGCTTACCTCTCTGGTCAGATCTGCTTTTATTTAAATCCGGCAGCCAGCGCCTGAATGAAGACAGCCGAAAAAATATTCACCTCTCAAAGAATTAAAGAGCGCATTTAGTGGTTTTTGCATTATTACACTATTTAATCACAGTATTTTAAAAGATAAGTTGAAACTTTCAAGATCTTTTCCAAAACATACAATATGCTAGTAACCCTTTAATGTTTATTTAGTTACAACATTAACCATTGGAATACTTGGAAAAGGAGGAATAATAACAGAAATTCTGATGCGTGGCTCTTTCAATAGAAGCTTCATCAGGAATGAGTCAGTCTGTCAAGGACTTCTGTTCCTCCTTGTGCCGAACATAAATAAGCAGATGTTCTCGCTTAGGCCATACTAATACAGAAAAGAGCAATTGATCAATAACATATAAGGTAGAATATTTTTGAACTGAAATGGTTCCCTTTTTCATGTAAATTTAAGTAAGTTAATCACGGTGCACCGCATAGCCCTACTGAATTAAAATATCTTTGTCACACAAGCAGACTCACTTTTCTATGTGTGCTGAAGGGTTCTTGTGACTTTGGTCGATGATTTATGGTGTATTTTTCCTTTTTTTTAATTTCAATAAACTTCCAAACCTATAGTATCCCCCTATATCACAAAAGCAACTTTTCCTTCTTCACCAGACAACATGAAAAAATTCCAGAAATTCAAGACTGAAATGATATCAATGGATAAAAATTACCCTCTCTGAGAACTCATACAGAATGTGGGATGCCCACAAAGCCACCGTGTTTATTTGAAAGAAAAAAAAAAGAACTAACAATAACAAGTATGTGATGGAGTAAGGCTTGGGAGAGCAGTCCAGTCACAGGGCCAGAGCTCCGTAAGGCGGTGCACTCATTTCGTGAATGAGATGTCACTTCTTGGGAGCGCCTCACTTTTATAGCTCCCAGACTTGAAGGGGCATGGTCATTTAGCCTCAGTGGGCATCTTCTCCAAGCTGTGGGTGATAAGAGAGATATGAGAGTTAGTGATCATGCCCCCTGGTGTCCCAAGGTAGTAGTGCATGCTTGAAAACAGCAGTATAATGCAGTGTGAGAATAATGTAAATAGTAGCCAGTAATTCACTGTAAATTTACAGTCAAGTCAAGTTGGGGAGCATGCACTGGTACAGTGCATTACCGCACCCACTACATGTCAAAACAGCTCAGGATCCCGGTTGGCAATCCCCCAGCCAGACATGCGGTCCAGACGTACCCTCCAGAAATGACCCTCTATCTGCCCCTCAGTCTAGAAACAGCCTGGTCTTGGAGTCTGGCCAAGTCCAGACTCATTTTCCTAGTAAGTGATAACCTACTGGACCTAAGCTGGATCCTAAGAGTAGCAGCAACAAGTCTATGGTCAGCATTCACAAACTGGGCACTTCTGTAGACCCTGCAGCTTTTCAAGAGCCTCCAGCGTCTGCCCACGAGGATCTGATCGATCTCCTTCACTGCACCACCAGTATTGGAGTAAGAAGTCCAACGATAAGGTTCAAGGCGCTGGAACCAGGATCCAGCGATTCGCAGCCCCTGACTTTTTGCAAAGTCAAGGAACATAGAGCCACTTTCTCCATGGTCACCAGACCCATGGGGACCGAGACAATCCTCATAGCCAGCCCTGTCAGTGCCAGTGGCGGAATTGAAGTCACCCATGACCAGAGGAGTGTCACCTCACGGGCACCCATCAACCAGCAAACGAAGCTGCAAATAAAATGTCTCCCTCACCACTCGTTGAAAGGAGTGACATCGGACACCATCGGAACAAGCTAATCTACTACAGCAACAGCTACTCCCTGAGTATGACAGCCATCAGACTGCCAAACCAATACAAGATGTATCCACCTACAGAGATTTGGCCAGTCCCCGGTCTGGGCACCTCAGAGAGTGCCGCCACTGAAATGCGGAGTTTACGCAGCTCCTCTGACAGCAGAGGAAGATGATCATCTTGCCGGAGAGACAAGACATTCCATGCACCCACCCGTATGGGCCGCCTCAAATTGAGACCCGAGTGCTGCCGTGCAGCAGGTGACGCCTCAGCCCCACAACACCATTTCCAATCCCCAACAGACCTGACCCTATTGGCGCTCCAATGGTTTTGACTCTTCCGGGGATGGGGATCCCGAGGGCTTTCCCCTATCCCCTTCATGATGCGAACAGCCTTCCTATGGGCGGCTGCAGCCGAGCTCCTCCCGACGAGAACAAAAATTTACAGTCAATTATTTAAAATGTGTGTGGAATGCTTATGGGATATACTACAGTTTGACACTTTGAAACTATTTTTTTATTTAAGAAAATGGCTAGCTGGCTGCTCCTTTTGAAGTTTTAGGCACCAGTTCATATTTTTTGGAAACTTATTTTAAAGCTGACTTAAACATAAATCGCAAGCAGGCACGTTAAGTGATTTCAAATTTTAACTGGAAAAGGTGCAGACTGCGTAAATGAAATTTAAATTAAAAACAACAATCAACCACTTACTGTGAGACATTGAAATTAGAACCGGAAGGTGAAGCAGGCCACCAAATTTGAAACTGTTGAAAAAAGGTGGAAAAAAAATATTAGCCACACACTCTGCTTAGTTTAAATTTTTCAATGCTAATATAATATGGTAACGTGGAGGGCGTGATGCACAGACTCAGGCTACGGGTATCTGCAGTCGTAACTGGACAATGAGTTGGTGAGAGACTGAATAGTCCAGATGTGCCAGATATATTTATAAAAACAAAGTCTTGCAATTAAATACACAGTTCACTATAAGAAAACAAATATTTAATAAAAATAAGCAGATATTAGTGTGTTGATATAAACAATAATTGCATTGGTTCAATGTCAAAAAAGGAAGCATGAATAAAAAGAGTCTTCTTCCTTTTTTCACTAATACAGTTCATGAAGGATGGACAGAAGAACAACCAAAAATCAAAAATAAAAATGTGTGAATAAGAGTAAGCCATCCAAATTTAGGATGTTCATAAGAAACTGAATGATTTACTTCATTAGATTAGAATTGATTAGAAGCCTTTATTGTCATTATACCTAGTTTAACGAAATTACAGAGCAGCTACTGCTTCAGATGCAATGAAAAAAATCGGGAGTGGTCTCCCCTCAACTTTCTCGTATACCCAGATATGGGAATGGAGTAAACTGCAAGACAATGATTATATTATAATATTATGTACATTAGAGAACCATCAGCAACAAATCAAATCAAATTAATAATATATTGAACAATTATTATCAAAGTTAAGCTGAATAAATCGGACTCTGCAGCTGCATAAATAAAAGGTAAAGTACCACTTCTGGTTAGCAGAAATAGCCCAAAAGTTGAGAGAAATGTACGTTTTGTATCTAATACTTGTATGCAAAATTTGGTTGACCAAAGTGAAAGCATACTCAAGTTATTGTGTTTACAGACACAGACACACAAACTTACAGAAATTCCAAAAATGGTATTTTCAGACTCGGGGAGGTCTAAAAGGTCGAGATTCATCAAATTCTTGAAGTTGAATTTTTGGAGGATTCCAAATGCTTTCCTTACACTTCGTATACGAGAAAGTCAGGGAGGTCTAAAATGTCGAGAGGGAACTGGGCGGTCTCATGGTCTGGAATCCCTGCAGATTTTATTTTTTTCTCCAGCCGTCTGGAGTTTTTTTGTTTTTGTTTTTTCTGTCCACCCTTGCCACCTGACCTTGCTCTTATTCTATGTTAATTAATGTTGACTTATATTATTTTCTTATTGTGTCTTTTATTTTTCTATTCTTCATTATGTAAAACACTTTAAGCTACATTTGTTTGTATTAAAATGTGCTATATAAATAAATGTTGTTGTTGTTGATATACGAGAAAGTCAGGGAGGTCTAAAACGTCGAAATTCATCAAATTCTCGACATCGAATCTTTGAACGATTGCAATACTTTCCCTATACTTCGTATATGAGAAAGTAAAAAAGAAAACAATCAATAATTTATAAAGTAACTATAAAGTACCACATGTAAACTGCTAAATTTAAAGAATATATAAAACAATAGTAATTTAATACAGTATTGCTAAACAACAAATGCAGTGTTAATAAACAAGAAATATTATTGATCATGCAGGTATTGCACAAAGAATTACCAGTGATATGAATATTACACAAAGAATACTAATAATGTAAAATATGGAGTAATATTGCATGAGGTAGAATTACATAATAAACAAGAATAGTTGTGTCAAATATTTGAAATATTAATATGTGTGCTTCTTTCAAAAGTTTAATAATATTCTCGAATATCTTAATTGAAATGTGCTGTTTCTCACTTTTTCATGGAGGACCATAGAGTGCTAGGTCTCTAGTGAAAGTTCACCATCATATTTGTAATCACAGTCCTTGAAACAGTCTAAAACAATAAGCCACGCTCTTAAAAAATAAAGTGATTCTTCAGAGTGGTGCCATAGGAGAACCGTTATTGGTTCTCAAAAAACTCATCCACAAGAAGGTTCCAGGAAGAACCATTTATGTATATGGATTCCCACCTCCATAAAGTGAGTAACTCCATAAAGCCTTAACAGATAGTGAAAAGGACTCTTGTTATATAACATGTCAAGAAGTCCAAGTTTTCTTAATCTGTTAGTCTCCTGCAGTTTACCATACATTCAAGATTGCAGGTTTTTTTTTTTCCTACATATTAGAAACTTTTTTCCAAGAACCAACTTCAAAAGAACCCTTCACAGAATGAAATGGTGCTTCATCAAGCAAACGTTCTATGAAAAACCACACAACCCAGTAAAGAACCATATACTGCCATTAAGGGCCATTATTTTGTGCATATGCTTCACCTGTCATTTCTAACCTTCTAATGGAGGCTCTTAGGGCACTAGGACCACCAATAAAAAAGAAAAAGAAACCTTCAAATAACATAAAGTGACACTCCACATGCCCATATTTCCCATCTTCATTCTTTCAGAGTGTTCTGTGAAGGAGTAACTTTAGGGAGAGAACCCGAGGGGTTGGTTGATATAAGTGTATAATTTCCAGCACATAATCTAGTCCTAAAATGGCATAAAATGAGGGGGTACAGGGCCAAAAATAGGGGGACAAGTTAAAAGAAACTCAGCATCTTTCATAACTAGACATAAAGACAAGTCGAACAGAATATTATATGTGCGAGTTTTCTCGTACTGGTGAGCCAGGAGGCGTCGGACGAAAAAAAAAAGTAATTCTTATGAACATAAAACTCAGGTATATAACCAATCCAGAGCAATAAGCACACCACCCAGACGCACAGATTACTTCCAACAAAATTACTTTCCAATGGATGTAAATCTGTCTATGATACTATGTACAAAACAAATAAGTACAGTTTTCTTAACTGCTCCAAATGCTTAGCAGCTTAGAACACAGAGTAGTCCAAAGATCGATCAAAAGTTGCCCCTTAGTGGATTAGATCACGGCTTTATATGGTCAGCTTTTTCCTCCAAACCTATCTTTGCAGAACTATCAATCATGGAAGATGCGGACATATAGAGACGTACACTGTGCATCGATCTTTGATCAGGTGTAAGTTTTTTACTTCTTCCTTCACCGTTTGTGCACATGCGTGCATACATGCAACTTCGCCCGTGTGTTTTGCTTGTTCACATCAATGGTAAGCAACTCTATGAATTTCTTTCTCTCTCTCTTATGAACTTTATCAATGTGCATATACTGGCTCCTGAACTAAACAATCTGCATCTTCCTTTCTTCGTAGCTTCTGATGACCTCCTCAGCATTGGGCCAATTTGAATTCAGAGATTTGTTATTGTTATTAATGTGCAGAAGAGATGCTGGCTTTGTAAAGGCTTATTCAGGAGAAGAGTCAGTTCTACAACAACAACATTTATTTATGTAGCACATTTTCATACAAAAAGTAGCTCAAAGTGCTTTACATAATGAAGAATAGAAAAATAAAAGACACAGTAAGAAAATAAAATAAGTCAACATTAATTAACATAGAATAAGAGTAAGGTCCGATAGCCAGGGGGGACAGAAAAAACAAAAACAAAACTCTAGACGGCTGGAGAAAAAAATAAAATCTGTAGGGATTCCAGACCACGAGACCACCGAGCCCCCTCTGGGCATTCTACCTAACATAAATGAAACAGTCCTGTTTGGATTTAGGGTTCTCGCGGAAGGACTTGATGATGATGGTCACGTAGACTTCTGGCTTTTGATCCATCCATCATTATTGGAGCATCATGAAGCTTTGAGTAGGTGGTGGTGGCACAGGCCGCCACCACAAAGAAACCGGAAAAAGAAACAGAAGAGAGAGTAGGGGTCAGTACCGATTTTAGAGCCACCATGAGTAGTTATTATGAATTGAGAACTAGGCAGGGTCACTATAGAGAGCTGTTGAGCAAAAACACCAAAACCCAAAAAAAGAGGTCAGCAGTTCAAATTCACTTTTATACTTTTGGTTTATTTTGAGGTCTGGGCAGATCTAAGCACAATCTGATCTGTCTTACTCCCACCAACACACCTGTTATCAGATGGCAGCAGCTCTCTTATTATTCAAGCCATGTGTGTGCTTAGGGGGTGTGGTATGCTGTACTACTGCTGTTCAAAAGTTTTAATGTCTCCTTAGGGTCAAAGAAAGTGTTATCTA
Organism: Polypterus senegalus; assembly: GCF_016835505.1. Lineage (NCBI taxonomy): Eukaryota > Metazoa > Chordata > Cladistia > Polypteriformes > Polypteridae > Polypterus > Polypterus senegalus. The sequence continues at coordinate 15,088,682 of NC_053154.1, read as the reverse complement.
TCTATCTATCTATCTATCTATCTATCTATCTATCTATCTATCTATCTATCTATCTATCTATCTATAATATAGTGCCTTTCATTTCTATCTATCTGTCTATTATATAATGCTTTTCACACCTGTCTGTTATATAGTGCCTTTCATTTCTATTACCTTTCATTTCTATCTATCTATCTATCTATCTATCTATCTATCTATCTATCTATCTATCTATCTATCTATCTATCTATCTATCTATCTATCTATCTATGTTATCACATACTCTAAGACTTCAGTACATAACATAATGTAACAGTCAGAAAACTCTGTGCCTTTATACCATTCTGTCTAACAGTTCATGTTCTGTCTACCTACAATCTGAGGTTATTTTCTTGTCTATATACAGGAATTTAGCAGAGCATTAAGGAAATTCCATTTACATGTTAACTTATAGGGGTTAAAACATAATCTTCCATTATTTATGTTATTATGTAAAACTTCTATTTAAATTAAGCAAAAACATGAGTGAATTTACCATTGACATTAACCTAAAAATTTCGCTGTTAGAGTTACCATATTTTTTGTAATGGTATGTTAGTCCAGAACAGTCTGTGTGATGGGTGAGGAATTCATTTTGTAACATTTCCCACCGTACTAAGTCTGTTAAATCTGCTCACAAGATGGTCTAAGTTAGTACACAAATTTTGTTCCCCTTTTCCAACTCCAAGAAGTGCGCTGCAGCTGCAGTTAGTCCTTGTCCTAATTACTTTTCAGCTCTTGGGCACCCTAAAGTTTGTCTTGTTATCTAGTAAAAGGCAAAGCCCTCACTGACTGACTGACTGACTGACTGACTGACTGACTGACTGACTGACTGACTGACTGACTCACTCACTCACTCACTCACTCACTCACTCACTCACTCACTCACTCACTAAGCAGGTTTCATTTTGAAATTCTACGCGTAACGGTCATAACTGGAACCTACTTACGTACATATATACGGCCATAGCCTGCAGCTCGGTCGCCGTGTGAAGCAGAGTTGCGTCCCGCATCATCACGCCTCCCAAGTAATTAAGTGCCTGCCCATATAAGGCCGTCCGTCAGCAGCAATCCAATAGACACGCTGCCGCTAAATATTCGCTGATGAAGGACTGTGCTTATGCAAACGAAGATGATATGGTCAGGGATAGACTAGTGTTTGGCACAAACTCAGCGAAAGTGTGAGAGATACTTTTAAGTGCCGGGTCTTAGCAAACATTAGATAAAGCCGTGGACATCGCAAGATCGCACGAGATACCACAAGCACAGCTGAGAACCTTCGATGCATGTACTCCGAGCGGCTCACATGAACTGACTGTGAACGCAGTACGCAGAGAACAAGGAAGAGCTCCAAAGAGCGCTGAACAAAAAACGCATTACACAACTGAGAAGGCAGCAAAACAATATGAAGCGAGTGAAGCACACAAGCATATTCATAAGTGCAGAAACAAAGCACACGGTGGAAAAAGTCAATGTCCAGCTAAAGGAAGACAGTGTAAAAAATGTGGTAAATTGAACCAATTCACTATAGTTTGCAGGACTGGGAAAGGTAAACCCGTGCATGCAGTGCGTGATGTCTCGGATAAAGAGGAAGATGAGCTGTTTATTGATGCAGTAAGAGAGGAACAACCCTCTGACGCTGAACAAGCCTTTCAGGACATATCAATAGGAAAGCACGGTGTAAAGCTTAAGTTTAAATTAAGTTCATAGACACGCTGCCGCAGGCATTTGTCATGCCTAAGACGAATACGATATTCGCGAGATACAAGTGTAATAAGAGGACGCAGGGTATAAATGAGGCTTTCGATCACTTTGTAATGGAGTTAAAATTGCTGGTGAAGGACTGTGCTTATGCAAACGAAGATGAGATGGTTAGGGATAGAACAGTGTTTGGCACAAACTCAGCAAAAGTGCGAGAGAAACTATTAAGTGCCGGGTCTGAGCTAACATTAAATTTAGCCGTCGATATTGCAAGATCGCATGACATAAAACAAGCAAAGCTGGGAACCTTCCATGCATGTACTCCGAGCGACTCACGTGAACTGACTGTGAACGCAGTACGCGAATGAAACCTGTTATCTTTACAACGGTTGACAACGAAGAAGAGATGGTCAGGGATATTACGTTATTTTTAAAATGTTTCCTTTTTTTTTTCATAACTTCTTCAACACACTACTTCTCTGCTGCGAAGCGCAGGTATTTTGCTAGTCATAAATATGTACGAAGACCAGGTCAGTAATGGATCATCCTGAGCTGACATCACAGTGCAGCTGACCCTGTGTGATCGAGCATTTTGTGCCACAGCTCCCAAGTTAATGAACCATCTGCTTCTTTACGTTTGTTGAAAGTTAGTTTGAATACTAAACACTTCAGTCCTTTTCTAACCCGCTTAGTCCTGAACAGGGTCGCAGGGGTCTGATGGAGCCTATCCAAACTAGCATAGGGTGCAAGTCAGAAACAAACCCTAGACGGGGTTCCAGTCCATCGCAGGGCAAACACATCCACACACATACACACACCCCAACATACTAGGGCCAATTTTTTAGGAAATGCCAATGCACCAAACCTGCACGTCTTTGGACGGTGGGAGGAAACTGGTAATTTACCTTTGACAAATAAGCTTTTGTGTGTTGATTGTGTCTTACTATAACCTGATTGTTTTATCTAAATGCTATATCAATTTTAATATCACATATCTCAGTTTTAACTTATTTATGTGCAGTATCATTCAGAATTAAGAAAGGTGCTTAATAATGAAATATATTAGTATTAATAATTCATTCATTCATTCATTTATTTTTTTAATTGACTTATAAACATACCTTAAATGTCATCTTCGTGATTACTACAAGACAGAGCAAGTAAATTTTCCATACGCTGAAGGTGTAAGTTCTAGGAAAAGACAGACATTTTGTGTCAGTCTGCTGTTCCAATTTCACAGCTGAGTTGCGCCTGCAGATCGACCCTCAGCTACTGTGTCGCTGGTGTAAACAGATTTCAGGGTGTGAATGGCAGGCCCAAGATCAGATATCTGGCAGGAGAAAGCTGCTTACCTCCACATTTCTCCGGCTATTGCATTCATTATTTGTTTCTGAACATCCTAGAAAAAAAGTAACAAGATTTTTCATTAGCCGATTTGGCACGCTGTCAGCAAATGGATAGGGAAGGCACTGAGTTTACCTAATTCAAATTTTGGAAAGTTTTTCAATTGACCATAGTTTTGCTTTTTCCTTCTATTGGCAAAAATGAGCTTAAAAATATTGCTTAATATTGTGGCCAGCATGGTGGTGCAGTAGTTAGCCTCACAGATTTAGAGACTTGCATTTTCGCTCCTTTGTGTGCCATTGTCTCTCCATATCCAAACACATGCAAGTTAAGCTACACTCCAGCAGGGAAAGCCAATAACCAGATTATTGGTGATAGAAATGGCGTACCCAGTGGAAAAAGTTTAGGGTAGTAGGTCTGGGAGATGAAAAGTATTTCAAAGAGAAACCAGTAACACTATCAGAAGAGTTGTTTTAAAATACCAGGAGTTAAGAAAAAGAGAACAGCTGTTAAAAAGTCTGTTGATGGTCAGACACAAACTTGCGATGTCATTTAGAAGCAGCTCCCTTTTCTACATCATGGACAACAAAAGAACTCCTACTCTCCTGGCACACAGGGACTGCCTGTAAGAACTGAAAGTGGAGAGATTCCTGATGATGTCAGCCGAGCTCCCTCTCACTCAGTCCCCTCTGTGCTGTGCAGCACCACCTTTACACTGCAGCAATCCACAGTGTAAATCCTGCCGACTACACCATCTGTATCGTCAATTACTCACACCGTGATCTATCCCATGTTGCACTTTTTGTACTGTGGTAACTGCTGATGGTCAGCTGTGAACCAGCATCATCTGAATTACAAAGGCCCTCAGGAGGAGCTCCTTCTACACCGTAATCAGTAAGTAAACTCTTACTGTTAAGTGCATTGGAACTGCCTGTAAGAACTGAAAGTTCAGCATTTTCTGATGATGTCAGCTGAGCTCTCTGTCACTCATCCCCAGCATTCTGTGCAGCACCACCACTACACTCCACCTACCCACAGTGAAAAACATGCTGACTATGCCAATTGTATTTGGTTTGGAGTCACACTATGATCTATCCCAGGTTGCACATTTTGCACTGAAGTAACAGCCAATAGTCAGCCATAATCATGTGACATCTGGGTTACAGTAGCCCTCAGAAGCAGTTCTTTCTATACTGTAATCAATAAAAGAATATCATTGGGTGTATAGGGACTACAAACAGAGCATTATCTGGTGATGTCAGCTGAGGTCTCATGGACTCTTCCCCCCAGCTTTCTGGGCAGCACCATCACTGTCCAAAGTGCAAATCTTGCCGACTACACCAAGTGTATTGTCATAGACTTACACCATGATTTCCCCCAGGACATGAACATTTTGCACTGAAGTAACTGCTGATGGTCAGCCATGAACCATGGAATACAATGATTCTCAGAAGCAGCCCCTTCTACACTGTAATCAATAAGGGAACTCTCATCATCAAGTGCAAAGAGACTACCTGTAAGCACTGCAAGCATAGCACTTCCTGGTGATGTCAGCTGAGATCTCTTTGATATTCTGCTCCCATCATTCTACCTAGCACTGCCACCACAGGGTCTTTGTTTTAAGGTTGTAAAAATAATTGGACAATATCTTAATTCTATAATGGGGGTTGTGATTCTTGCAATCACAATAACCAAAAAAAAAATCCCACATGAAAAAGACAGACCTGCCCTCTTACAAGTTTGGGCCTCCTGGAAAGGCCTTACCCCAGGAAGACCAGCACCAAAATCAAATGACAGATTTCCCTACACTATCAATCAACATCCATCCATTAAATAGAATGTTCATTTAATTAACTAAAAATTAATATAAATTCATCGATAAATAGAAAGTTTGATGCAGCTCAAGGAAGATGCAAAGCTCAATGGTTAGCTGGAGTGCCAGACACTGTAGCTGATGAGCATTGGTGTTGCTTTGCCAGAGGCAAAAAGACAAGGCAAGAGAAGTAGAGGAGGAAGTTACATAGATAGATAATGGATAGACAGAAATGTGAAAGGCACTATATGATAGATAGACAGATATGTGAAAGGCACTATATGATAGATAGATAGATATGTGAAAGGCACTATATGATAGATAGATAGATAGATAGATAGATAGATAGATAGATAGATAGATAGATAGATAGATAGATAGATAACCTGATGATCGAGGCCACTTTGCTACGTGATAATGACTGTTTTATTGTTTCCACACCATCGTGTGTTACTTTTATTTAGAAAAGAACTGTTACCAAACTGCTTTTGCTTTACCGACTCTTCTTTCCTCGACCGCCACACTGTGATAGACTGATAATGTGGTAATTATAGAGTTATTATTGTTTAAGCACATCATAATAAGAGGCAATTCCTGTAAACCATTTCCAAACCCCATATTAATGCATATGAGTAAAATAACGGCAACCAGTTTAAAAGAAAGGGCCCACAAAGGGTTAAAGAGTCCGACGCGCCTTCATTTTTGAAGCCTGTAAGTGACAGTTCCGAGCCCAGTTTATTTCGGGCTTACCTCTAAATGGTATGTGCAGTGTGATAAATATGAAAAAAGGCTCCATTAAGGCACTTTATGATTGCTCTCCAAGCTTCTTTTATGACACATAGTCTACTATGCAAATTTTCTCAGTTACAGCTCAGTCTTCAGAGCTGCCAATCATATATTTGGAAAAATGAATAGAAAAGAGGACTATTTAAAGCTTGTCAATTTTTTTTCCATTTCTTCGTTCTATTAATGACACAGGTCTGCAGTGCACGTCATCTGTGGATTTATTTTTAATGGCACACCTCATTTGGGAATTTTACTTGCGGATCTCAAAATGCTGCACTTGTTAACTTTTATAGCACTGCAAAGTTTAGAGCTGTCGAAGTTCTGACATCTTACATAAGAACTGCATTGGTTACTGTATATTAAGCACAATGCATCTGCTTGGATGTAAATTGTGTGTCCATGTTGTTGAATTCCAAAAGGATTTGTCACAGAATGTTTCTACCGTAAGTTATCTCACTATTATAAGGTTATTGTAGATCAATCACTCATAGGTCACACTCACATAGCGAAAATTTGCTCAGGTCCTACCACTTTGAATTTCACATTTTCACATGGAAAGGACAGTCCCGAAACTGAAGCCATCAAGTAAGTAAGCCACATATCACCCAGAGGGGACTGGAAAGAACTCTGCCTTTAACTCTAATGTTACACTAGACCAGGGATGTCAAACTCCAGTCCTGAAGGGCTGCAGTGGCTGCAGGTTTTCATTCTAACCCTTTTCTTAATTAGAGACCTATTTTTGCTGCTATTTAACTTCTTTTGAATTCATTTTATTTGACTTGTTTTTTAAGATTTGTTCCCCAGAGTGTCTTCATCATTCCTTTGAATTGCTTCATTTGTTTCCTTAAACAGAAATACAATACAATACAATACAGTTTATTTTTGTATAGCCCAAAATCACACAAAAAGTGTTGCAATGGGCTTTACCAGGCTCTACCTCTTGACAGCTCCCCGGCCTCGACTCTCTAAGAAGACAAGGAAAAACTCCCAAAAAACCCCTAGGGAAAAAATGGAAGAAACCTCAGGAAAGGCGGTTCAAAGGGAGACCCCTTTCCAGGTAGGTTGGGCGTGCAGTGGGTGTCAAAAAGAAGGGGGTCAATACAAGACAATACAATACACAGAACAGAACAAATCCTCAATACAGTATAAAAAAAATGTAGACATATGGAGCAGAATTTAACAATAGATGATATCACATAATAAGATTTGGATATTTTTAGAGTCCTGGAGACTGCATCCATCAAGCTGCCTCCCCCATTTGGCCATTCCATGGCTGAAACAGTTCTGGGCCAGCCAATCTGGTGAAAGGGCCACTCTACCCCATGATTCCTGTGATCCTCCATCAGGGATGACTTTACCTTAGGCAGTCAAAACAGCTTGGCACCAAGTGCCGCATTTGAGTACCGAGATGAGAAACAGAATAGGTGAGGGTTAGTATTCAATTATAACTGTCATGTTACTTATGTTTTAGTGCTAATGACTAACAACAGAGATGCAGTCTGTACAGTTAAATCAGCAGCTCTAGTCAGGGTGTGTTAAACTGAAGTAGTGAGTCTTCAGCCGGGATTTGAAAGCTGTGACTGAAGGGGCATCTCTTATAGTAGCAGGCAGACCACTCCACAGTTTAGGGGCCCTGTAACTAAAAGCTCGACCTCCTACTGTTATTTTATTAATTCTTGGAATCATAAGCAGACCGCCACCTTGGGATCTTAATGTGTGCTCAGGTTTGTAAGTCATGATAAGTTCAGACAAGTAAGCCGGACCTCAGCCATTTAATGCTTTATATGTTAAAAGGAGGATTTTGAAATCTGCCCTAAACTTAACCGGGAGCCAGTGTAAGGATTTAAGAACTGGAATTATGTGTTTGTAATTTCTTGTTCTTGTAATAATTCTTGCAGCAGCATTTTGGATTAACTGGAGGCTGAATGAAGAACAGTTTGAACATCCAGTGAACACCGCATTGCAGTAGTCAATCCTACTAGAGATAAATGCATGAATTAATTTCTCAGAATCCTGTTTATTTAGAAAGCGCCTTAATTTCCTAACATTTTTAAGATGGAAGAAATATGTTTTGGATGACTTTGTAATATGCGCTTTAAATGACATGCTAGAATCAAAGATAACTCCTAGATTGCGGGCTGATTCAGTAAAATTAATTGGGATTCCAACTGAGTTAAATGATGACAAAATATTGTTGTGATCAGCGTCATTCCCTCCAACAATTAACATCTCTGTTTTATCTGTATTTAAAGACAAGTAGTTCTCATTCATCCACTCCTTTAATTCACTAACACAACTAATTAAAGACAACATCGGAGAAACTTCATTTGATTTAAATGAAAGGTATAACTGGGTGTCATTTGCATACGAGTGAAAATTAACCTGATGTTTCCTAATGAGAGATCTCAGTGGAAGCATGTGAAGTGAAAATAGTAAAGGTCCCAGTACTGAGCCCTGCGGGACACCATATTGAACGTCCGTGTATAATGATGGAGTACTGTCAGCAAATTTCTGTACGTATTGGAATCGATTTGATAAATAAGAACTAAACCAAGCAAGCACGAAGAATGAAATGAAATGTGAAGTGAGTGAGTTAACAGAAGAGCAACTAAGTCAGGGCCTCAAACTCCAACCAATTTCACTCCAACCAGTTGCTTAATTAGGCACAGAGTCTTGTTGTTAATTAAACCCGTTCTTTAATTCCATGGCTTGTTGCTGCTGTCATTGTGTAATGGCAGACATCTTCAAAATGGTTGATTTTTTTTTTTTTTACTTTTCTAAGAACACTGGTAAAATGTTTAGGGGACCTGAGCAGATCAACATTCCTGAGACCTCCACCCTTTTCATTTTTAGATATTGTATGATGGTCTCAGTTTCAGTTCATTTTGTATCTCAAATTGTTTGGCTGCTAATTAAGGAAAAAGAAACAATTATTGGGTCTGAGTCTTCAAGAGCAAGTCAATTAAGATGAATTCAAAAGGAGCAACAAAAACAGGTCACTAATTAAGAGAAGGGTTAGAATGAAAACCTGCAGCCCTCCAGGACTGGAGTTTGAAATCCCTGCAATAGACAAACTCTGCTTTAGTGAAATGATGTCTCACGAAAACTCAACATGTGGCAAAGACCTGGAAGTGCCCGAGAGGAAGGACAGGTGGGCACGCCGACAGCTTCTTGCCCGACCTGAATCATATAAAGGATGGAACGGTGGAAGTCGGAGACCAGTAGCACATTCTTCCATACCACAGATGGCAGTGGTCCCCTGAGGTGTCCCAGTTTAGGAATTGGAGTCTGGAGGTTCTGCCCTGTTGGGGTCCTGGGGTGTCATTAGAGGGCACTGTCAGGGGAGAACCTCTCTGGTTTCCATGTAACCTAAAGTTCTTCCAAGAGGACACACTGTGGCACTGGAAGTATTTCTAGGACCAGCTTAAAAGGAGCCCATTGCCTCACTGGATGAGTCAAAGTCAGGAGGCAGCAGGTGACGCAGAACTGGAGACAGAAGGATGAAGAAAATCTGTTTGTTTTTATGTGTTTTGGCTGGTGTTTGTGTTTAAAAATTGTTGGTAGAAAATAAAAGTCTTTTATTTGAACCTACAATTGTGTTGGGTAATATTGTGTCTGAGGTTTGGGGCTCAGTATCGCCCCCTTGTGGTCACAGCCTATACTCCCATGCAGATCTGAACACACCAGCCTAGCTCCAAGCACAAAAGCCTCTGCAGGCTCAATAGAAAATAGGAAGGCTTTTAATTAAACAAAAATCCACAAAGGGGGAGAGAAACCATGAAACCTCTGGCCCACAATAACCCAAAACACTGCATATTAACGGTTAAAAAGTCTTTTGTTATGTTACACCTAGGGTTCCTCTCCTGGCCTGTGTTTAAATTCCTTTGGCATTTGTTTTCATGTTTTATCCAATATTATCACTTATATTAATATTGTATCAACATTTATTATTTGTATCACTAAGTATTTTTACCAGTTTTGGTTATCATTTAGTTTCCTATGTTTGAGTTGTCAAAGAATGACAAAAGAGCCACCAACAGGTTTGCGGCAGCCTCCCGTATTCTTGAACCTGGCTGCAAAAAGGTTGATAATTGTGTTATGTACAGATTGGAGTCCAAAACAGAACTGCTTGGGTAAAGTAAAGATTGCGGCTTTAAAGCAAGGTAGAGGTAGTGAGGTCATCGGGGTTGGGACCGGAAGTGGTGCCATCTGGGCTGGGGCCGGAAGTGATGTTGTTGGGCCCTAAACCGGAAATGACTTCATCACGGCCAGGTAGAATCTCCCGTAACTGGTCTGCAGTGGAAAAGGAGAAGGGATTAGTGCACTCCGCCACCTCCTGGTCTGGCGTGGAATTACCCTCATTTGAGCCCTTTAGCTGCCTCCCATGCGCACGTCTGTGACAGAGTATATTTTGCTTTTTGTCAGAGGATCCCCAAGAGGCGGTGCAAACCCTTCAGTCTCCATTGAAGGCCTTCTGCCATCCTTAGGCTGATGGGAATTGTAGTCCTTTATGGTACAATGTATGCACTTGGTGTTGCTGAATTCTCCTTTTATTGTTTATTGTTATCCTTTAGATTTTCTAACTTTTCAACATTTTTTGGTTCTGTTTTAGGATTTTGAGTGTTGGTTAACATATCGGGAGACTGCCTTTTTCAGAAACTCCTTGTTTCTCTCTTTGCACTTTAAATGTTTAGTGATCAAATGATGTGCCCTGCCTCTTGAGGAAAAACCCACAAGACACATAGATACATAGAAAGTAAATTGCAGTAAAAACGTACAAAACAGTACATCCATCCATCCATTTTCCAACCCGCTGAATCTGAGCACAGGGTCACGGGGGTCTGCTGGAGCCAATCCCAGCCAACACAGGGCATAAGGCAGGAACCAATCCTGGGCAGCATGCCAACCCACCGCAGCAAAACAATACATAATTATAAAAATAAGCTTTATTAAATGTTCATAATTTCTCAACATTTTTTCGGGAAAAGGTTTCTGTCATCAGCAGTCACTTCTCATCACCCCATCCAACCAGCTGGCTCCATCCTGAACATGCCACACCTATCTCCTCTTTCTCTCCCTTCTCCACCTTTTCTCTAGTCACCCCATTACCCATCCATTCATCCCCTCACATCTCCTCCAGGCTATCACTCCCTCGTTCAGTTCTGTAACATTTGATTTGTGTCTGTAACAGCCGGTGTAAATATATAGTACTTTTAAAAGTTAGCGTTTTTTTTTTTTTTTCACTTTTATTCTCTCAGTCACAATCACGATACAACAGATCTGACGCGGTTACTTTTTATCTGAAACTGGGAATAACTGTAGATGTGAGTGGTGTTTTGAGACAATGGAACTGGAAATTCTCTGATCTGACACACAAACACTGGTGAATCTTCAATTGTCACTTGAATTTTTTTAAATTCAATTTTATTGAGAGTTCCTGCTCACGCTGAATTAGTTATGCACCTTATGGTCCATGATGTCTAAGCCGCACAGACAAAAAAACAGAGACATAAGTATATATGATATGTGGAATAACTCATTTTATGACCCGTAGAGTTCATTTCGGAGAAACATTTTGACACTGATGCAACATTATTCATATTATTCATATTCATTCGCACGCCTTCTTGCGGTTGTTATCAGTGACTGCGTTTTTTTTTTTCGATCTTGCCAGTGTCCATTTTTGGGTGCATGGGGGTGTTTCTTTTGTACTCCAGGACATGAAGAGGAAAGAATAGTACAGAGAGGTCAGATCCGCGGTATATGCAATCATCAAATTTAAATGTTAACAGTTCCCACACACCCAAGGACCATCCTTTCTACGTTTACGACATGTGTACCTGTTGCAATGCACACACTTCTCTCTGTGCTGTGGTTCCTATTACACTGAAGAGGCTGGGGGGAGCGGCGGTCTTGGAACAGAAGCGTGTCAATGTTGCATCCTCTTTTGCTTTATCCATCGCCTTTTCTTGTAAGAAGCGACAATGAATTTCCTGGTTGCTTGTGCTATATCACGCTTAACTTGGCGGCAATCAACACACACAGCATGCACGGGGGCCACTGAGAAAGGAAGAGTTTTCTTTGCTCACCTTGCAGAGGAACTTCGTCATCAACAATAAGAGTAGCTCACTACTCAAAATGGTAAATTTGCGGGGGAAATGGTTTCGAACTCACAAATTCTAGATTATAAGTCGGCAGTACTAACCATTACACCACAGAAGCTGTCGTATTGTACTTGCACCTTTTGTGAAAGTGTTTATTTCATATTTGGCCATCAGCCTTCACATATTATACAGTTCATGTCTACATTTTGTTATTTATTACTAAAACGTGAAAAACGTTTCTGTTTACATAGATTGTTGTTGACACAAAACACACCTAAAATTATTTCCCTTTACACTCCCAGATAATCAGTCAAGGCAGGAACTGGGAGAACTTCTTGCCTATTCTGAGGTGGTGGGGGGGATGGTATAGCAGGCTGCTTGGGTTTATCGAGACATTTACAAGACAAAAGAGGCTGACGGAGAGGTGCAAAGGGATTTAAGGTGGGCCGGATTTACAAGTTTTCTTGTTGGCTCTGGTAATTCTAGTGTTAAGTAGGTAATTACAGAATAGTGTGTCTCCTCTCCTTTCTGTCCCAAACACTGGAACATGCTGTCTTCTACAGAACAGACTGTTTGATCCTAGTTGGTCACGATTCAAGAAGGGCCACTTCACCAAGATGGCTCTACTTACTGTTGTCAACACATTACAACCGACTAGAGCTACCAACATTGTCATCTGTGCTCCTCTTGCTAGATCTCTCATCTGCCTTTGACTCGGTCCACCACATGATCTTCCTTGTCACCATCTCTGACCATGGCATCACTAGGACTACCCTCAGGTGGTTTGAGCCTTACCTCATGAGTAGGTCCTACCATGTGTCCTGGCATGAAGAGATACCAAGAGGACACCAGGCAAGCATGAACGCGCCCCAGAAATCAGTGCTGGACCCTCTTCTACTGTTCTCTCTGTACACCTCCGCACTAGGCCCTATATCCAGTCCCAAGTTTTTTTTTTTCATATAAGTGCTATGCTGATGGTGTGCAGCTGACAAAAAAAACAAAAGACTCCTTCAGTGCAAATACACAGCCCTCTGTCGCTTTTATGGGTGATGTCATCATTGAAATTGTAGAGAGTGGGGCACTACCTTAGCATTGGATGAATAAAAAAAAAAAAAAACAACAACAATAAACCTTTGAAGTAAAGTTCAGTGTCAGTTAGAAGAATAAAATTCACATTAGTTAAAGGGCCTTTTGCAATGTTATGGTCAACATTTTGGTTTTGATACGCGGTGTACATTAAATTAAATTCAGTTGTCATGGCTGTAACATTATTGAAGATCTCCATTTCCTGGTTTGCATTGTCTTTATTTCTCATTTTGTGAGTGCTTGGACTTCACAGTACTCACAACAATTGCTGGCTCTAATTGTCCTTTTAGGTATAATGGAAGGATGGATTAGTATTACTGCAATGTATGAATCCTACCTACTACGCTTCTATTTGGATTTTATTAACTGTCAATGTAAATAGGATAAAGCTTCAGCATTAAAAAATAATTATAATGGTAATAAAAAAACTACTTACTTCTTTTTCCTCTGCATGCTGTGCAGATGGGTGCATCTATTTGTCTACTTGTGATTCCCCAATCTGCTCTCTGACCAGCTGACAGCATGTATCTGTAGTCGTTCTGTTATCTGCCTCCCTCACATTGTAATCCCCATAAACTACAAATAGGACAGCAACTTTGCCTGAATGCTTGACATGGCATATCTCTGCTTCAGTAATGGAATTATCCATGGAAGTAAATGTGATAACTGCCAGCTATTTTGCTATTGTCATTTTCGGTTGCAAGGCTCTAATCCATTTTTTGTATAATAGTGAAGTGGACTGTTTGCACAATTTATTAAATTCTCATATTCTGTTGGGCTGTACTTGCATAGTGTTAGTAGTAGTAGTAGTAATAGTAATAGTAGTATTTCAGCAGTAGATGTTGGCTGGGAAACAAATCAACGCTTGGCATTTTAATGGTTGCCTTACCACAAACACACAAACACAAATACACACCATAACAGACCAGTAAAGACAGAAGTAGACAGAAGCATTTAGCTATCACTCTACCAATCTGTGGCTCTATGCAGCTTGTTTACTGTGCTTCATTTGACACAGTGTGTTTTGGTTCAAATTAAATATGTAGTTCTTCATTTAATTCAATTTCCTGTTCATTTTATTCTAGTTTTATTTCTGTTGTCACATAGGGCCATAGAGGACAGTGTGAAGGTTCTAGTAATGGTAACACCCCACCGCTCCAAGGATTGGCGCTGCATAATAATGTCTCTTCTCTTCCTCCCTGTGCAGATTGATGGTGTTATTAGCACTGAAAGAAACCAAAGCCGGAAAATCTTCCACCTTAGTTCAGTTCATTCTGGGAAACTAGATCTGAAAAGACATCAGTACATTTATTGTGTATTTTCCCAGCTGTCCCATTCTGTGTTTTTCTTCCACAGATTCCACTCTGGGTCGAGAGAGGGCGCTGTTGCTAATCATGTCTTTTCCTATTCCTCCCACAGCACCAAGAAGACGTCCAGGGAGGGAACTTGACTCTGCCCCTTCTTACTTTCCACCTATAAGTCAGGGTTGATGGAAGAAGGCGTCATTCTGTGAGTAGAATGCAACACAGCATGGAGCTCCAGCGTGACTGACCTGAAAGGGAACAACCAGGTTGGCATGACAACATTTATTGTTTGGGACTCTTAACGTTTTGGGATTTCTCACTTGATATACACATACCGCTTCGTAGGCTCAGTTGAGGTATGTGTTAACCCACCGAGATGAGAGGAGGCACTGTCTTCTCCTTCTTTTCCCACTGTGCCGAGAAGCCGCCGGGTGAAGGCATTGCTGCAATGAGACCCTGTCCACTTTTCACAAGAGAACTACTTATCGGATTTAGATCGGGTTTTTTTTCTATAATTTGCTTGAACATTCTGGTTAATTTTGCAATTTCTCTCATTGCACTATGTATCATATTTACCGATTTATTTGTGCGAATCTGAGGGAGACTGAGGGGAGGGCTCTCCTCCCTCGCACACCAGCCTCTGTTCGAGTCGCTCTGCCTCTCTCCACATGTTGTAGCGTACCTCGTCTCCACTTAGCTTGTTTGTTCAACAGACATTATCATCTAGAGATTGTTAATGAGTGACGTCTGACGTTTTTTTCAGAGAGATCAGAGCTCCATGTGTGAGTCGCGACCTGAATTGTGTGGGTGGTTACCTACCAGGTAATGCTTGTGGTTGGTCTGCCATTTGCCAAACATCCGCCAAGGTGCCCTCTTCAGTTGCGAGAAGCAGACCACAAGCGTTACCACCCACACAATTCAGGTCGGAACTCAGACTATCAATGCAATGAATACACTGTACATATATATACAAAGAATATAAATAATATTAAACCTTTTATTCTGCTGAAATCCACTGGATTTTTCCAGGCAGGTGGCATAAGTGCATTGAGAAGAGTGAAGACTTTATTGAGATTATCAATTTTGTTAAGGTTCGTTCCATTTTCTGATAAATCCCATTTTCTAACTTTAGCTTGACTCTTGATTTTTACATGATTGGCTTTTTTGAAATTTATTTTTATTTATCATTTATGCTCTTTTGAGTCTCTTTGCATCTACAGACAGTTCCCTGTTGCTGCAGCACTTGTGTCAGTCAATAATATGACTGATGCCATGTTACTGTATTTTAAGAGCAAATGATCTCAGTAATGACTAGTCATGAGCAAACCCTGATGAGTTTGCTTTGCCTGAAGTTCATTGAAATCACAGAATTATTTGTCAACTTTGCTGAACACCACAAAATGCATTGAAGTCAATGTGGGGTTAGAAAATAAACTAGATTTGAGTGGATTATAATAGTGTTTTTAGCGTCCTCATGGGTTAGTGAAGCATCTTCCAGCTATGTTGAGATTATTGTGGCCAAAATGCGATCTTATCTAGCTAAGTAGCATGAATAATTAGCTATGTGGCACTGCGTAACCAACATGCAGAGATCAGTGTTATTTATCCAGAGGCAGTACTCATAATATTCTCATTATGTGTAGTTAATGTACCCCTCAAATGAAAACACTGTAAGTTTATTTTGGGTTGGAAGGCTGGAGTACTGATTGTTTGATATCACACATGTTCGGAGATGCTCCAAAACAATCTCACAGTAGATATGCATGGCCTCTACAACTCTTTGTGATGCTCACCTAAGCTGGCCATAGGGTGAACTTCCAGGAAAATATTTGGCGAATAAGATCATTGACAACTATAGTATGCATTGGAACCTCGGGTCGAGACCGTAATTCATTCCAAAACTCTGGTCGCAACCCGATTTGGTCGAGACCCAAAGTAATTTCCCCCATAGGATTGTATGTAAATACAATTAATCCGTTCCGGACCATATGAGCTGTATGTAAATATATATTTTTTAAAGATTTTTAAGCACAAAAATAGTAAATTACACCACAGAATGCACAGTGTAATAGTAAACTAAATGTAAAAACATTGAACGACACTGAGAAAACCTTGAACAAAGAAAACTAACATTGTAAGAGTTCACGCTACAGCCTTACGAACCGCTCGGTGGAAACACTTTTTTTAATGAGTTTTAAGCACAGGGAAAAAAATGAACATTTGAATAATCCGTAATTTATACTAAAACTTACCAAAAACAAACAAGAAAACTAACCTTACATGAGTCGAGTTCTGGCATGAATGAAGTGAGGAGGAACTGGATGGAGAGGAGATTACAGTTTTGAGGTAAAATCTGTGACGATGCAGGTTCGCTGCAAGCTCCCATCTCACTTCTGGGAGCCCTTAAACCCGTCACCGTCGGTAATGTTACCGATGAGCATGACAGTGAGGCACTACAATGGAGCAATCAGATGGTGTAAAAAAGTGCCAAGTACTTTTATTAAAACCAACAAAACAACAATCAAAAATAAAGTCCAAATTAAATAAAGTGCAGTACTTTCAGAATCCTTCAATAAATAAATGATCCCACAAAAACAGTAGTGAAGTGGAGGTTAAAATCCAATAGAAAAAAGTCTTCATTAAATACAACGAGATTAAAACAATGCTCGAAGCAGTCTCTTTAAAAACAAGCCCGTTGCCTTCTTTAACTGCCTACTCGCGCTCTCTCTCTCTCTCTCTCCCTCTCCCTCTCTCTCGCTCTCTCTCTCGCTCGCTCGCTGCACAGGGAATGCACAGGGAGAGACTAAACACGTGCAGAAATCATCGGCGCTTACAAACCGGAAGGGAGACTGGCTTGTTCGTCACCCGAGTGTGTGGTCGTGAATAGATGCAAAAGTTTGGTGAACTTTTTGGTCATAACCCAATGTTTCACTGTATTTGCTATGAAAAATGCTTTGGAGAATGTCGCCAATCAACACTAGAAATGTCTCACCAGAACATTGGCTCAGACCTATTTTACATTGATTTAGAAAAGTATTCATAAGCATCCAAGTGTAGCAAGCAAAATAAATACACACGTTTGCTTGGGAGTCAACCAAAGGGACCAGAAAACACCAATTTCATGTCAGGCCAGGGGGCGGCGGGATGCAGTGAACCTCTCTCTTTTCTCTCTGCAGACCAAACACGAGAAATCCTTGCTGTCCCGGCAACAAGGACATCACTTCCTATGAACCAGCTATAAAAACCCGTCATCCTCCATACTTAAACAGTTCTGTTTTGGACTCTAACCAGTACACATTGTACTCTAATTTAAAGCCTTTTGCAGCCAAGGAAACTATATGGGTAGCTGCCCCAAACCTTTGTCGTGTTTCCAGCTGTTTCTTTTACAACACATAAACACACACACACATATTGCAACACAATGAGTCCCATTTAAAACAAGAGTAAATATAATAATTATGAAATGAATCCATTTAAACAAGTGTGGTTCAGCAAGTCAGAGTTCTTGTTTATCTGTCTCGAGACAATCCTTTTGCAGGTTTGCAGGTTCAGGTTCTTTTTAACACCCATTGCATGCCCAACCTACCTGGAAGGGGGTCTCTCTTTGAATTGCACTTCCTAAGGTTACTTCCATTTTTGTTTTTTCACCATCAGTGTTTTTTTTTTCTTGTCTTCTTAGGGAGTCAAGGCCGAGGGAACGTTAAAAAACCAATTAATTAAAGCCAATTGCGGTATTCCTTGTGTGATATTTTGAGCTATGCAAGAAATAAGTTGTCATTGCTCTTGTCGACTGAAGAAGAGCAGATCATGAAATGGACTTACGACTTAAGCAATGCCCAGCTACATGCTAACCTTAGCAATGTCATGGAAGCTGAGGTCACCAATGCCAATCCGAAAACTTAAGAAGAATGCATCTGGATGAGATGAGTTCATCACTGAAATGATAAACTCGTCTGTCATGAAGGAGTTTACCTACCTGGCCAACTTGACTGGCTAGCATAAAAAGTGCCAATGGGCACTGGAGACACAGGAGTGGCGTGAGGGTGCTGAGAGAGGGTGACCATCAGCACATGACATTACAGGAGAGGTATTAGGCTGTTGCCCATACCTGCACATAATTGTTGTTCAAAATCATGTACAGTACATGTTACACAACAATCCAATCCAACGTAAAATCAATACAAAAAAAAATTGGAAACTCCAAAAGTATCTCTTTCTTCCCAGATCATCTCTAGATGCATTAAATTGGATAGGAAACATCTATAAACTAATATCTTCAGGTCTCTCCAGAGATGTTCTATGGGCTTTTTAAGTCTGAGCTTCGGCTGGGCCACTTAAGGACACTCAAAGTCTTATCCAGAAGCCACTCCTGCGTTGTCATTGCTGTGCACTTCAGGTCATTGTTGTGAAAGGTGAACCATTGCTGCAGTCTGAGGTGGCGTGCACTCTGGAGCAGGCCTTCTTGAAGAACCTCTCTGTGTTTGGCTGCATTCATCCTTCCCTCAATGCCTAACAGTCTCACTGTCCCTGCCAGAGTGAAGCACCACCATAGCACGATTAGGGTTGCCAGATGTTCCTTATATACGGGACATGTCCCATATTTGATCATTTTGTCCCCTGTCAGGGACACCCAAATGTCCCATTTTTAGTTCATTTTCAAATTTTGTACTAAAAATATATTTTTACTACCTTCTTACTGTACTTAGTTGTAACTTTATAAGTAAATATAGTTTCTTTTCTCAGATTCTCTTGATGAAAATAACCCAAATGTAATGAGGAAACGAGTGTTTGCTGCCTGTTTGTTCAGTTGCTATGGTTGGCCGAGGACAGCGACACTCTTACCGTTTTGCTCTCCAGCCTCGCTGATGTGCAGTTCTGGATCAGCATTGCAACATACGGCATCAACAAAGCGTGTTCTTACTACTTGCCACAGCGCATTTTTTTTCTAATTTAAAAACTAATCCATCTATCCATCCTAAGATGCCAAAACGTAAGTGTAAATTTCGTGATGAATATTCCAACGAATGGACATTTATCAAACAAGGCAGAAGCTGTTTTGAAGCAAACTGTGGTTTATGTAATTGCACTTTTAGTATTGAACATGGGGGGAAGTCTGATATCAAGCAACACATTATGTCTCTACTTTTTATATAATATATTGGTCTGGGTGTGTAGGGGACATGTATAAATTTATATACTATATAGTGATCCCTCGTTATATCGCACTTCAACTTTCGTGGCTTCACTCCATCGCGGATTTTAAATGTAATCATATCTAAATATATATCACAGATTTTTCACTGGTTCGCGGATTTCTGCAGACAATGGGTCTTTTAATGTATGGTACAGTGATCCCTCGCTATATTGTGCTTCGACTTTCGCGGCTTCACTCCATCGCGGATTTTAAATGTAAGCATATCAAAATATATATCACGGATTTTTTGCTGGATCACGGATTTCTGCGGACAATGGGTCTTTTAATTTATGGCACATGCTTCCTCAGTTTGTTTGCCCAGTTGATTTCATACAAGGGACGCTATTAGCGGATGGCTGAGAAGCTACCCAATCAGATCATGTATTATGTATTAAATAAAACTCCTCAATGATATACGATATGCTTCTCGCGGGGTGCTTCGCACACTTAAAAGCTCTAATAGCCCGTATTGATTTTTGATTATTTGCTTTCCTCTGTCTCTCTCACTCTCTCTGACATTCTTTGCTCCTGACGGAGGGGGTGTGAGCAGAGGGGCTGTTTGCACAGTGGCTGTTTGCTTAGAAGATATGGACGCTCCTGTAAAAAATGCTGAACGACTACCTTCACATTGATCCCTTCATTGCGGCCGGTTTATCGCGTTGTTTCACATACATAAAAGCCCAACAGCCCTATTGATTTTTGATTGTTTACTTTTCTCTCTCTCTCTGACATTCTCTGCTACGCGCACTCCTTTGAAGAGGAAGATATGTTTGCATTCTTTTAATTGTGAGAAAGAACTGCCATCTCTGTCTTGTCATGGAGCACAGTTTAAACGACTAAAGGGTGTTATTTCATGTCTAGAGGGCTCTAAAGATGTTAAAAAACGTATTTAGAAGGTCGTAAACAGGTTTTCTATGCTCTAACTGCGAAAATATTAGATTTAGAAATAAAGAATCCTACTTCCTGGAAATTCATTTATCTGTCTGGAGCGGATTAACCGTGATAAACGAGAATTTACTGTATAACTGTGCGGAGAATATTTATAAACAGTGTGAGAGAGTTTCTTAGAGCTTAAAATATATAAAAATAACCATAATAAATATATGGTTTCTACTTCGCGGATTTTCACCTACCATGGGGGGTTCTGGAACGCAACCCCCGCGATCGAGGAGGGATTACTGTACATGCTTCCTCAGTTGGTTTGTCCAGTTGATTTCATACAAGGGACGCTTTTGGCAGATGGCTGAGAAGCTACCCAATCAGAGCACGTATTATGTATTAAATAAAACTCCTCAATGACATACGATATGCTTCCCGTGCGGTGGTTCGCATACTAAGCCCGAACAGCAGGTATTTATTTTTGACTGTTTGCTTTTCTCTGTCTCTCTCACTCTCTCTGACATTCTCTGCTCCTGACGGAGGGGGTGTGAGCAGAGGGGCTGTTCGCACACTGGCCTAGAGGATACGGACGCTCCTCTAAAAAATGCTGAAAGACTAACTTCACATTGCTCCCTTCCTTGCAGCTGCTTTTTCCGGCGGTGCTTCGCATACTTAAAAGCCCGAACGGCCCTATTGATTTTTGATTGTTTGCTTTTTGCTTTTCTCTCTCTCTGTCTCTCTCTCTCTCTCTCTGACATTCTCTGCTCCTGATGTGCACTACTTTGAAGAGCAAGATATGTTTGCATTCTTTTAATTGTGAGACGAAACTGTCATCTCTGTCTTGTCATTGAGCACAGTTTAAATGACTAAAGGGTGTTATTTCATGCCTAGAGGGCTCTAATAATGTTAAAAAAACATATTTAGAAGGTCGTAAACTGGTTTTCTATGCTCTAACTGTGAAAATATTCGATTTATAAATAAAGAATCCTGGAGTCTGGAACGGATTAACTGCGATAAACGAGGGTTTACTGTAAATAGTAATATAGAGAGAGATTTTAAGAGTGCCCCGTATTTCTAGTTTTCTAATCTGGCAACCCTAAGCATGATGCTCAGAACACAGTCCTTCAGCTGAGAGATTGTATCAGGAAGGTGACGAACAGCGCCTGGTCTTAACTGCTTCGAGTTCTGTCTAATTTCTGTGTCTGATCAGACCAGACAGTTCTTTTCCTTGCGCTCTCAGAGTCCAGTAAGTGTTGTTTGGCAAACTTCAAGTAGGCAGTTATGCAGTAGGTGTAGCAAAATGGAATCTGTCACTTCTAATTTTGTTTTGTATTAGTTATGAACTTCCCCAGAATCAATTATTCTTGTAAATAGTTAGTAAATAGTTAATAGTTGTACAGTATATTATAGTACGGGCATTGTACCTTCATGTTACTTGGCTCACCCGCCAGAAGCACGGTGGGTGCTGTTGGGGGTAAGTGCTGTTTTCAACTCTCCCCAAGCTTTTTCTGATTTTTATTTTATATTATTTGTCGCGTATATTATTTGAAAATGTTCGAGTGTACACTCACCTAAAGGATTATTAGGAACACCTGTTCAATTTCTCATTAATGCAATTATCTAATCAACCAATCACATGGCAGTTGCTTCAATGCATTTAGGGGTGTGGTCCTGGTCAAGACAATCTCCTGAACTCCAAACTGAATGTCAGAATGGGAAAGAAAGGTGATTTAAGCAATTTTGAGCGTGGCATGGTTGTTGGTGCCAGACGGGCCGGTCTGAATATTTCACAATCTGCTCAGTTACTGGGATTTTCACACACAACAATTTCTAGGGTTTACAAAGAATGGTGTGAAAAGGGAAAAACATCCAGTATGTGGCAGTCCTGTGGCCGAAAATGCCTTGTTGATGCTAGAGGTCAGAGGAGAATGGGCCGACTGATTCAAGCTGATAGAAGAGCAACTTTGACTGAAATAACCACTCATTACAACCAAGGTATGCAGCAAAGCATTTGTGAAGCCACAACACGCACAACACAAGGCAGATGGGCTACAACAGCAGAAGACCCCACCAGGTACCACTCATCTCCACTACAAATAGGAAAAAGAGGCTACAATTTGCATGAGCTCACCAAAATTGGACAGTTGAAGACAGGAAAAATGTTGCCTAGTCTGATGAGTCTCGATTTCTGTTGAGACATTCAAATGGTAGAGTCAGAATTTGGCGTAAACAGAATGAGAACATGGATCCATCATGCCTTGTTACCACTGTGCAGGCTGGTGGTGGTGGTGTAATGGTGTGGGGGATGTTTTCTTGGCATACTTTAGACCCCTTGTGCCAATTGGGCATCGTTTAAATGCCACGGGCTACCTGATCATTGATTCTGACCATGTCCATCCCTTCATGACCACCATGTACCCATCCTCTGATGGCTACTTCCAGCAGGATAATGCACCATGTCACAAAGCTCGAATCATTTCAAATTGGTTTCTTGAACATGACAATTAATTCACTGTACTAAAATGGCCCCCACAGTCACCAGGGGCCTCATGTATAACGCCGTGCGTAGAACTCGCACTATAACATGGCGTAAGCACAAAAGCCGAAATGTGTTTACGCACAGAAAAATCCAGATGCAGGAATCTGTGCGTACTCCAACTTCCACGTTCTTCCGCTACATAAATCCCGATCAGCGTGAAAACTAACGCTTGTGCACGCGCATTATGTAACGCCCCAACTCCTCCCAGAATTACGCCTATTTGAATATGCAAATCAATATAAATCGCCCTTAAGCGCAGCCTTCTGTGAAAAGACAATGGGAAAAGCAGGGGGGAAAATATAAGAATTTCAGCGAATACCAAGTGGAGGCAAATGAAAAACATACTATTTGTTCAAATAAGCCGTGGTATAATCAACAAAAGGAAGTTGTTCGAGTGACATAGCGTGTTGGAGAAACTTGAAAGCTCACATTCACAAATCGCACAGTGCCGGAAATAAAAAAGAAGTCACATATCAAAGTCGCCGTGAAAAGAAGAGTTGTAAGCCCACTGTCTGAGTGTCATATGAAAGTTTATTAGGGTACAGAGAAAAAAGGCACACGGTAGGAAAAAGCGCGAAATGTCAACTTCAATCTCGACATTTCCACTTTAATCACGTAGTTTATTTTGTCATTAAAGTAGAACATCATAAACTTCATCTTAAAATCGTTTAATTAACCAGTTTCTCAAATCATATCGTAATTAAAGTAGCACGTTAAATGCTTTGTTTTGTATTTGATCTTCTATGTGCTCTATGTGTGTGAATCACTACTTGCTTTTTAAACCGGCTCTCTTCCTCCAACTGGACACAGAGTCCATTACATTTGTGATATTACAGCTCTCTGAATAACTAAAATACTGAGATGTATACGTGATATCATTTTCATGATGATAGGAGTTAAAACACGTTATTAAACATGTGTTTCACTTCGATTAAATAATTTATTGCAGCAGTACAATCAGGGGCGGCTCTAGGCTTGTGGTGGCACTGGGCAGAGGAAGAATCGGTGGCTCCTTCGAAAGCCTGTCAGTAAGGTAGCTTATGCACAACGTCCATTGCGGACACTGCATAGCCGCCTCGTGCTCATGACACAAGCATTTAACTTTTGCCGAAATTTGTCGCTGTGTTTTTAGCTGTGTTGTTATTTTCTCTTTCTGTTTTATATTCAATATATATTGGCGTAGCCGTCACTGCAGTCAGTGCTTTTCTTTCCCCAAGTAACCGATCGCCATACAATCAGCTTTGTAATAGACCTTAAGCCATCTGTAAGCTTAGCGCCGATTCTTCAAAACGTTTCAAGAACATTGAAATATCTTCGTAGTACATGTTTAATTATTCTATCCTACTGACACTCCCAGTGAAGAGTATAGATTATTTAAATGAAGGTAAAGGTTTATCTGTATAATTTAATAAACATATTTTGCTGAATTTCACCTTATAAATGATATTGTTTCTGTTTCTGAACCGCGAGGTCCATACAGGAAAGACTTTAAAACATTTTGCAGTGGCTGAGACAGCGTGTCCTTGAAGCCGTATACCGATAATTCTCTTTCCGATCAGCTGCTGCTGTGATTCACACTCAGATACAGTGATATAAATACTCTGAGTGGTGCAGTGAGAGAAATATTGAAAAAGATGATCCGCTGTGGCAACTCCTAACAAGAGGAGCTGAAAGAAGAAGAAGAAGGAGGTGCAGTGAGAGTAACAACGCTAAAGCAGTTATGGTATTTGGAATACTATGGCTGTTCCCTCTACCATTATATTGTTACGAGTTAATTACAATCAGATGCATTACACTAATAAACAATATGCGGTTAGTTTCGGTGCATTTATAAAGTCGCGTCAGGAAAATAATGAGTAACCACACAGGAACAGTAGCACTGCTTTGACGCTTGGTGCCGCCAGTCTGCAAAACCGAGTGGAGAACTTGCGTATGACAAGGTATGAGGTACCGTGGAAAAGTGCGTGGATTTACGCCAAGTGTAGGTTTTATACATCGCGATTTGAACGTGGAAAAGTTCTTACGCAACATTTCTGTGCATACGCACCGTTTATACATGAGGCCCCAGATCTCAACCCAATAGAGCATCTTTGGGATGTGGTGGAACGGGAGCTTCGTGCCCTGGATGTGCATCCCACAAATCTCCATCAACTGCAAGATGCTATCCTATCAATATGGGCCAACATTTCTAAAGAATGCTTTCAGCACCTTGTTGAATCAATGCCACGTAGAATTAAGGCAGTTCTGAAGGCGAAAGGGGGTCAAACACCGTATTAGTATGGTGTTCCTAATAATCCTTTAGGTGAGTGTATATTGTCACATGTATCTTTCCTAAGCTCTTACATGTAGTTTTTGTATGTTTACTTCGGAAAATTAAGAAAAATGTAATGGTTATTTATTTTTTTAGCATGGTGAACAGTGTGTTAAAGTAATTTGGCTCTGCGTACAGTATGACCGCATGTATATTTTGGGTTTTACTTTTTATTCTAGATCTTATTTTATTTATTTTGCATTAATAGTTTTGTTTACAATAATTTGTAATTGATTTGATTTATTATTTAATAGGCATAGGGGAGAAGCTGGTTGTGTTGTTTTTTAAGGTATGCTACTTATTTTTTTTTTTTATTAAGAATATATAAGATTTCTAGGGGGTTCCCTGCTGCACGTGTTGTAAAGAGGGGTGCTGAACACACCCCAAGGAGATGCAGTTGATTTTTTTATTATAATAGAGAGACATATCGGGTCATAAGTTTTTGATTAAGATTGAGATCAAGGTTCTAGCCTCGGTAGTTCTTGAGTAATCACGTGTCAGAAAGACAGATCTTAGCATTTTTACATATAGACTAGGGGTTCCCCCCCACAGCTCACTTAGCTCGCCAGCCACTTTGCATCTCTGCCTCTCGCGTTGTGAAGAGGGGGGCTAAACGAAACCCAAGGAGATGCGGTCGCTCCTCTGAAACCCCCTCTTAAACGGTGATACAGCTTGTAACAAATACAGTTTTGTTTTTTACCTCCTCTTTTCTCGATCAGCTGCTGGCTTGCTGCTGCTGCTGTGCCACATGATCTGCATCTCGTGCAGCGCCTTGAACATTTAAAAGCCTGTACAGCAGCTGTCCTACTCTTTGTGTTTTATTTTCAGCCTCCAGGTGTGGGTAAATCTCTTGGCACAAAGTCTCATCTCGCGGGACGTGAGTTCTTAATATTTTTTAGTTTATAATTTAAAAACAGGATAAGAATCTGAAAATCTAATATCACATTAAAGTTTAATAAACTCTGAAAAGAATGATACCAAATATATATATATATGTAGGTTTTAAAATAAGCCGATTTAAAGTGTGACAAAAAACGTGAGATAAAAACGTCACCGTTGCACTTTTAGGCTTAGGATTTTATATATATAGAGAGTGGATAAAGTTAGAATATTTTTTATTGTGTAAGGCTATGTATATTGTAAATAGTTTTCTCTGGATATTCTGAACAATACTTTGTAAACAGTATTATATGTCATGTGTTCGTTGAGTTATTAAAGAAAGGAGAAGCATGGTGGACGCTGTTAGAGGGGAAGCTGTTCTTCTTTTTTCCCTTTTGCATCTGGAAAGATAAATAAAAAAAAAACTTCTGTTTTGCCCCTACATGACTCTGACTTGACTGTCCTTGATACAATGCGGAGAAATCCAGATTCCAGTCAGCTACATAGGTACCTAATTGATGGAGAGCTGCTGAGATGGTCATCCTTCTGACAGAGGACTTGTGAAGCTGTCCTGTTTGTAACTCCCACTCACAACATTTGTCTGTTTGAACTCAGCTGGCTCAATGTATGTCTGTATGTTAAACACGAGTATATTAAACCAAACACACACTCACAGATCACAGTATCACATTATCATTGTTCAGATCTGGTTACAAGTTCTACACCCATCCATCCATATTCTAAACCCTGCCTATCCAGAGTAAGGCATTATATCTAAATTGCCTTTTTTTATTCATCTGGTTTGTTATCCAGTCAAAGTGACTGCAATGCCCTCTGCGAATTATCAGAGGCCTTGAGTATCCAATTTTTATTCAATTCCTACTGGGCACTATACCTGATTTTTTAAAATACTCCCATCGAGAGTCCAAAGCAAGGTGCCATTTTCCAGAGTTTGCACTTTTTCCTTGAAGATTCATATAATTTCAAGCCAGATTATTTCTTTCTGCTGTTGAAACTGTTCATCAACTCCTGTCTGCCAGCTTCTCAAGTCAGGAAGCCAATCTATGTGATCATCCTCACTGTGAAATACTGGAGGTGTCAGATATTATTTCTGCAGGCACAGGGCTCATGTGGCTTCTTGCAATCCGTCACTTCTAACCACTTTGACACCTTTTACAGAAAAGTAATAAATCAAAAGGTCACTCTTCAGAAAAGCGAGGCGGGTTGTGCTCAGCAATGACTCGACTCCTTGGGCACAGCTGAAGCAGAGCGACACCATTCTTACTTCACCATTCAAACGCTTCATATTCTTGATACAGATTTGTATTTAATCTGATAATTCAGCAAAATAATCCATTCACCCATTTATATACCCCATCTATCTATCTATCTATCTATCTATCTATCTATCTATCTATCTATCTATCTATCTATCTATCTATCTATCTATCTATCTATCTATCTATCTATCTATAATTATAATAATAATTCTTTACATTTATATAGCGCTTTTCTCACTACTCAAAGCGCTCAGCAATTGCAGGTTAAGGGCCTTGCTCAAGGACCCAACAGAGCAGAGTCCCTATTGGTATTTACAGAATTCAAACCGGCAACCTTCCGATTGCCAGTGCAGATCCCTAGCCTCAGAGCCACCACTCCGCCTATCTATCTATCTATCTATCTATCTATCTATCTATCTATCTATCTATCTATCTATCTATCTATCTATCTATCTATCTATGTTATCACATACTCTAAGACTTCAGTACATAACGTAACGTAACAGTCAGAAAACTCTGTGCCTTTATACCATTCTGTCTAACAGTTCATGATCTGTCTACCTACAATCTGAGATATTTCTCTTGTCTACATATAGGAATTTAGCAGAGCATTAAGGAAATTCCATTAACACGTTAACTTA
Source organism: Polypterus senegalus (assembly GCF_016835505.1). NCBI lineage: Eukaryota > Metazoa > Chordata > Cladistia > Polypteriformes > Polypteridae > Polypterus > Polypterus senegalus. The sequence continues at coordinate 15,060,803 of NC_053154.1, read as the reverse complement.
TAGGGGGTAAAACATAATCTTCCATTATCTATGTTATTATGTAAAACTTCCATTTAAATTAAGCAAAAACATGAGTGAATTTACCATTAACATTAACCTAAACATTTCGTTGTTACAGAGTTTCCATATTTTTTCAATGCTTTTCATAGCTATCATCTATCTATCTATCTATCTATCTATTTTTATTATATAGTGCCTTTCCTATCTATCTATCTATCTATCTATCTATCTATCTATCTATCTATCTATCTATCTATCTATCTATCTATCATATAGTGCCTTTCCTATCTATCTATCTATCTATCTATCTATCTATCTATCTATCTATCTATCTATCTATCTATCATATAGTGCCTTTCCTATCTATCTATCTATCTATCTATCTATCTATCTATCTATCTATCTATCTATCTTCGATTTTTACTTATCAATCCACGCTCAATAACTTGGATGTTTTCAGAAAGGTTTCCAAATTTTAAAAAAATCAAAAGCTGAAATCTCACACTTGTTGAAGTATTCAGACGTGTAATTCAGTACTTTGTAGAACACCCTTTAGCAGCAATTCCAGTTTTTTGGGCAGTTTATCCCATTTTCCTGGCAGATCCTCTCAAGCTCCTTTAGAATAGAATGGAAGTGTCTGTAAAGTACCACCTTGAGGTCTGTCCTCACATCTTCTTTGAGGTTTAAGTCTGGGCTTTGGCTGGTCCATTTAAGGACACTTAAGAGACGTGTCCCAAAGCTACTCCAGTGTTGTATGCCTCAGGTTATTATCATTGTGAAAGGTGAACCCTTAGCCCAGTCTCAGTGCGCGCTGAAGCCAGTTCTTATCATGGTGTTCTCTGCATTTGGCTGCATTCCTCCTTCACTCAGTTCTGACATGTCTCCCCACTGCCACTGAGAAGCACTTCCATAGCACGATGCTCCCACCATCACAATTTACCATAGGGATGGCATTAGGCTGCTGATGAGCAGTGCCTGGTCTTCACCACACACACATACTGTAGTTCCTGCAGTTCTGCATAAAGAGTTCAATTTATGTCTCATCAGACCAAAGAATGTTTTCCCTTAAACCCTCAGAGTCATTTAAATGTCATTTGACCAACTCCAAGCTGGCTACCATATGCCTTTTACTCAAGAGTGGCTTCTGCCTCGCCACTCCACCATAAATGTCACATTGACGCTTGTAGGAATGGCAGCCATGCAGACAACATATTGTGACAAAGTATAACTGTTACAAGTCAAGGGAGGTTATGCTTAACTTGTATAATGCAATGATGAGGACTTACATGGTGTGCTGTGTTCAGTTTTGGTCTCCATCTTAGAAAAAAGACACAGCAGTGTGACAGAAAGTCCAAAGAAGAGCATCAAGGCTGAGTTTTGACTTATGAGGAGAGATAGAAGGAGGTGAAGCTTTTCAGTTTTAGCAAGGAGGTATTAAGAGGGCTGGCACGGTGGCACAGTGGGTAGCGCTACTTCCTCGCAGTTAGGAGACCCGGGTTCACTTCCCGGGTCCTCCCTTTGTGAAGTTTGCATGTTCCCCGTGTCTGCGTGGGTTTCCTCCCACAGTCCAAAGACATGCAGGTTAGGTGCACTGGCGATCCTAAATTGTCCCTAGTGTGTGCTTGGGGTGTGTGTGTGTACCCTGCGGTGGGCTGGCTCCCTGCCCAGGATTTGTTCCCTGCCTTGTGCCCTGTGTTGGCTGGGATTGGCTCCAGCAGACCCCTGTGACCCTGTAGTTAGCATATAGCGGTTTGGATAATGGATGGATGGATATTAAGAGGTGACATGACTAAACTCTTCAAAAATTATGAAATGAGGGCCACAGCTGTTACTTTAAAATAGATTCTGCGACACCAACATGGGATCATGGTTGGAAAGTTGCTGAGGGTAAATTTGCACAAATGTTAAACAGTTTTTCTTAACAAAAAGTACCACACACAGAATAAATTAGCAATTAGTGTGGTAGGACTTTGGGACCCTTCAAAGCTTGACCTGATGTTATTTAGAAGAAATTAGGTGGGCAAGTTATGTTCGGCTGAATGGCCTATACTCGCTAAAATGTTTCTAATGTTCTAAGGAATGTACACTCCTTCTTCTTCGTCTTCCTCTTTTGACTGCTCCCCTTACGGGTCGCAACAGCAGATCATCTTTTTCCATTGCCTTGTGTGTAGTCAAAACACCCATAAGCCATCATGAACGTGTTGTATTGTGTCAGCTTCTATCCGTTGCGGTTACCGTGTAATTTTCAAATTGCCTTTACTTATTGATTGACCCTCACACTAAAATCAGAGCCAAAGGCCAAGAAGGTGTGGAAGACGGGTGGTAGAAGGGTTTGCAGAGACTCAGTCCAATGCGCAGGTTGTTAATAGTGGCTGAAATAAAAATGGAGCGGTGTGAAGCGTAGTCTGCATAAGCTGAGTGTGAACTTTGTTTGTAGAAAGTGTGTGAAGGAGTACAATTTTACAACATATCCCTAGATATGGTCCCTCCAGGGATGTGTAACACGCTGCCGTTCTCTCTGCTGTATATCTTGGCTTATAAACAATCTAATAGGACACCGACTCGTTCTTTTTATCATTGAATCCCAAGGCTCCCAATACATCTTGTGCCATTTATGAAAGCTGACTTCGGAGACTAAAAATGAGGAACACAAATGGAGTGGAAACTCCAACATCGGAGGCCATCTATCTAGAGGAGCATGGAGATCATTAACTATTTCACTTTCTTTGCTTGTGTGTGTGTGTGTGTTTATAAGCTGGATATGGATAAACATAAAAAAGAAAAATGAAATCCTCCATTGACCTTACATCCTTATCAACAAACTTATCAGCATATTGGAACAGAATGAAAAGATAAGGAGATACGTGAACAGGCCTTTGTCTGTTAATAGTACATTTTTTAATTTACAATACATTTTGGAATCTACACATCATGAGGCTATGAAGACAATGTGATGGTGCTAAGAAGTGTGAAGGTCTGTGCATAAATATTCTACAGTATATACGCTCTCAAACTCACTTATAACCATTAGACAGACAACGGCGTGTCGGATTTAAACTCAAGGCACTGTTTCTGTGAGAAAACATCACAAACCACTGATTCACCGTAGCAAAGTGCAAACCAGAAATGAAATCAATGAATGATTAGAACATTTAAACACTTCTGATGAGAACAGGAGGCTCAGCCTAACAAAGATTGTCAATCCTGTTCACCTAATTTCTGCAAAATGACATCAAGTTAAGTTAGATCTTTAATATCTCTTACAATTGACCAGGGCAGATCCAGCAGGGCAGAAATGTCACATACTGACTTGTGCCAAAGGTGCCATCCCATGACAGTGCGAAGGGTAAAATCACTGAGCTAATTCAGTATGAACCACTCCACTAGATAGATAGATAGATAGATAGATAGATAGATAGATAGATAGATAGATAGATAGATGTGAAAGGCAGCATATGATAGATAGATAGATAGATAGATAGATAGATAGATAGATAGATAGATAGATAGATGTGAAAGGCAGCATATGATAGATAGATAGATAGATAGATGTGAAAGGCAGCATATGATAGATAGATAGATAGATAGATGTGAAAGGCACTATAAAATAAGATAGATAGATAGATATGTGAAAGGCACGATATAATAGATAGATAGATAGATATGTGAAAGGCACGATATAATAGATAGATAGATAGATAGATAGATAGATAGATAGATAGATAGATAGATAGATAGATGGATGTGAAAGGCAGCATATGATAGATAGATAGATAGATGTGAAAGGCAGCATATGATAGATAGATAGATAGATAGATAGATAGATAGATAGATAGATATGAAAGGCACTATATAATAGATAGATAGATAGATAGATAGATGTGAAAGGCAGCATACTATAAAATAAGATAGATAGATAGATATGTGAAAGGCACGATATAATAGATAGATAGATAGATGTGAAAGGCACTATAAAATAAGATAGATAGATAGATAGATATGTGAAAGGCACGATATAATAGATAGATAGATAGATAGATAGATAGATAGATAGATAGATAGATAGATAGATATGTGAAAGGCACGATATAATAGATAGATAGATAGACAGATAGATAGATAGATGTGAAAGGCACTATAAAATAAGATAGATAGACAGATAGATGTGAAAGGCAGCATATAATAGATAGATAGATAGATAGATAGATAGATGCAAAGGTCTTTACAGACAAGAGTCCACAACAGAACTGAACAAGTTAGGAAACATGGCAGATATTTACTTGAAAAGCAGGAAGAGGAGGGATCTTGGGACTGCAACCAGAAATGAGGTCATTGGGCTGCAACTTCTTGGAATGTGGAAATGACATCATTAGGATGTGGGATCTTCTGTTGGACTATAAGTGATGTCTTCTTGGCAGAGCCAAAAGTGTTGTCGTCCTGATAGCCAGGCCAAATTTCCCTCATTTGGTTTGCGAGGAGATAAGAGAAAGGATTAGTGCACTCTGTTCAGCTACCTCCCATGTGCACAAGTGTGACAATATATATATATAGTGGCAAAGGTGCTATATAGGCATCAACCCAACACAGACTGACAACATAGGCACGTGTAGAAATAAATAAAAAGGTGTTTTAATTTTTCTTCAACCATGGGGCACGTCTTCCCCGTGTCCCACAGGCCCAACACAGTCCCAAAACAACACACAAAGTACTTTGTAAATCGCCCCAAACCACACTCTTCTTCCTCTTGTGCCTAGAGTAGTGGCTACAAGCTTCTTTTCATAGCACCCCCAGAAGTGGTCCAGGTACTCGTTGACCTACTTTAGACTGCACTTCTGGGTGTGGCTGCAGTCAAGCCCACAATTGTGGCCCTGATTCAACCCTGGAGGGCTGCCATCAAATGGTCTGGGGGATGTAGTGTGCATCCTATGGTTGCTCCTCCAGATCCAGTATCAAAGTGGCGCCCCTCCACACATCAAGGCGCTATATTGTCACACACGTGTGAGTAGGAGTAATTGTAATAAAACATCCGACCGGGGGCAGCAGAGTGCACTGACTGTCTTTCTCAGTTCTCTACAGACCTTTCTTGGGAAATCCTGCAAAGTCCCGGCACCCCAGAAGACATCACTTCTGGTGCTGGGCCCTTTGCTGACGTCACTTCCGGACCAGAAGACATAATTTCCAATTCCAGCCCTTTTGATGACGTCACTTCCCTTTCGGTCCTTTAAAGCCTCAATCTTTGTCTGTAATGATCAGTTCTGTTTTGGACTCTGTTCTATTCATATTGTGCTTCATAAACTTAAATTTTGCAACTGGGAAAACAATATATGGATGGCTGCCCAAATCTTTATGATGTCTATGTTGCATTATTATCACAATATACAGTACTATATATATATATATACATCCAAGTCAGGCCATATACAGATGTATTGCTGTCAGTTTATGGGAGCCCTTGTAATGATTCTTGACACACTTCTGTTGAATGATTTGTTGACTGAAAGAGAGGATGTGCAGCTTTGTTCATAATGGCACTCAGTTTAATTTTAATTCCCTCCACTGCTAGACCCAGATTGTGTCCCATTACTGAGTTTGCCTTTTAACTTATCTTGTTGGTTTGGTGGGCCTCTCTTGAAGTGATGTTACCAGCCCAGCACACCACAAATTGGCCATCACAAAGTTGTTGAAGATGTGAAGGATGTCACTACCCATGTTAAAGGATCAGAGTCTCCTAAGGAAGAATAGCCTTTCTTATTTATTTCCTCTGTGTTCTGAGACCTGTCCAATCTTTCATTAATGGGGACCCCCAAGTACCTGTAGGAGTGGACCAGCTCCACATCCACTCCCTGAATAGTGACCGGCCATGGAGGCTTTTTGTTGCAGTGAAAGTCAATAATCAGTTCCCTGGTTTTGTTGATGTTAAGAAGCAGACAATTCTGAAAGTTCTCCACCTGATTCCTCTCATCCCCCTTCTCAGTACACCCCATTAAGTGTAAAGTCACCTGAGAATTTCTGCAAGGGACATGACCTGCTGTTATATTTACAGTCGGAGTTGTGCAGAGTGAATACAGAAGGAGACAGGCCTGTTCCTTGTGGTGCTCCAGTGTTGCTCACGTCCATATCACAGACACAGTCCTTGTTAACAATGAAACACTGAAGTCAGTTATTTGGAGGGGTGTCCATATACGGTTGGCAATATAGTGTACATATTCTGATAGGTTAAGGTGTGAAGATTAAGATGTTTAAGTACATGTTTGCTTGATGGGTCACAGTCATTGGACTAATTTCCTTCATCATTTTAAACACTTCACTCAGGTCTCCTCTTAATCTTCTTCTGCTTAAACTGTAAATGCTCAGCTCTTCTAATCTTTCCTCATAGTTCATCCCCTGTAGCCCTGAATCAGCCTAGTCGCTCATCTCTGGACTCTTCCTAGCGCTGCTATGTCCTTTTATTGCACACTATACTCCAGATGAGGCCTCACTAGTTTGGACTTGTACTCCACACATCAAGGCGCTATATAACCTGACGTTTTTTTAGCCTTCTTAATGGCTTCTGAACACTGTCAGGAAGTCGATAGCTTAGAGTCCACTGTGACTCCCAAATCCTTTAATTTTTCAGGTCTTCTCTTAATCTTCTTTATCTTAAACTGTAAAGGCTCAGCTCTTTTAATCTTTCCTCGTAACTCAACCCCTGTAGCCCTGAATCAGCCTCGTCGCTCTTCTCTGGACCTTCTCTTGTGCTGCTATGTCCTTTTTGTAGCCTGCAGACCAAAACTGCACCCAGTACTCCAGATGAGGCGTCACCAGTGTGTTATAAAGTTTGAGCAGAACCTCCTGTGACTTGTACTCCACACATCAAGGTGCTATATAACCTGACATTCTGTTTGCCTTTTTAACGGCTGTTGAAAACTGACTTGCAGTTGATAGTGTCAAGTCCAGTATGACTCCTAAATCCTTTAACATTTCCTCATAGTTCATCCCCTGTAGCCCTGAATCAACCTAGTCGCTCTTCTCTGGACTTTTTCTAGTGCTGCTATGTCCTTTTACTGCACACAGGACTCCAGATGAGGCCTCACCAGTGTGTTATAAAGCTTGAGCAGAACCTCCTGTGACTTGTACTCCACACATCAAGGCGCTATATAACCTGACATTCTGTTAGCGTTCTTAATGGTTTCTGAACACTGTCTGGCAGTTGATAGTGTTGAGTCCACTATGACTTCTAAGTCTTTCTCATAAGGCGCACTTTCGATTTTCAGATATTGTGTATTCAAACGTAACATTGTTTGTGTCTTTCTTACCTTGGTCATCCCAAACTACTAGATGCCCAATGGTTAGATCACTGTAAGGGATGTGGTTGGTATGGGGCATCATAGTTTGCCTCTGAATTAAAAAAATAAAAATATAGTAGTGCTACTTGACATGAAAACCGAATTTTAATTTGGAGAATGTTAAAGGTTGGGTAAAGTCAAGATTTTTTTTTGTAGAAAGAAAATTAATCTTTTAAAGGACACAAAATCAAAAAGTAAAATGAAAGGAGGGACGGCATGGTGGCGCAGTGGGTAGCACTGCTGCCTCGCAGTTAGGAGACCCGGGTTCGCTTCCTGGGTCCTCCCTGCGTGGAGTTTGCATGTTCCCCGTGTCTGCGTGGGTTTCCTCCCACAGTCCAAAGACATGCAGGTTAGGTGCATTGGCGTGCATTGGCAACCCTAAATTGTCCCATGTGTGTGTGGGCTGGCGCCCTGCCCAGGAATTTGTTCCTGCCTTGTTCCCTGTGCTGGCTGGGATTGACTCCTGTTGACCCTTTGTTAGGATTTGGTGGGTTGGACAATGGATAGATGGATAAAATAAAAGGAATGAGGGAAACTGGTGCAGTCTCACATAATGCGCCACAAGGCTGAGATTTTCTTTTCCCTTCCCAATAAAATGTCTTTCAGCTCTCATACTGGTGGAGTACGCTTTTGTGACCATGTCCCAGAATTTTACTTTCATTTTTATTGCCTGTTAGCACAAAGATGATTGTGACTCATTTGGAATCAATCTCTAGGTCATCATCAGTAACAGCGGTACCACAACATTTGTACACCTAAGGTCCGTCTATAACTCTGTCTCCTATGATTTTGTTTTTCAGACGCTAAAGACACATTCTATAAATGAGGTGCTCCGCTGCTGAAGGCTCTCTGCAGTCCTGCATTAGTATTCTGGTCACATTCACGTTACCATACTGTTGGATTCTCAAATTGCTGTGTGCAGAAAGGTATCACCCCTGAGCAACAATAATAATAATAATAAAAATAATACTGCACCTTCTGCCTTCCCACCTCCAACCCCCAAATCTCAAAGCACTTTACAAAAAGAATTGAATGAAATAAATGTGATGGTCTGAACCGCAGCAGAATTGCATTTAAAATGATCAAGGTTTTTAACAAATGATTATATGAATACAATTTTAAAGTAAAGGCATTTGATGCATCTACATTGGCAAATGCAGGACAAACGGGTCTGCCGACCGTGTTGAAAGTGGCTCCATGTTCCTTGACTTTAAGGGGCCACAGATCACAGGGTCCTGTTTCCAGCACCCGGAGTCGCATCATTGGACTTGGTGCTCCAGTACTGGTGGTGCAGAGAAGGAGATCAATCACATCCTCGTGGGCAGACTGTGACGATGCGGGTTCACTCTATGCTCCCATCTTTCTTTTGGAAGCTCTTGAACCCGACACCCATCACCGGGTGAGCTGGACAGTGAAGACATCACAACAAGCAAGGGTGAAAAAAGGTGCAAAAAGTGCTTTTATTTAAAAACAGCAAAACCAAAAACAGTGTTCAAAATAAGTAGTGCAGTGCTTCTAAAAGTCATCAAATAATCCATTAAACACCAGTGAAAAGATAGATAGATAGATAGATAGATAGATAGATAGATAGATAGATAGATAGATAGATAGATAGATAGACAGACATGAAAGGCACTATATAATAGATAGATAGATAGATAGATAGATAGATAGATAGATAGATAGATAGATAGATAGATAGATAGATAGATAGATAGATAGAGTCATAGCCGAAATTATTTGCACCCCTGGAATTTTCCCAGAAAATGCACCATTTCTCCCAGAAAATTGTTGCAATTCCAAATGTTTTGGTATCCACATGTTTATTTCCTTTATGTGCATTGGAACAACACAAAAAACAGAGAAAAAAAGCCAAATCTGACATCATATCACACAGAACTCCAAAAATGGGCCAGACAAAATTATTGGCACCTTTTCCAAATTGTAGGTAAATCGTTTTATTTCAAGCATATGATGCTCGTTTGAACTCACACGTGGCAAGAAACAGGTGCTGGCAATATAGCAATCACACCTGAAGCCAGTTAAAATGGAGAAAGGTGGACTCAGCCTTTCTGTTGTGTGTCTGAGTGGGCCACACTAACAATGGAGAACAGAAAGAAGAGCAGAGAATTGTCTGAGGACTTGAGAACAAAAATTGTGGAAAAATATCAGCAATCTCAAGGCTACAAGTCCATCTCCAGAGATCTTCATGTTCCTTTGTCCACTGTGCGCAACATAATCAAGAAGTTCACAACACATGGCACTGTAGCTAATCTACCTGGACATGGACAGAAGAGAAAAATTGATTAAAGACTGCAACGAAGGATAGTCCGAATGGTGGATAAACAGCCGCAATCAACTTCAAAACATATTCAAGCTGTTCTGCAGATTCAGGGTGCATCAGTGTCAGCTCGGACTATCTGTCGACATCTGAACGAAATGAAACGCTATGGCAGGAGAGCCAGGAGGACCCCACTGCTGACACAGAAACATAAAAAAGCCAGACTGGAGTTTCCCAAAATGTACTTGAGAAAGCCAAAATCCTTCTGGGCGAACTTCTTGTGGACAGAGGAGACCAAGGTAGAGCTTTTTGGTAAAATTCATCATTCTACTGTTTACAGAAAATGGAATGAGGCCTACGAAGAAAAGAACACAGTAGCTACAGTCAATCATGGTGGAGGTTCTAAGATGTTTTGGGAAAGTTTTGCTGCCTCTGGCACTGGATGCCTTGACTGTGTGCAAGGTATCATGAAATCTGAAGACCACCAAAAGATATTGGGGCGCAATGTAGGGCCCAGTGTCAAAAAGCTGGGTCTGCGTCAGAGGTCATGGGTGTTTCAGCAGGACAATGACCCCAAACACACCTCTAAAAGCACCCAGAAATGGTTGAAGACAAAACGTTGGAGACTTCTGAAGTGACCAGCAATGAGTCTGGATCTAAATCCGATTGAACACTTATGGAGACATCTCAAAATTGCTGTTGGGAGAAGGTGCCCTTCAAATCTGAGAGACCTTGAGCAGTTTGCAAAGGAAGAGTGGTCGGAAATTCCAGTTGAGAGGTGTAACAAGCTTGGTGATGGTTATAGGAAGTGCTTGATTTCAGTTATTTTTTCCAAAGGGCGTTCAACCAAATATTAAGTTGAGGGTGCCAATAATTTTATCCAGCCCGGTTTTTGAGTTCTGTGTGACATGATGTCAGATTTGGCTTTTTTTCTCTGTTTTAATGTGTTGTTCCAATGGACATAAAGGAAATAAACATGTGGATACCAAAACATTTGTAATTGCAACAATTTTTTGGGAGAAATGGTGCATTTTCTGGGAAAATTCCAGGGTTACTGATAATTTCGGCCATGACTGTAGATAGATAGATAGATAGATATGAAAGGCACTATATAATTGTTAGATAGATAGATAGATAGATAGATAGATACTTTATTAATCCCAAGGGGAAATTCACATAATCCAGCAGTATTATACTGATACAAAAAACAATATTAAATTATGGAGTAAAAAAATTAATGTAAAAACACAATAAATTTAAATAATGTTAGCGTTTACTCCCCCGGGTGGAATTGAAGAGTCACATAGTGTGGGGTCTCCTCAGTCTGTCAGTGGAGCAGGACGGTGACAGCAGTCTGTCACTGAAGCTGCTCCTCTGCCTGGAGATGATCCTGTTCAGTGGATGCAGTGGATTCTCCATGATTGACAGGAGTTTACTTAGCGCCCGTCGCTCTACCACAGATATCAGACTGTCCGGCTTCATTCCTATAATAGAGCCTGCCTTCCTCACCAGTTTGTCCAGGCGTGAGGCGTCTTTCATCTTTATGCTGCCTCACCTGCACACCACCGCATAGAAGAGGGCACTCGCCACAACCGTCTGGTAGAACATCTGCAGCATCTTATTGCAGATGTTGTAGGATGCCAACCTTCTAAGGAAGTATAGTTGGCTCTGTCCTCTCTTGCACAGAGCATCAGTATTGGCAGTTCAGTCCAATTTATCATCCAGCTGCACTCCCAGATATTTATAGGTCTGCACTCTCTGCACAGTCACCTCTGATGATCACGGGGTCCATGAGGGGCCTGGGCCTCCTAAAATCCACCACCAGCTCCTTGGTCTTGCTGGTGTTCAGGTGTAGGTGGTTTGAGTCACACCATTTAACAAAGTCATTGATTAGGTTCCTGTACTCCTCCTCCTGCCCACTCCTGATGCAGCCCACGATAGCAGTGTCATCAGCGAACTTTTGCACGTGGCAGGACTCTTGAGTTCTATTAGAAGTCTGATGTATGTTGGCTGAACAAGACCAGAGAAAGTACAGTCCCCTGCGGTGCTCCTGTGCTGCTTACCACAGACCTGCAGTTCCCAAGACACACATATTGAGGTCTGTCTGTAAGATAGTCCACGATCCATGCCACCAGGTATGAATCTACTCCCATTTCTGTGAGCTTGTCCCTAAGGAACAGAGGTTGGATGGTGTTGAAGGCGCTAGAGAAGTCCAGAAACATAATTCTTACAGCACCACTGCCTCTGTCCAAGTGGGAGAGGGATTGGTTTAGCATAAAGATGATGGCATCCTCCTCTCCCACCTTCTCCTGGTATGCGAACTGCAGAGGGTCGAGGATGTGGCGGACCTGTGGCCTCAGGTGGTGAAGTAGCAGCTGCTCCATGGTCTTCATCAAATGTGATGTCAGAGTTAAAATAATCCATTAAATCCATTAAAACAAGGTTAAAATACTGACCGGAAGCAGTCCTTTGTTTAAAAATGAACACGGTGCTTTCTTCAACTGGCAGCTCCCCTGCTTCTTCCATCTGAACTCTGCACCAGGGGAGTCGCCCTACCTGCAACTGACCTTCTCCTGTCTAGTCTGTAGCCCTGCGGTCCAGACTATGACTCGTGTTCCCCAGCGACCAGGACACTCACGCTGGGGCCGCCACATCCCAAGACTCCTGACTCCCACTACCTTTTGTGGTGAACCAACCACCTTCCGGTCACTCCTGTTCCTGCAAAGTGTTCAGCAGGAGCGACCACTTGTAGCTGCCCCTGAGTGTCGGCGTAACACTCCTGAGGGGCTCTCCTCCCAGCTGCCTGCTCTGCTCTAGCGAGCCAGTCTTCGCCCACTCACTCGCTCACAACAACAACAACATTTATTTCTATAGCACATTTTCATAAAAATGATGGAGCTCACAATGCTTTACAAGATGAAGAAAGAGAAAAAAGACTGGTGAATGGTGAAGGTGAAGGAATATTTGCAAGACTGGCATTATAAAGACAACGGTAGTCTCAAGCAGTGGGATCACTAGAGGCCTCTAGATGGTGACCTGGACTGCTTTGCAGCATGGACCCCAACTCCAGTAGTGATTTTTTAGCCTGGCCACAAGTCACCCAGGATGACATTTAAAGTATCCCCATGCCCAGAGGTGCTTTTAGTCTATAGACTATAGAGAAACTGGAGTGGAGGGATACCTAATCTGAAAGTGGAAGAGAAGCGAGGGACATGAGTGACAGGGTGACAAATGTTAGGGACTGGCCATCCAGAGACAAGAAGGAATCAGTTAAGCTAAGCCAGGCTCAGGGTAGAAGTATCATGTTTTATTTAAGCCATTTCGTAGTTTGGTTTTGTCGCAAAGATCTCACAGAAATCCCCTTTTTTTTCATCATATGTTTTATTTTTTTTTGCACAATTAAACATATGGAGGAGCAGCATGGTGGCGCAATGGGTACTGCTGCTGCCTCGCATTAAGGAGACCCAGGTTCGCTTCCCGGGTCCTCCCTGCGTGGAGTTTGCATGTTCTCCCCGTGTCTGCGTGGGTTTCCTCCCACAGTCCAAAGACAAGCAGGTTAGGTGCGTTGGCGATTCTAAATGATCCCTACTGTGATTTGCTTGGTGGCTACCACCCTGCCCGGGGTTTGTTTCCTGCCTTGCGCCCTGTGTTGGCTGGGATTGGCTCCAGCAGACCCCCATGACTCTGTAATTAGGATATAGCAGGTTGGATAATGGATGGATAAACATACAGAATGAAAATTACAGGCAAAAACTTAATTGTGCTTTTCCAAGCCAGATCACATCAGTACAATCACCTAAAGCACAGCATCAAAGTGAACTGCATTTACACTCGACTAGAAAGCAGAAAAGAAGGATTAAATACTTCAATTTTGTGTTCAGCCCTTGAAAACAAGAGTGGAGCCTTTGTAATAAAAAGAAAATTAATTTAAATCTCACAGTTTTTATTTATTGCCATGTAAGCAAAAGATAACTGTATGAAAAATGTTGAAATAAGCTATCAAGTGCAAAAGATCTGCTGTTTAATATCGAAATTAAAAGTAATAGAAGCACACAGCAAATTAACCTTTGAAAAATATTTGAATGTTACAGCCAACTTAATAAAAGAATACGTTTGTGCATCTGTCTGTGTGTCCGTCTAGTTGCTATGTCTCTGTTATTAAGCACCTTGAGAATGGGAAAGATGCTATATAAATAAAATGTATTATTATTATTATTATTATTATTATTATTATTATTATTATTATTTCAAACAATGGCAAATCACATACAGTTTTAGCAATAAAACACATTAAATGTGTCATTCCAACAGATGGTGCATCACAAACATTAACACTGCTTTTACTAATCCCATACCAAATGACATATAACAGAGACATAAAGTATTCACTTCCTTGGTATTTGTCCTGCATTTATGGCATTAAAATCTGGAATTAAATTGGATTGTCATTTGCATTTTATGTAATGGGTGGCACGGTGGCGCAATGGCTAGCGTTGCTACCTTGCAGTTAGGAGACCCAGTTTCGCTTCCCGAGTCCTCCCTGTGTGGAGTTTGCATGTTCTCCCCGTGTCTGCGTGGGTTTCCTCCCACAGTCCAAAGATTATGCAGGTTAGGTGCGTTGGCGATTCTAAATTGTCCCTACTGTGTGTGCTTGGTGGCTGCCGCCCTGCCCGGGGTTTGTTTCCTGCCTTGCGCCCTGTGTTGGCTGGATTGGCTCCAGCAGACCCCCGTGACCCTGTAGTTAGGATATAGCGGGTTGGATAATGAATGAATGGATAAACATATGGAATGAAAATTACAGGCAAAAACTTCATTGTGCTTTTCCAAGCCAGATCACATCTGTACAATCACCTAAAGCACAGCATCAAAGTGAACTGCATTTACACTCGACTAGAAAGCAGAAAAGAAGGATTAAATACTTCAATTTTGTGTTCAGCCCTTGAAAACAAGAGTGGAGCCTTTGTAATAAAAAGAAAATGAATTTAAATCTCACAGTTTTTATTTATTGCCATGTAAGCAAAAGATAACTGTATGAAAAATGTTGAAATAAGCTATCAAGTGCAAAAGATCTGTTGTTTAATATGGAAATTAAAAGTAATAGAAGCACACAGCAAATTAACCTTTTAAAAATACTTGAATGTTACAGCCAACTTAATAAAAGAATAAGTGTTTGTGCGTCTGTCTGTGTGTCCGTCCAGTTGCTATATCTCTGTTATTAAGCACCTTCAGAAAGGGAAAGAAAGATGCTATATAAATAAAATGTATTATTATTGTTATTATTATTATTATTATTTCAAACAATGGCAAATCACATACAGTTTTAGCAATAAAACACATTAAATGTGTCATTCCAACAGATGGTGCATCACAAACATTAACACTGCTTTTACTAATCCCATACCAAATCACATATAACCAAGACATAAAGTATGCACTTCCATGGTATTTGTCCTGCATTTGTCGCATTGCAATCTGGAATTAAAATGGATTGTCATTTGCATTTTATCTAATGGACTAAGTGGAATTAAAATGAAATACCTTGTCCACATATTAAAAAACAAGTACAAACTGAAAAGTTGTGCGTGCAAATGTATTCATCCCCTTTGCTATGCTCAATAAGATCTGGTCCAACCAATTAACTTCACAATTCACATAATTAGTTGATGAGACTCTACATGTGCTGCGGTGGGCTGGCGCCCTACCCAGGATTTGTTTCCTGCCTTGCACCCTGTGTTGGCTGGGATTGGCTCCAGTAGACCCCCGTGACCCTGTAGTTGGGATATAGCAGGTTGGATAATGGATGGATGGACTCTACATGTGTGCAATCAAATTGTCACATGATCTGTCACATGACGTCTGTTCTGAAAGACGCCTAACTCAGAAACACAATCAGAAAGCAAGCAACATGAAGACCAAGGAGCACTCCAGACAGGCCAGAGACAAAGTGGAGAAGTAGAGATCAGGGTTGGGTTATATAAAAATTATTCGAGCTTTGACTATCCCACAGAGGGCCATTAAATCCATTATACGAAAATGGAATGAGTAGAGCACCAATACAAACCTGACAAGAGAAGGCCACCCCCAAAACTCACACACCAGGCAAGGAGGGCATTCATCATAGACGCAACAAAGACACCAAGAGTGACACTGAAGGAGCTGCAAAGATCCACAGTGGAGATGGGAGTGTCTGTCCATAGGACCACTTTAAGCCATACACACCACAGAGTGAAGCTTCAGAAAAGAGAGTGGTCAGAAAAAAAGACGTTGCTTAAAGAAAAAAATATGAAAACAAATCTGGACTTTGGCCAGCAGCATGTTGCAGACTCCCAAACACATGGAAGAAGGTTCTCTTCTTCGTTCTTCTACCATCACCAGTATCACTTTCTCTGGTCAAAACATTCCTCTTTCTACACTTGTTACCAATTTGGGTGTTAAAATGGACTCTCAACTCACTTTTGACACCCACATTAAACATCTCTATAAGTCATATTTTTACCATCTCAGGAACATTGCTAAAATTCATCCAACACTTACCCTGACAGATGCAGAGAAGCTTGTCCATGCCTTTGTCTCGTCCAAGCTGGATTACTGTAATGCGCTCCTCATTGGGATTCCTGGCAAGAGTATCCAGAGACTCCAGTACATTCAGAACAGCGCTGCCAGGATCCTAATGAGGGTGCGAAAGCATAGCCACATCACTCCTATCTTGAAAACCCTTCACTGGCTCCCTGTACCACTTAGAATTGAGTACAAGGTTTCCCTCCTTACCCATCAGTGCATCTATGGATCTGCTCCCCTGTATCTACAGGAACTCGTTATTCCTCATACTTCCTCACGCACCCTCCGCTCTGTGCATACTAACGTTCTTCAAGTTCCCAGAACTAAGCTCAGCAGTATGGGTGATAGGGGCTTTTCATCGGTGGCGCTGAGGCTGTGGAATTCTCTCCCTGATTGCCTGAGAGCCTATAGATCATCTTGTTGTTGATTTATTCCTTTTTTGTAGCACTTTGAGATTGTTAAATATAAAGCGCAATATAAATAAAATGTATAAATTATTATTATTATTATTATTATTATTCTCTGGTCAAATGAGACACAAAATGAAAATTTAGACTATCATGGGAAATGCCATGTGTGGTGCAAACTCAACACTTCCCATTACGAGAACACCATTCATATATGAGGCATGGTGGTGATAGCATCATTCTGTGGGGACAGGTGAACTGGTGGGTACTCAGGAAAAGATGGATGGCATTAAATAAAGGGTGACTCTTCAGGAAAACCTGTTTGAGTCTACCAGAGATATGAGATTGGGATGAAGGTTCACCTTCCAACAGGACAATGAATGACCCTAAACATACTGCTAAAGTGACACTGGAGTGGCTTAAAATGAAACACTGAAATATCTTGGAATGGCCGAGTCAAAGCCCAGACCTCAATCTGTAACTGGACCTGAAGATGGCTGGACAACAACACAGCCCATCAAGCTTGAAGGAGTTCGAGCAGTTTGGAACAGAGGAATGGCCGAAAATTCCAGTTACCAGATATGCTAAGGTAATGGAGACATTCAACATGAGACTTGCAGCAAAAGGGGCCTGTACAAAGGATTGAGTTTTGAGGGTGAATACCTATGCACACTCAGGATTTTTGCATTTTTTGAATTATTATTTGCGTCACAATAAAATACATTTTGCACCATTAAAGTGGTAGACATGTTGTGTAAAACAAATGGTGCAAACCCATCAAAGTTCCAGTTTAATTCCAGGTTGCAACATGACAAAACACAGAGAGGGATGCAATGCATTATACTGTATGGTGCACTGCAAACATTAATGCTGAAGTCTACGTGATTATTTAACGTGTCTTAGACGGGTAGAATAGCTACTCTAAAATATAAATACATTATGTGTACATGAGATGCTCTCACAGTAATGAAGTAAATTTTGCCTAAATGTGAGCATAAATATAAACAAAGAATGTGATGGAGGGTTATTCTTTCTATTGGAAGGAAAATGAATGTTGCAGATTTTGCCAATTATGATGTTTTAAAACTGTGTATAGCACAATCTGTTTAAGATATCTCAACAAAAATTGAACTGTCTGGACAAATTTCCTTAAAGAATGAGTGGGTGACATTTCAACTGAATTTATCAACTGGGAAGATGAGTTGTGTCATGTGGACAGACAGACAGGCAAACAGACATGGCTATCACAATAGCATTATATGCAAATGCACCTAAGGAAAAGCTAGCTCAATGACAAAAGTATTGTAAGAGCCATTTTCCTAGTTCTATAAGATTCATGAATATTTTACTAGATGACAATGTGTAATCTTTTGGAGGCTCCTATAACCTCCGTAAATAGAATTGTATTGGTATATTCCTTCCATTTCTAACAGCTTTGACTAAAACAATAATCTTCAGTTAGTGACAGCCTTGCCTTGAGTAAGGTATGGAAGGCATAAGGTTTTAAACCATGCCTGGGCACATGCCTATGTGCCAATCGGCCTACTGGTCTTTTGAGTGTGTGAAGTAAATATGTAAGAAAACAGCACTTAATTTATGTGCTGCGCCGTACATCTAAAGCAAACAGAAGAAGAAGCTAAGAATCTTTAAGTATATAAGAATTTAAGAATCTTTAAGTAGAGAAGAAGAAGTAAAGAACTTTTAAGTATAGAAATAACTAAAGTTTCTCAAGAAAAGCTAAGTTTAGACAAGATGCATTTTTATGTTTTTTTTGCCTTTTATTCTACGTTTTTGTTCTATTCTTGTGTGGATTATTTTCTTTTAACTTTCACTAAATACTTTCAAAACGAACTTTTGGACTGTGAGATTTCTTTAGACACACGTTTTACCCGTACTTTACCATACCTTATTTCGGCAGCTACAAGTATTATTTAAATACTAGCCAAAGCCCGCTGTAGCATATGGTGGTGTAAGAATAGGAACGGAAAAGAATTCAGAGAAACGAATTCAGAAATCAAGAAGAAATAAATACTTCTTGAAAGACGCAGTTGTGAATAGGTGTTTTGGTGGTGACGACAGATAATGAGTCGAAAGATCTAACCCTAGAAAAAGCCACGTACAACTGACCGTGGCTGAAGTCTGGTTGTTAGAATTATTGTGAAGAGTAAACAGCATGTGGGTATGAGGAAGGCCGCGCTTCTGAAATTCAATTACGTAAATATAATCAATAACAACCTCAAAAAGATGTTGTTGTAGAATGTCTCTAAGTAATTCCTGCAGCTTAATCCAAAAGACTCATACTACAATACCAGGTCTGTGCTCCGGTCTTTGGGTATCCGACAGTGTGTGTAGAATTTAAGGCCAAGCAGGATTACATGTGAAATTGATAAATAAATTAGGCTGTCCGAATTTACATACTACGGCCATGGCCTCCTGCTAGTTCTGTTGCATGTATCTTGGACTTCCTTGAACTGTGGACGGTAATATGATCATTTTGCCTACACGTATGTTGTTATTTTCAGCGTTTGCTTGCAGTGCGTCTGACAGTCCTTTGTATTGTTCTACGAGCAAATCTTGTTAATCTAAACTGAGATAGATGAGACGCATGCCCTCTGTTTTAACATACGCATCTACGACGTACTGTTGGAATAGTTCACCACTCGAGTGCAAAATACTAAATATATTCCTCATTGCTTATCTGTACACATAAAATTGGCATTGAGTAGGCCTTATTCGCTTGGCGATTCTTTTATCTGGAACATGTTGTATATCTTTGTGCCAGCCAATGTCTCCATAAGGGAATAAAAGTGGGTAAACCATAGGATTGCAATTCGTATTTAGTGTGGAAATCTGTTTACAGGAGTTGCCTATGGGACAGATGCAAATGTCCCTTTCGGCAGGCGGTTCGTCATCTTCTCTGACAAAAATCGCTGCAACATTAGTGTAACATGTCGGGGCATTGTATCATCGTAAATCCTGCCTAGGGTTTTCCTCAAAAAGCATTCGTACAGATGCTGTTAGATTGGACTGAGCGATTTCATGCATGTGTTTGTATGATTTAGCGAAGAGTTTGATGGTTCTGAGCATGGAATCGCTGGAGAAGTACATTTTCGCTGCATGTAGAGTTTCAGAAGCTTGGCAAGAAATGCAGTGTCGGCTGTGTGTGGGCGGGGCCGTTTTTGAAGAGGAGCCACTGGCAGCATGGGGAGGGGTTTGGAAGAGGACGAATAGGAATCGAGAAATGCCATGTCGGCTGTGTGTGGGCGGGACCGGTTTTGAGGTGGAAGCAGGACGAACCAAAAAAGAAATATATTTAAGAGATTATTATTTAAACAATTGTACAAACCAAAGATTCATGTCAATAGGAATCAAACCTTCTACACCCAACAGCATAGCTGGCCCAACATAGAGTAGGACATCTCTTTGTTTTTCTTCAGCTTCCATGCCAGACAGGCTTTTATAGAAGTCTAAATTGAGGAGAACCGTCGGAGATTTTTCCATACATCTTACATCCCTGCTATTACTGCTGTGCCTGTCCATTCATCTCCAGCCATCACCTTGGTCTTTCTTGCATTTGAAATTTGCTCCCAAACTAGCTTTAAATTTCAGTATCTTCTCATTTTCTTCACTTTTTGCCTCAAGTTTGAGATCATCAGCATGTACTCTATTCACCACCTGCATCATTATCATGAAAAGCAATGGAATTAGAACGGATTTCTGATGCAGGTTCACATCAAAACTTTGACTATCCTTAACTACCATTCTAATCATGTTCACACTTACTCATACATTAACATCAGCAAAGGCATTAGCCATTCTTCCAAAACTAACTTTCTTTCTTTGTGGCACCATGTTAAATGGTTTCTCCAGATGTACAAATGCAAAATACAGCTTCTTTCCTTTCATCCTACAGTTGTGTGACCAATCACAACAGACATCCAGACATGGCTAAAAATAGGTGCTTGTGCTGTGATGGAGGGCACGCATATGCTGGCATCCCTGTTGAAATGAGTTCTGATCCCTTACCTGGCTCGGAGGCCATGTCAATGAGTGGACATAAAGTAGGACAAGATGTTCCCTGCTCTTTCCAGAAGACTGATAAAGTGTGTCAATTTGCAGGTGGGCAGGGATAGACCAAAGATCCTTACATGGACAACAGACTCTGCTGACATGTTAGGTGGCATCCTCTCTGGATGATGTTACCTGTGCAGACATTTGTAAGTCAGACTTGGAACTGGAGACCCATAGGGAAGCCCTGTCGGGTACCATGGGTTCTGCCAGAGGAAACTGCAGGGATACAGGATCCCTATTTTGTGGAACTTCTGCTTCCAATTGGCTATGCCCCAGGACGGGATGTACCCTCGGGTCTAAAATAAAAGGGACCACTTGACTTCCAGGCTAGTTGTACTCAGGTGGAAGATAGATAGATAGATAGATAGATAGATAGATAGATAGATAGATAGATAGATAGATAGATAGATAGATAGATAGATAGATAGATAGATAGATAGATAGATAGATACTTTATTAATCCCAAGGGGAAATTCACATATTCCAGCAGCAGTATACTGATACAAAGAAACAATATTAAATTAAATAGTAATAAAAATGAAAAGAATTAAAATAAAATTAATGTTCGCAATTACTCCCCCGGGTGGAATTGAAGAGTCGCATAGTGTGGGGGAGGAATGATCTCTTTAGTCTGTCAGTGGAACAGGACAGTGACAAAAGTCTGTCACTGAAGCTACTCCTCTGTCTGGAGATGATCACTGTTCAGTGGATGCAGTAGATTCTTCATGATTGACAGTAGTTTGCTTAGTGCCCGTCGCTCTGCCACAGATGTTAAACTGTCCAACTTTAATCCTACAATGGAGCCTGCCTTCTTAACAAGTTTGTCCAGGCGTGAGGCGTCTTTCATCTTTATGCTGCCACCCCAGCACACCACCGCGTAGAAGAGGGCACTCGCCACAACCGTCTGGTAGAACATCTGCAGCATCTTACTGCAGATGTTGAAGGATGCCAACCTTCTCAGAAAGTATATTCTGCTTTGAGCTTTCTTACATAGAGCATCAGTATTGGCAGTCCAGTCCAATTTGTCATCCAGATGCACTCCCAGATATTTATAGGTATGCACCCTCTGCACACAGTCACCTCTGATGATCACAGGGTCCATGAGGGGCCTGGGCCTCCTAAAATCCACCACCAGCTCCTTGGTCTTGCTGGTGTTAAGGTGTAAGTGGTTTGAGTCGCACCATTTAACAAAGTCTTTGATTAACTTTCTGTACTCCTCCTCCTGCCCACTCCTGATGCAGCCCACAATAGCAGTGTCATCAGCGAACTTTTACACGTGGCAGGACTCCGAGTCATATTGGAAGTCTGATGTATGTTGACTGAACAGGACAGGAGAAAGTACAGTCCCTCGGCGCCTGTATTGCTGCACACGATGTCAGACCTGCAGTTCCCAAGACGCACATATTGAGGTCTGTCTGTAAGATAGTCCACAATCCATGCCACAAGGTGTGAATCTACTCCCATCTCAGTCAGCTTATCCCTAAGGAGCAGAGGTTGGATGGTGTTGAAGGCGCTAGAGAAGTCCAAAAACATAATTCTTACAGCACCACTGCCTCTGTCCAGGTGGGAGAGGGATCGATGAAGCATATAGATGATGGCATCCTCCGCTCCCACCTTCTCCTGGTATGCGAACTGCAGAGGGTCTAGGGCGTGACGGACCTGTGGCCTCAGGTGGTGAAGCAGCAGCTGCTCCATGGTCTTCATCAGATGTGACGTCAGAGCAACAGGCCGGAAGTCATTCAGGAAGAGGACAAAGCTTGCTTAGGAGGAGTGGAGGAATAGAACAAAAGACTGGAAATGTGACTGGTAATTATTAATAAACCTTATTTTTTCACCGGGGACTTGTGTGTGTGTGTGAAATTGCATTTGATGTTTGAGGTGCTACAACACCCCCTACTGACCACAAGTGGCGTAGTCGGCAAGATTTCTAGACGTCTGTTTGGTGGAAACCTGCATTTAAAAACTTTCTAGTGGCTAGAAACTCATCCAGACTATCTAATACAAGGGGCAAGTAAACGTGACAGTCATAAGTACAAACATGGGGAAGAGAAAGCCTAAGAAAGGAATGGAAAGGAAGGTGAATGCAGATTAAAATGTTCGAATAACAATAAGACAGAGCAGAAAGTGTGGTAGAAATCAACACCTTAAGTAAAGAAAGAAACCTATCCTCCTGTGCTGTTGACTTTACTTCTGGCAAACCCTGATGACATCATTTCGGGTACCCAGAATCTCCTTCCTGCCACATCAGTTCCTGTTCCAGCTGCCCTGATTCACCTCTTCCTCCTATGCACCATAATTATGGAGCAGTCTCAACCTGTTAGTCAGTTCACATTGTGAACTCAGTTTATGTAAAGACGTGTTTTTTTCTTTTTGCTGATTTTTCAGTATAGGGGATGGCTATCCGCAAACCTTTTCCTGTCTGCTGCCTAATTTTTATCACAAGGTCTATTTCATAAGCAACTGAATTTACATAACAGTGTCAATCAATGCATACATTTAATCTGGTAGGTTTACACAAAATATTCTATATAAAATAAAACTCTATTTTGATACATTCTGGTTCTTCTTATACTCTTTTAGTTGAGCCAAAATTTCCGTGTATGTAGCAACTGTCCAATGTTGATGAACACAGATCATCCGATCTTCTTAGTCATCCTTCAGTACAATTTGTGTATTACATTTTTGTCTTTGTTGTTCACATTTCACCTTTATCTATTTTCCTGATATGCCTGAACGGGTTTCTAACATCTATTAACTTTATGCTATTTCTTTAAGATGAATACTATGTTACCCTAACATTATTCTTCCATTAAATACACAAAAGGAATTGCCTACAAAAGACAATGAAGTAAGAAAAAGAGACCCTGTACACAATCTGAATAGAGTGATCCAATAATAACAATAAGGTGAACTCACCAATACCCAGTGCATACAATGCACCACGTTTAACTCCTCCCTGTTTATAAGGCATGAGGCGGTGCCTAAAGGGAGAGGGACAGGTGGCCCCACCTCTTGTGGGAACAACAACAACATTTATTTCTATAGCACCTTTTCATACAAATGATGAAGCTCAAAGTGCTTTACAAGATGAAGAAAGAAAAAAGAAAAGTAAGGTCTGACAGCCAGGAGGACGGAACCACCCACAAAACACAAGGAACTTGGTAGAACAACTTCTCACACATAGAATCTAAATAATAATAATAAAACATGCAAAAAATACATAATTATATAAACATAAATAACAAATGATAGTAATAATAATAAAAGAATTTAAAATAAAAAAAGATATAAAAAGTAATTTAACCATACAGCCAATGGGAGCTTAAAAGTAACATTACCTTCTTCTAATATAACATCACTAAGGTACTACAGCATGTATTGCATTAATGTGTATTGTGGCCCACCAGGCTGGCACCACCACCTCAGACTGACACAGATACGCGTGGGACACAAGTTGAAGGCACACACTGGTTTTTTATTTTTATTTTTCTCTGATGGGAAACGCGTTCCCTCGTTTCCCACAAGTCTAGCACAGCACAATGCAATATAATGGCACTGCTTTCTTTTCTTTTCCTTTCTTTTTCTTTTTCTACTCTACTCATCCCGGCAAGCTTCGTCTCCCTCTTCCCGACTCTGGCTTTCTGAGTAGTGTCAGCTATCCCCTTTTATAATGCACCCAGAAGTACTCCAGGTGCTCATCGAAGCATTTCCGGCAGCACTTCGGGGTACGGTGTAAGAGCTGCCCATAAGGGCTCAGCAGATCCTGCTGCAGCACCCCCTGGTGGTTTACACGTATCACAACAGGGCTGCACCAAACTCCAACTCCCATGGAGCCCTGCGGGAGTCTGAAGCACCTATACAACCTGAGGGACTGCCACATAGCACTCCGGGGGAGGTAATGTTCTGGACACACTTGCTCCTCCGGTCCTTCCAGTTTGAAGGCATCCCAGCCATACAAGGGCTCCGGCCACATGCTACAGTATTCATACATACAACTTAGAAAAAGAAATTGTGAAATTACAAAGTGCTTCTGGATAAAACATAACATAAAAACAAGAAGGCCGTCATTTAACACCCTTAGCCCCCCCAGCTCTATGAGTCAAAGCAGTGTGCCTAGATTGCAGCTCTCATATCAAGGCTGCCCAGCTTGCTGGACCACTGACCCCACAGAGAGGCCACCAACAGTCCCATTTTTTTTTTCCCCCAATCCCCTCTTTTCGATTTTTTCAGTCTTTTGTATTTAATAAACACACCTCTCTGAAAGCAGGAATAAAAGTGTGACCTGCTGTCTGCTTGTCGATCTCACACACAATGGCAGGTTATTAGTATTTTTCTGCTGCCTTATTCTTCACAGCTTTTTCCAGGGGAATTTTAGTGAAGGACTTGAAAAAAAAAAAAATCGCATGCAGCCTGTCTCTTTTGTCTGCGCTTGAACTGTGAACAATGGAATTCAATAATGGACTGAAATTGTCGAGTACACAGGGCCAGCTATGGGGAAAAGCAAATGCCATGGGCAATTTCAAAAGCATTTCAAGAAGGAATCGATTGAAGGCAGGAGGAGGATGAGGAGGCAGTATAATGCATTTCAGAAATCTCTCTTTTTTTTAGAAGATGAAAATGGAAGAACATGTTTGGTTACATTGTTATTTTCTGTATGAGCTTCATTTGCACATAGTGGAGTATCAGAATGCTATACATGCCATTTGTTCACATTCTAAAATGTGACAATAGCAGTGTGGTGAGGATAAGCTGACACCGCTGTCTCAAAGGTGTGAGTCGGGGTATCCATTGCAGGCTCTCCCTGTGGTTTTCTCCAGGGATTGACTCCAATAGTCTAACGTCATGCCGGTCTGTTAATTGGTAAGCCAGGGTTAGTAAGCGCTGCTGTCTTTTATTTGTTCCTGCCTGGATGGCTTCAAATGACCTCACACTGGATTCAGAACTTATTCAAGTTCACTTTCTGCACATTTCATTGTGTTGTAGATGTGCTGTTTTTGCCCATCAGACTACACTCAAAAACCCATGATGACAAAAGTGAAAATATGTTTACATAAAGGTCTGCAAAATGAATACAAATTGTGGAACGAGCCCCGGACACAGGCAGGCAGACAAGTTTTTAGTCACCACCCTACTATTTACAATGTCCAAGTGCACCACAAACCCCAGTCTTCCCCAAAGTCCAGGCCAAACTACACTACCACTTCTTCGGACCGCCTCCTTCTCTCTCTTCACCAACCTCGTCCGTCTTCCACCCGACTCCAGCCCCGAATGAAGGGAAGCGGCCCCTTTAAATAAGCACCCGAATGTGCTCCAGGTGTGTTCCTGGCAATCTCCCACTGACACGCCCCAGTGTGGCGGAAGTGCCGGCTGCGTACCCGGAAGCACTCTGGGTGTCCCCACTCATCTTCCCCCCAGCATTTCCTGGTGTGGCGGAAGTGCTGGGGTCCAGGGTTCTCCAGGCATGGGGTGCCCCCTGACGGTGACCACGGGCCCCTACAGGGCCAGCTCTGTACCCGTGGCCCCCAAAGGAACCAGGGCGGTCGCCCCCTCATGGTCTGGAAGAGGCCAGAGCCCTCCTCCTGTCTTCCTGGGTGTCCCAGCTGGGTGCCACCCCCAGCCGCGTGCTACAAAATCAAAAACTGAAATCTTTCATTCCTGTAAGTATTTAGACCTTTTGCTGTAGCACTTCAAATTGTGGTCAGGCTTTAAATCTCCTTGAGATGTGTCTAGAACTTGACTGTCCGCATGTCCACATGTAGCAAATTGAGTTCATTGTATGTCAATTAGAAAGCTATGCATCTACCTGTGTATAGAAGGTCCACAATTTGCACTGCATACATGGAAAAAAAATAGACAAGAAGTCCAAGGAACTTTCTGTAGACCTCCACAATCAAACTGATAGATTAGGGACAAGAGGATTTCTAAAGCATTGAGTGTTTCCAGGAGTGGCCTCAATAATTGTGAAATGGGAGAGGTTTGGAACCACCAGGTCTCTTTCTAGATTTTGCCAAACTTAGTGACCAATTGAGAAGGGCCTTGTATAGGATAGTAACCAGGAAATTACTGGTCACTCAGAGCTGTTAAGATGGGAGAACCTGTCCGAAGGATGACCACCTCAGTAGTACTCCATTATTCACACATTTACAGCATACTGGTGTGACACACATGCGCTTAGGAGGCAGTCAACAAGCCCTGGGGTGAGATGAAGGGTTGATTTTTGGTACTAATGCCTCTCTCTCTTTTTCATCAGACCAAAACAAGACAAATAATCCATTTTACTCACCACCGCCGCCCAACGTCACTTCTGGTCCACTAATGATGACGTCACTTTTGACTCCCGAAGATGACATCGCTTCCGGTCACCCTTTGATGATGTCACTTCTGTCACTGCCATAACAATGACACTTCCGGTCTCCTGATGGTGACTTCACTTCCATCCATCCGTTATGATGTCATCTCCTTCAACATCATTTCCTTCAGCCATTTTGTTCTGTATAAAAACGGTATTTTTCTGTTGCCATTTCTCAATTAATTTCTTGAAGTATTTTGATCATTTTTCATATATTTTCTTTTGCTTTGTCCGCTGGACAATATACATGGTCATTCCCCAACTCTTTTTTATGGTGAAGAATCAATTCATTCACAACACTGGCTAGGAGGAAGCAACTCTTGAGTAAAAGGTGTATGACAGCATTTAAAGGACACTGTGAGCATAAGGAAAATGATTCTCTGGTTTAATGAGACAGAAATTCAACTTTTGGGAAGAATTCCAAACACTATGTCTAGTGAAGACCTGCCTAATACCATCCTTTTAGGGTCATTGTACTGTTGGAAGATGAACCTTCAGCTCAATCTGAGGTCCAAAGCTCTCTGGAGAAGGTTTTCATTAAGGATATCTCTGCACTTTGCTCTCTTCAAATTTCCATCAACCCTGACTAGTCTTCTAGTCCATGATATTTTATATGGTGTACCACAAGGATCTATTCTTAGTCTGCTACTCTTTTCGATCTCCATGCTTCCATTAGGTAAGATTATCTTAAAGCACAAGGTGAGCTGCCACAGCTATGCAGATGACACACAGCTTTATTTATCAATAGCGCCTGATGACCCTGACACTCTTGTTGCACTGACACAATGTCTTTCTTGTGTTTCTGAATGGATGAGCAGTAACTTTAACTAAATAAGGAGAAAACAGAAATCTTAGTGATTGGCAAAAATGGACATAATGAGGGTATTAGAAATAAACTTGATACCTTAAATTTAAAAATTAATCCAGAGGTAAAGAATTTAGGGGTAATTATTGACTGATTCAAATCACATATTAACAGTGCTGTGCAAGTTCACACCTCACAAGAACTCACTCAAAGTTCAGTTAACATGATTAAAATGAATAAATTCACATTCATAGTTCACCATTTGAATTTTGAACTAGTTCATGTTCAGTTCATTTTGTATTTTTAAAGGAGTGAGAATAAATGTCCCATGAGTTTACATTTTTCAATTTTGCATGCCTTATATTAGGCTATTACAGTGTTCTTGAAAAAAGACTTTTTTATTTAAATACACTTTATTGAGCTATACCCAGCAACAAAAATGTTTAACCATATATGCTAATAGCCTCTCGGTCAAAATAAAATTAAATAGATTCAAGTATACATTTAAATTACTGTTCTATTTCCAACCGTGAGACACAAATGATGACTATGGAACCAGCATGTAAGTGAAGTAACCTTTTACGCTGCCATTCAAAATTTGTGTCACAGATTGCATGTCAATGGGGAAAAATATAAAGTGGCCTCACAAAGTCCAACGTTTTCCAAAAAGCGAGAGTAGAGCTTCACCGTGTGCTCGTATCAGTGGGGGAGCAGCTTAAGCACAAGTAGACAGACACAGATGGTGCCTATTAATAAAGTTTCTATCTATCTATCTATCTATCTATCTATCTATCTATCTATCTATTATATAGTGCCTTTTGTATCTATCTATCTATTATATAGTGCCTTTTCTATCTATCTATCTATCTATCTATCTATCTATCTATCTATCTATCTATCTATCTATTATATAGTGCCTTTTGTATCTATCTATCTATCTATCTATCTATCTATCTATCTATCTATCTATCTATCTATCTATTATATAGTGCCTTTTCTATCTATCTGTCTATCTATCTATCTATCTATCTATTATATTGTGCCTTTCATATCTATCTATCTATCTATCTATCTATTATATAGTGCCTTTTGTATCTATCTATCTATCTATCTATCTATTATATAGTGCCTTTTGTATCTATCAATCTATTATATAGTGCCTTTCGTATCTATCTATCTATCTATCTATCTATCTATCTATCTATCTATCTATCTATCTATCTATCTATTTGATTGTGTGTTATTTTTTCTGAATACCAATAAATAGAAAAAACATCCATATGAAATAAATATTCATAACAATTCATTATTTGGGGTTATCCAAATACTGTATTCAGATTTGGCTTCATCCCTACATTACAGGGCAAGGCAAAACATTTAATCTGGACCTAAACCAGATCCAGAATGTCACATAAAACTGAACTGGCTCACGTTCAAGTTCTTCACTTGCAAATACGTTACGTTAAGTTCACCGTTCTTAGAAAAATGAGCTTGTTCAATTAACTCACTTTTTTGAACTTGTTCATGGACAACACTGCATATTAATCAGATTACTAGGACTGCATGTTTTCAGTTAAGGAATATAGCCAAAGTTAGACCTCTTATAACTTTACCAAACAATCAAAAAATAATTGTTGTTTTCAGTCGAGTAGTTGACTGTAATGCACTTCTCACAGGACTACCTAAGAAAGACATCAATCGGTTGCAGTTAGTGTAGAATGCAGGAGCGAGAATCTCAACTAGAAAAAGAAAATCTGAGACATCACATCAGTCTTAGTGTCGTTGCACTGGTTGCCTGTGTCATTTAGAACTGACTTTAAAACGCTACTAATGGTTTACAAAGCCCAATCCTATATTTTGGAATGTTTATCCCCTTAAACTCCAAGTCGTAATTTCAGAGTTTCAAATGAAACCTGAAAAGAAGTGACGGCCATTTGCTGTTATTCACCTAAAATTCGGAATACTTTACCAATAGAGAAATGCCAGGCCAATAATGTAGAACAGTTTTTAAAACCTGTTAAAAACCTTTTATTTTAAAATGGCTTTTTCATAGCTACATTTTAGTGGTATCCCTGTTAGTCTATATGGGCATTGAATTATCATTTTCCTCTGAGTTCTGCAATTCCCTACTAATCTCTAATATTCTCTGCTATCTTTTGTGGTTCTTCTGTGGTGACGAGCTGCACCATCACCACCTGATCAAGGCACCATGCTGCCCCTTATGTTTATGGATTGAATGGCGGGTGTCCCAGATGTCCACATGACCATCTTCATTAAATTCTTCCATGTGAAGGCTGAACGCCATGAGGACTGATTTAGAACATCTATGTTAGGTTGAATGCCCAGTGAAGACTAGGTGGGCATTGGAACTTTTTCAGATTTTGTTTTTTGACTCCAGCCTAACTGGAGTTTCCTTTTGTTTTTTTCTGTCCTCCTGGCCATCCAAATTTGCCTTTTTCTTTGTTAAATTTGCTGTAATATTATTGCTTGATGCTCTTTGTTTATGTTTTATATTAACTTCCATTTTATTTCATCATGTAAAGCACTTTGAGCTGTTTGTATGAAAATGTTCCTATTGTTGTTGTTGCTGAAAAACAAGCCCACAGCTTTATACTGCCATCACCATGCTTCACCGTTGAAATAGTGTTGATCAGGTGAAGTGCGGTGCCTGGTTTTCTGCAGACATCTATCCATTATCCAACCCGCTATATCCTAACTACAGGGTCACGGGGGTCTGCTGGAGCCAATCCCAGCCAACACAGGGTGCAAGGCAGGAAACAAACCCTGGGCAGGGTCGCCAGCCCACCGCAGTTTCTGTAGACATGGCACACACAATTGAAGCTAGAAAGTTCAATTTTGGTTTCATCAGACCAGAGATTCTTGTTTCTCACAGTCCTCAGTGACCTGCAAATGAAGCTTCATGTGTCATCTGGCCACTCTTTCATAAAGTCCATGTTGGTAGAGTGTGTCTGTTGTGGTTTCTCCCATCTCCACACAGGTTCTCTTGAGTTGAGCCAGAATGACCATATGGATTCTTGGTCTCCTCTGTTACCAAGGCCTTTTTCCCATGATTACTCAGTTTGACAGCCGAGAAAACTCTAGGAAGAGTCATGGCTGTTCCAGACTTCTTCCTTTTAGAAATTATGGAAGCCACTGTGCTCTGGAGAACCTTCAGTGCTGTATGATCTGTAACCTTTCGCAGATCTCTGCCTTGACACAATCCTGCTTCTAAGCTCTGAAGGCAATTACTTCAACCTCATGGCTTGCTTTTTCCTCAACTGTGGGGTCAGTAGTTATAGGCCGGGGGCAACTGTCAAAATCGCAATTAGAGCTGTCAATCATAATGATTAATGACTTTTAAGCCCCGCCCCTCTGACGTCACACCGGAAGTCCCGCCCCGCTGAAGCAAGACCGGAAGTCCCGCCCCGTCGCCTCCTGATGACGTCACGTCGGATTTCCCCCGCCCCTCCACGTGACCTCTCTCCGCCCGTTGCACGCCCCGGCGTCGGATTGGTGTAAGGGCCTCCCGTCCCCTCCCCGACTCCTCCTCGAACCCTCCCCTGGCCCCTGATTGGTTCCATAAACTGTCAAGGGTCCGTTTGACGGAGGCCTGACCGCTGTTTGAACCCGGATTGCACCTGCCGGGCGAAATAAACTGTCAACGGACCGTGTGATGGATGTCTGCCCCCTGTTTGAACCCGCTCCCACCCCACACCCACCTGCCTGCCCAGGAAACTGTCAAGGGCAGTTTGATGGATGTCTACCCCCTCCTTGAACTCCCCATCGCCCCCTCTCCCGAAAGACAAGCCGGGCAAGTGACAGCCTTTACCTCGACAAGCTGGGCATGCCCGAGGCCTGTCCTGAACAGCTCAGACATGCCCGGGGGATGCCTCGGCCCCCGCCCTTTCTCCGGCACAAGCCCAGACAGGCCCTGGGGTCTGTCCTGACCGGCTCAGACCAGCCTAAAGTCGCCCCAGCACCGACCGAGGATGATGGACGGCCTCCCACACTGCCCGGTCCCCCCAGAATTCCCAGTCCCCCCATACTTACCGGCCAGTTCTGAAAGGCCATATAAAAAGCTAAGCATTTTGTTCTATCTACGATTTTAAGACATGAAAATATATCATCTTGGCTTCAAAAACCTGCATTTTCCAGCTCACACACACAGATAACAAACTGTCAGATCAAAGACACGGTCTGAGTCAGGCCGCATTTAACCATAGGCCCACACTTCCCGGTCCCCACACCTCCCAGTCCCCACATTTCCCTGCTGAAAGCCTAAAAGCTAAGCATTTTGTTCTATCTACGATTTTAAGATGAGCACACCATTAAAACATCTCATCTTTGCTTCAAACTAAGTCAAGCTGCTTTTTTTTTTCCATCTCGCACACAGATAAATTGTGAGATCAAAGACACGGTCTGAGTCAGTCAGCGTGATCGCACCCTGTTTCTGGGCCCCCCGGGGCTCCCCACCACTTCCCAGCCACTTCTGAAAGTGCTGTATAAAAAAGCAAAGCATTTTCTTCGGTTCTATCTATGATTTTAATATGAACACGCCATTAAAATATCTATCTCATCTTTATCACTTACAGGTCCATCCTTTTCCATCTCACAGAAATTCCTCAACCAACATTGAGTCAGGTTCCCAGTGACAGACTCCCAGCAATGGAGCCGGTTTCTCAAAACGAAATCAAGCAGCCCCGCTTTTAGCAGACCCCCCTTGCAATCAGGCCTGTGTGCTCTCTCTCTCTCTCTCTCTCTGAGCGCAGACACGGGCTCGAGACCGCGCAGACCCTCTGCACATGACGGATGGATCTTTTAAAGTTAAGGGATTTTTAAAGATTAGCTTGTAAAGCTTGAGATAACTACTAGTTCAGCCCTTTAAAAATCACACCTAGTTAAATAATATGCCGCAGTTCCCTTTTTAATCACGTTTGAGACGTCTAAAAAATCTAGCCTGGGCTGATTGGTGGCTGAAATCAAAAATGTTATCTTATATACAGAGCTTAACCTTACGGACCCTCTCCATTGAGAATATTCAGGAGTGGCTTTAAAGCGCAGGCCGGTGGTGCAGTAACTCTGACCTAATAAAAGTATTCTGAACTACTTGCAGAAGGGACCCGCTTGTGAAATGCCTACTCTTTCAAACGGCCTCTCTCTCTGTAGAGCCTGTTTTAAAGGTTGAGATAACAAAACATTTTTGCTTTATAAACTCTCATTTGGACAGCCGGTTAGAGACAGACTCCAGGAAATTACTGTAACGGTGTTTTTATTCATTCATTTCACTAAATGTAATTATTTTAATACAGGATAGTAACCCAAAATCCGGGTGATTTTAGACGTGTGAGTAATATAATGAAGTTATTTTTAAAAGTAACCCCAAACCGCACAAGAGACAGATTCCACGTGTGTTTTAGGATTTGCTGCGGTCAGTGATGAATTTTATTTTTTTTGCTCAGCTCATTTCTATCACCTAGGAGCCTTTTGACAAAAGAAACCTCTCTAAATACACTTGTGCATTTAAACGGAGGTTTATAAGGAAGCAGGTTTTCTACCTTATCCCAGTTTTGTACATGCATGTAAAAGCACTTACTGTTACACTAGCACAAAATTTTGATATTTTCTGTCTACTCAAAAAACTGAAATTATTTCTATTAACACAGATGATAATTAGAAATCATTTTACTATTTTTTAATTAAAAAGTTAAAACAGAAAAGCCCAATTATGATTTTTGTTTTGTCATGGGAGGGCCCTAGGGTGACACTTTTCCCCTTTATACTCTTACTTATGTAGACCTTAAAACATATTCTTACCAAAATAGTTCATCACTTCCCAATTCCTGTAACATCAGGTAATTAGACAGAGCTCCATGACAGGCAAGAGAAGATTATAGGTCAAATACACAGTGTCATAAAATAAAATAAAGTGTGAACACCGCAGACCCTCTGCCCATGACGGATGGATCTTTTAAAGTTAAGGGATTTTTAAAGATTAGCTTGTAAAGCTTGAGATAACTACTAGTTCAGCCCTTTAAAAATCACACCTAGTTAAATAATATACCGTAGTTCCCTTTTAGATCACTTTTGAGACGTCTAAAAAATCTAGCCTGGGCTGTCCATCCATCCATCCATCCATTTTCTAACCCGCTGAATCCGAATACAGGGTCACGGGGTCTGCGGAGCCAATCCCAGCCAACACAGGGCAGGAACCAATCCTGGGCAGGGTGCCAACCCACCGCAGGACACACACAAACACACCCACACACCAAGGCAAATTTAGAATCACCAATCCACCTAACCTGCATGTCTTTGGATTGTGGGAGGAAACCGGAGCGCCGGAGGAAACCCGCGACACGGGAGAACATGCAAACTCCACGCAGGGAGGACCTGGGAAGCGAACCGGGTCTCCTAACTGCGAGGCAGCAGCGCTACCACTGCGCCACCGTGCGCCCAGCCTGGGCTGTATAATTTGTAATTATAATACTTAATATAATTTGTATAACAATCGATCTAAAACAAACCCCTTTTCTCTTCAAACTCACCCCACATTTTAAATACAGGTATCTTCAGTTGACCCTAAGGAAACATCTTGTGGAAGCAAGCGGACCGCATGGCTCAGGGGCGACTCCGCCCACCGGTCTGATTGGTTCAGGAAACTGTCAAGAGCCTTTTGATGGATGTCTCTTATTCGGGTCAGTGAAAGGTACTTCGGCATAAAAAACCTAAGGTCTCGGGTTATGGTCGTGTGAATAGTGAATACAGAACACACGCGCACTCGTCCTATCTCATTTGAAAACCCGAGTTGAATTTTGAACATCATGTCCTATGACCGTTAACCCTCGGACCCAGGCTAGATCTCCATCATATGGACCATTACAGAGTAAAGATTAGAGAATCTTTTGCAGTCTCCATTACAAGATCCATAGCCCGCAGGAAGTTGGACAATGAAGTGAAGACCCTTTAGTTGGTCAGAATCATGGGGTTAGCCCTAGGGTCATATTCTAAAATATCTTAGATTATATCTATTTAGTTAGCATGTCGGCACTGTTCATATTCAACATAGGTGGTATATTTCCAAGACCAGGGATTCTTGTCAAAAGGTTAAAATAAAACAGACATCCGAGATATTCCTATTGGAACAGCAACATTTTGTTATAGAGTGTAGAGGTTTGTCTTACATTCTAATTCTTAAAGCTCTATCAGACTATTGTTCATTTCAAAGCAAAATGCCAACAATCATTTTGTTTATAACTAAATTAAATAAACCTGATAAATAGATCCCGTGCTTGATAATACTTAACCCTAATTGATATCATTAAATGATACTTCTGTGTTTTATTCAGATTTAATATTTTTAATTTGCCTTTTTAAGTTTTATTTAAAAAATGAACTCTTTAAGACACATTCAGACTATTCCGACTGCATGTCAAAAAGCTTATTATTTATTTCAAATGTTTTGATACATCACGGCAGTTTTCAAATTGTAATCACTCCACTTTTTCATGTGGTTATTTACTTTATTTATTCATTTTGGCACACATGTCCTTATCAGTCTAGTTCATATTCTAAACTCCAATATTTAATGTTCTTCCTGAATCAGGAGGAACACAAGCCTGACTTTTAGTGCCAGATAAGATTCTAACAATAACCGGCTCATGTTAATCACCCTCATACTAGCCGATGTTCAATAATGTTTTCCCCAACTCTTTGCCATCCCGTGGAACTGCCTACATAGATGACCATTTAGCTGATAATATACCGCAGAACACGTAGGTTCTGTTGTAGTGTGCGTGAGCTTGGGGTGATCCGGTCTTAAGATGTTTTTTAATCTCCTCTGTCACTTAGTATTTGTACATTTTAGTTTGTACTGTCTTATCTTTGTGATAGGGGCGAGTCAATGTTTCATTTTGGAATAATAATGTCTAGCGTAACTCTGCCCCTGACTATGATCCCTGCAAAACCCAGGTCCTGTGACTCGTATTCAAGAAGATTGCAGACACTTGTTGACTCTTGGAATCCCAGTTCAAACTTACGTCCCTTGACCCTGAATGCTACTAAAACCAAGGATGCTTTTTCACAAACAGAGGGGAAAAGCAGTTTTCCATAACCCGTCCTATGTCACCTGGACTACCTAAAAGAAAGAATAAATCCTCATAGTTTTAGTAAAATTTTAATCCTTGTGCTAACGCCTATAATAGATATAATGTAACTATTCACTAAAAACATTTTCCATCCTGATTGGCCTAACGTGTCCAAAGCCTAATCCTCAGCCCTGCAGTGTATAGGCCCCTATAACCTCCTATAACCGTTCTTATTTTCAGGGTCTCATAACTGCTGTAAAATGGAAGGCTATTACCAAGCATTCACAGAATTTCTAAAACGCTGTATTATACAAAGACCCTGAGTACCAAAGTGTTTATAACCTGTTGATGAAAATGCTGATTTAAAGTAAAGCCTGAACAAGATAACTGTTTTCTAATCATCATATAAAATGCTTAGTAAATAAAGAGAGACTAAATACAATTTATAACGAAAATGGAACACCGATGGACGGCTGAATAAACAAGGGAATCTAACTTAGCTTGAAATGCCGCAGAGTGTTTTACCAATAAAACCCTACAACAGTGGTTCTCAAACTCTGGGCTGACCACGCTAGGGCAAGTAACAAAAAGGGGACTCGAAGATGTGAAAAAAAGAAAACAAGAATCAAAATATGAAAAATACATCTATTGAACCCAAAACAAATTGACTTAAACTACCTTCTGATACAGAAAAATAAATATAGAGATAGATAAATGTCGATACAAGTAGGTATAATAAAATATGCAAATAAAGTGTCAGGAGAATAAAATATGATTTTTTTCATGATTAGCAGGCCAAAGAACAGGCCATTTGAGAAAAAATAATCGTACATTTGTGTTGTAAGCAGAATCTGAATGACTTGGGCTGGCAAGAAAACATATAGGGTAAAAGATATCAGATGTCTCCGTTCCTTTAGGGACTTTATACTGGCTATTCTCATTTAAAAGGAGTACAGAAATTAAGTTCTGTGCTATGTTTGGGGTGGATGTGATCAGAAAGGCACTGATGGTTCCAAAGAACTCTTTGGAAACAAGGCTTTTTCTTATAACGTTTTAAAATCGGACTTTATAAAGATGCTTTTAGATGCTTTATTTTCTAAAGATGCTTTATTTTCATGTTAAAGCAACCGGTCCTTTTACTTGGCTACTGAACATGTATTTTGTTCACTAGCACTTTAGTGTTTCATTAAGAATTACCCGAATATCTGATCATTAGTTTAAGAAGAAAGAGTAATTAGCTCTGCTATTTTGTGAGCTATACAGCGTGCTGAGCGGTTGGCTCCCATTTACGAGGTCACTAGCATGAGCTAAAGCTGCTGATTTTAAAAACATGATTTTAGTTCGATGAACTTCGGAGGGGCAAAAAAGGGCTACTTACATCCCCTGCCTCTAGTTAAACCAGCACCCTCACTACGGCCTCCTGTGCATTCTTATAAATCTCCGTTTAAACTCACAAGTGTATTTACAGAGTTTCCTTTGTCCAAAGGCTCCTAGGTGATAGAAATGAGCTCAGCAAAACACTAAAATCACTGATCGCAGCAAATCCTAAAACACACGTGGAATCTGTCTCTCTTGTGCGGTGTGGGGTTACTTTTAAAAATATCTTCATTATATTATATATACAAAATGAATACCCAAACATGTTATATAGTGTAAGGGACGGCAGGCATGGGCGGCATCTCGACATGTACAGGACCTTGTTCATTAGCCTGGGTGCAAGCCCCTATTAAACCCGAGGCCACAGAAGGAATAGAGAGCTTTTACAGGCAGAAGTGTTAAAAAGAGACACAAGGCGTTTGTAGCACGAGACTGCTCCATGTCTTTAAAGGTGATAATTCAAAGTTTAGGTTTGTACATGACATAATCCTAACAAATTCCTGAGACTAGCAGCCGGTGATCTCTCCGAGGGTCACCCAGTGGGGGTGGGTGATCGAAACGGGCGGCCTCAGTTGTTTGCATGCGAACTCACAGAGTCCTTCCCCCGATTGAGGTGCTTGCAGAGCCTGACTTTACTTTCTGTGGTAGAGAGAGAGAGCAGGGGTCGGCTAAAAGCTGACAGGGTCTGCCGCTTGGTCTTTCTCTCTGGGAAATCAGCTTCATTGCTAAAACTGTTTTTTACTGCAGAGTCTGTCACTGAGAAACCTGATTTAGCGGAAGTGTGAATTCGGCCCCTGCTGGAACCATCAGCCCCTCCCTGAGCCATGCGGGCCGC
This sequence comes from Polypterus senegalus, assembly GCF_016835505.1. NCBI lineage: Eukaryota > Metazoa > Chordata > Cladistia > Polypteriformes > Polypteridae > Polypterus > Polypterus senegalus. The sequence goes on along the minus strand of NC_053154.1, from coordinate 15,022,714 downwards.
TTGCTTCCACAAGATGTTTCCTTAGGGTCAACTGAAGATACCTGTATTTAAAATGTGGGGTGAGTTTGAAGAGAAAAGGGTTTGTTTTAGATCGATTGTTATACAAATTATATTAAGTATTATAATTACAAATTATACAGCCCAGGCTAGATTTTTTAGACGTCTCAAAAGTGATCTAAAAGGGAACTACGGTATATTATTTAACTAGGTGTGATTTTTAAAGGGCTGAACTAGTAGTTATCTCAAGCTTTACAAGCTAATCTTTAAAAATCCCTTAACTTTAAAAGATCCATCCGTCATGGGCAGAGGGTCTGCGCGGTGTTCACACTTTATTTTATTTTATGACACTGTGTATTTGACCTATAATCTTCTCTTGCCTGTCATGGAGCTCTGTCTAATTACCTGAAGTTACAGGAATTGGGAAGTGATGAACTATTTTGGTAAGAATATGTTTTAAGGTCTACATAAGTAAGAGTATAAAGGGGAAAAGTGTCACCCTAGGGCCCTCCCATGACAAAACAAAAATCATAATTGGGCTTTTCTGTTTTAACTTTTAATTAAAAATAGTAAAATGATTTCTAATTATCATCTGTGTTAATAGAAATAATTTCAGTTTTTTTTTGAGTAGACAGAAAATATCAAAATTTTGTGCTAGTGTAACAGTAAGTGCTTTTACATGCATGTACAAAACTGGGATAAGGTAGAAAACCTGCTTCCTTATAAACCTCCGTTTAAATGCACAAGTGTATTTAGAGAGGTTTCTTTTGTCAAAAGGCTCCTAGGTGATAGAAATGAGCTGAGCAAAAAAAAAATAAAATTCATCACTGACCGCAGCAAATCCTAAAACACACGTGGAATCTGTCTCTCTTGTGCGGTGTGGGGTTACTTTTAAAAATAACTTCATTATATTACTCACACGTCTAAAATCACCCGGATTTTGGGTTACTATCCTGTATTAAAATAATTACATTTAGTGAAATGAATGAATAAAAACACCGTTACAGTAATTTCCTGGAGTCTGTCTCTAACCGGCTGTCCAAATGAGAGTTTATAAAGCAAAAATGTTTTATTATCTCAACCTTTTAAAAACAGGCGGCTCCGTACAGAGAGAGGCCGTTTGAAAGAGTAGGCATTTCACAAGCGGGTCCCTTCTGCAAGTAGTTCAGAATACTTTTATTAGGTCAGAGTTACTGCACCACCGGCCTGCGCTTTAAAGCCACTCCTGAATATTCTCAATGGAGAGGGTCCTAAGGTTAAGCTCTGTATATAAGAGAACATTTTTGATATCAGCCACCAATCAGCCCAGGCTAGACGTCTCAAACGTGATTAAAAAGGGAACTGCGGCATATTATTTAACTAGGTGTGATTTTTAAAGGGCTGAACTAGCAGTTATCTCAAGCTTTACAAGCTAATCTTTAAAAATCCCTTAACTTTAAAAGATCCATCCGTCATGGGCAGAGGGTCTGCGCGGTCTCGAGCCCGTGTCTGCGCTCAGAGAGAGAGAGAGAGAGACAGAGCACACAGGCCTGATTGCAAGGGGTCTGCTAAAAGCGGGCTGCTTGATTTCTTTTGAGAAACCTGCTTCATTGTCTGGGAGTCTGTCACTGGGAACCTGACTCAATGTTGGTTGAGGAATTTCTGTGAGATGGAAAAGGATGGACCTGTAAGTGATAAAGCATGAGATAGATATTTTAATGGCGTGTTCATATTAAAATCATAGATAGAACCGAAGAAAATGCTTTGCTTTTTTATACAGCACTTTCAGAAGTGGCTGGGAAGTGGTGGGGAGCCCCGGGGGGCCCAGAAACAGGGTGCGATCACGCTGACTGACTCAGACCGTGTCTTTGATCTCACAATTTATCTGTGTGCGAGATGGAAAAAAAAAAGCAGCTTGACTTAGTTTGAAGCAAAGATGAGATGTTTTAATGGTGTGCTCATCTTAAAATCGTAGATAGAACAAAATGCTTAGCTTTTTAGGCTTTCAGCAGGGAAATGTGGGGGACTGGGAGGTGTGGGGACCGGGAAGTGTGGGGCGCCTATGGTTAAATGCGGCCTGACTCAGACCGTGTCTTTGATCTGACAGTTTGTTATCTGTGTGTGTGAGCTGGAAAATGCAGGTTTTGAAGCCAAGATGAGATATTTTCATGTCTTAAAATCGTAGATAGAACAAAATGCTTAGCTTTTTATATGGCCTTTTCAGAACTGGCCGGTAAGTATGGGGGGACTGGGAATTCTGGGGGACCGGGCAGTGTGGGAGGCCGTCCATCATCCTCGGTCGGTGCTGGGGCGACTTTAGGCTGGTCTGAGCCGGTCAGGACAGACCCCAGGGCCTGTCTGGGCTTGTGCCGGAGAAAGGGCGGGGGCCGAGGCATGCCCAGGGCATGTCTGAGCTGTCAGGACAGGCCCGGGCATGCCCGAGCTTGTCGAGGTAAAGGCTGTCCCTTGCGCGGGCTTGTCTTTCGGGAGAGGGGGGTGATGGGGAGTTCAAGGAGGGGGTAGACATCCATCAAACTGCCCTTGACAGTTTCCTGGGCAGGCAGGTGGGTGTGGGGTGGGAGCGGGTTCAAACAGGGGGCAGACATCCATCACACGGTCCGTTGACAGTTTATTTCGCCCGGCAGGTGCAATCCGGGTTCAAACAGCGGTCAGGCCTCCGTCAAACGGACCCTTGACAGTTTATGGAACCAATCAGGGGCCAGGGGAGGGTTCGAGGAGGAGTCGGGGAGGGGACGGGAGGCCCTTACACCAATCCGACGCCGGGGGGCGGTGCCAACGGGGCGGAGAGAGGTCACGTGGAGGGGCGGGGAATTCCGACGTGACGTCATCAGGAGGCGACGGGCGGGACTTCCGGTCTTGCTTCAGCGGGCGGACTTCCGTGTGACGTCAGAGGGCGGGCTTAAAGTCATTAATCATTATGATTGACAGCTCTATTTGCGATTTTGACAGTTGCCCCCGGCCTATAACTACTGGGGTCTTCTATAGACAGCTGTGTGTCTTTCTTAATCAGTCCTATCAATTGAATTGACCACATGTGGCCTCCAAACAAGATGTACAAACATGTCAATGCTGATCAACAGCATGAGACGCACCAGAGCCAGATGTCAAGTGTGATAGCACGGGTTTTGAATACCTGCGTCAATGGGATACAGTGAACCCTTGTTTATCACAGTTAATCCGTTCCAGACTCTACCGTGATAAATTCATTTTCGCGAAGTAGGATTCTTTATTTATAAATCGAATATTTTCGCAGTTAGAGTATAGAAAACCTGTTTCCGACCTTCTAAATACGTTTTTTAACATTATTAGAGCCCTCTAGACATGAAATCACACCCTGTAGTCAACATTACACTCGTATTACCCAGTATATTAGACAAAATAAAAGAAATACACTCGTATTAGACGTTACAAATAACATATTACTAGGCACTTGCCTTTTAAGGCGACCGACTTTTATCCTCAATTTTTGTGCGCTCCATGTGTACATCAGGCATGTAAGTGTAGGGAATGAGAACATCAAAGTGCCCATTCATAACATCTCACGAAAACCTAAGTTTTTTTTTTTATCCCCTCGAGTGCTTGTCCAAAGTCGTACAATGTCAGCCCGAATCTGTACCGCTAAAGACGGAGTTTCATGCACTAAATAAGCTATAGATGAGAATAAGCAAGCACCATCTCCCCTGATATTTACTACACGGTGAGGCATTTGTACTCCATCAACATTAATTATTTCCAGAGACATAATTTGGTCTATTTGTCCAGTGCATCGCGCACAAAAGCAAGGGAACGATGGGCGCACCAGAACTCTGCTCACATCGCGTCGCTTCGTACTGCAAGCCGCAAGTAGTAAGTCTGTAATAAGCAGAATACCGCTACTCTTTGCACTCACGGGACGGAAGGACAATCCCGAACGCTTTTATATAGTAGATTATTGTACTGTACATTTAATTGTACACACACACACACAGTTCTTACATACAACCACTAACCTATGAAGGCACAACCTAAGTAGGAGAGTCTTCAGAGGTTGGTGCAGTATCTTCAGCAGGTGCGTCTTTGTCTTCTTCTGCTGAAGGAGTACTAGGAGTAGGCAGTGGGTGTCTGGGTGCGCGGCTGAAGAACATCATGATAGGAAGTTGCTGGCGCTGTCTTTTCATATGCGTGAGGAGGATTTTGTAGGGTATTGCCATCTTTGATCATATCCAAGAGTTTCACCTTCTCCTGGATAGTAAGCATCTTCCTCCGGTGCTTAGTTTTATTGTCAGAAGGCCATCGTAGGGCTTAGATAAAAGTTCTCAGAAAGCGCATGCGTAGTGACGTAAGCGTGTATGAGAAAAAAATCACGATAGAGTTAAGCAGCGAATGTCGAAGCGTGATATAGCGAGGGATCACTGTATTTTTTGTTTTATTTTGAACTAGCGACTGGGAGCTCGATCGAATCAGGCTAAAAATTCTACGTTTGTGAAATCCATACTTTCTCTGCAAAGAATTATTTGTTTTTTTAAGTCCTTGAAATGATTTTGTTATCATGGCACTGATTTGTGGTTAAAATTGATGTTTTCGGCCGATGTAATGAAGAGATTCCTGTTTAAATGGGGCTGCGATACGTGAATTTACCTCTTCAGCACACCTCATTTGATTTTTTCCGGCAAACAAATTATCAAAACCAACTGTATTTTACGACTCTAATCAGAGTCGGAGTAATAATTATATTGGCGTGGCGGATTGTGTCATGCCAGTCCCCGACTGGTGCATGGTTGATTAACATCAACTACGATTCTTCCTCAATAATATCTGTGTGATTGCACATGGCAATGCCGTACCGCTGAGCATTTTCACGCTGCAAGGCACAGGCTGCTCGATTTCTTTCAACCCATGCTGCATTTACGGCTGTTCAAGCTTCTTCAGTCGCTTGTGCACGGCTGGCATGATTTCTTTCAGTGTTAGTAGCATTTGCAGCTGCATGCTGCTCATTCGTTTGTTGTGCACGTTGTGTATGTCTGGTCGCATTAGCAAGTCTACGTTCCTCGTCAGTCATGTGACTTCGTTTCCTACGCATTCTTTCCGCGGCCACTGCTTTTCTGGCTGCGTTGCGATCGTCACTCATTTTAGATCTGAGATCGGCTAACATGTAAACAATGACCATTACTCAGTTTGCCAATAGATGTCAGAAGGACGGATGCCAAGTTGCATGGTTCTAACTTGTATTGAGTCGAAATATTGACGCAAACACCATACACACGGATAGTATCAAATTATATATAAGGATAAATTTACAAAAATCCTGTTTTCACTATCCTTCTGGGGTACTGAGTGTTGCTTAAAAAATAATTTTCAATGATTTTAGCACAAGGCTGGAACATAACAAAATGTGAAAAAAATGAAGTGGCATTAATATTTTCTTAAAGCGTAGCATATACAGTGCCCTCTATGATATTTGGAACAAAGACCCATTTTTCTTGACTTCCACCTCTGCTCCACAGTTTAAAATCACAAATCAAACAATTCAGACATTGTGATTAAAGTTCAGATTGCAGGTTTTCTTTTAAAGGGATTTGCATTCATTTCAGTTGCACCACGTGGAAATCACAACCCTTTTTCTACACAGTCCCCTCATTTCAGGGCGCTATAATATTTGGGACAATTGGCGTCCCAGGTGTTTGTGATTCCTCAGGTGTCATTGCTTCATAAGATACCTCGGCTTGTTTCTACCTTTTGGAGTCTGTAGTTGCCATTGTTCAACATGAGGGTAAGAGCTGTGACAATGAAAGTCAAAGAAACCATCGTGAGGCTGAAACACAAGAATAAAACCATTAGAGACATCGATAAAACCTTAAGATGACCAAAATCAACTGCCTGGAATATCATGAAGGAGAAAGAAAGCACTGGTGAGCTCAAAAAGTACAAAGGAACTGGTAGGCCAAGAAAGACCACCACTGCTGATGACAGAAGAATCATTACTATGGTCAAGATAAAGCCCCCGCCTGTCTGACAGATCAGAAACAGTCTTCAGGGGGCTGGTGTGTGTGTGTCAGAGACGACTATCAGCAGAAGAGTTCATGAACAGAAATACAGAGGACACACTGCAAGATGGAGACCACTAGCTAGCCATAGAAACAGGATGGGCAGATTACAGTTTGTGAAAAAGGACTTCAAAGAGCCGGCAGAATTCTCGGAAAAGGTCTTGTGGACAGATTGTGCACGTTGCAGACTTTCACTTGAGACTGTTTACATACATTTTGGTCACAGCATGTAGAAATGACAACACAATGTCATTGTTCTCCCATATCACAGCACCATAATGTTTGGGACACTTGGCGCCACAGGTATTTGTGATTCTCCAGGTGGGTTTCATTGCACAAAAAAAAAACTTCAGTTTGCTTCTACCCTTTGGAGTCTGGAGTTGCCATTGTTCAACATGAGGACAAGAGCTGTGCTAATAAAAGTCAAAGAAGCCATCATGAGGATGACAAACAAGAATAAAACTATCAGAGGCATCAGTGACACCTGAGGATGACCAAAATCAACTGACTGGAATATAATGAAGAAGAAAGAACACACTGGTGAGCTCAGTAATCACAAAGGGACTGGTAGGCCAAGGAAGACCACCACTGCTGATGACAGAAGAATCCTCACTGAAGTAAAAAAGAAAGCCCCCAACACCTGTGTGACAGATCAGAAACAGTCTTTAAGGGGCCTATGTGGACATATCAGAGACGACTATCAGCAGAACACTTCATGATCAGACATACAGAGGTCACACTGCAAGATGCAAACTATTAGTCAGCCACAAAAACAGTTAGTGAAAAAGGACTTCAAAGAGCCTGCAGAATTGTGGGAAAATTGACATTGTGGGATGTCAATGAATCGCAGATTTCTAGCAGTCATTACATGTGAGGATATGCGACAAAGTCCTAAATAGGACAACCTGCCATTGCTGTGTCCAAACATTATGGGGCCCTGAAATGGGGGGACCTTGTAGAATAAGTGTTATGACCCAAATAAGGGCTATGAGACAAAGTTTTAAATATCACAATGGCTTTAATAGACCTGCCATTACTGTGTGCCAAACTGAAATGGGGAGGCCCATGAAGAAAAAGTGTTGCCATTTCTACACGCTGTGACAGAAATGTATGCAAATCCCCCTTCAATGAAAGTTCTGCAATGTGCACTTTAATCCCGATGTCTGAATTGTTTGATTTCTAATTTTAAACTGCGGAACAGAGGGGGAAATCAAGGAAAAAAAAACGTGTCTTTGTCCCAAACAACATGGAGGGCACTTTAAGTGTCTAAAAACCACCGTTGGCTTTGGTAACCCACATGGTCTTAATTCACTTTCATTATATTTGGCAGAAATTCAATAGCTAAAAAAAAAACGCTTCCTCTCTGTAAACAATTTCTTTTACTGAGCCTTTAAAGAATAAGTTCATGACACAGGTTCCCTTCAAGGTCGTATTAAATTTTGCCTTTTTAGGACATACATGGAAACGAGAATTGAAAGAATTCTCCAGCGTGCAGCCTTTCCTTATTCCATTACTGTCAACATTATTACAAAACTGTGTGAAATAAGGCAAAGTCAGACTGTGTCACTGCTGCAACAGATTTTGCCATCACAGGACGATTTAAAGGAAATCTGTAATTACATAACTTTATAAAATAAATATAATATTAAATTAAAAATATAGTCAAGGACTCTTGTACAAAAGCTGACAATATTTATAGTGTGGGGAAGTCGATGTCTTTGCAATAATAAGTTGTGATGTTAATGGGATTGAATTTTGTAAAAATGCATCATTGTTAGGAGTGTTTCTCTGTGGTGGTACCGACTCTGTCCTGAAGGACATTTTTATACAAAAACAATAAAGTTTAACACATGAGAAGATACTAAATGTCCATCATGCTTATCTGGTTGGTTAATAGCAATTTTGTCACCGTATTTCATTCTGATCTCTTATGTTGGTTTTGTTTTAAGCCATCCACCATGTCTGCTCCAATTAGATGAACTCCTAGTTTGTTCCGGATTTCCACATCCTTTTCTGAGGAAGTCCTGCTGGTTTAGGATGCACAATCTTTTCATTTCAATTCTTCTCCCCATGTACAGTACATGTATGTAATCTGTCTGTTAGGCATTACCAATTTCAAAGAAATGTTCTAAGAGAAGTGTAAAAACAGTAGACACGACAAGAAAAATAAAGAAAAAGAGAGAAGCACTAACCTGTTTAAAACGTTGAACTGCAGGAGAGCGCTTTTGCAAGGATTTTAACTTACGTACTTAGGTACGTACATTACATTATTTTTAAGTTTAGGGTTGTGGGAGGGTCACCTGACCCTTATGGATAAGATTAGGGTTATGGGAGAGTCACCTGACCCTTCTGGATAAGATTAGGGTTATGGGAGGGTCACCTGACCCTTATGGTTAAGATTAGGGCTGTGGGAGGGTCACGTGACCCTTATGGCTAAAATTAGAGTTGTGGGAGTGTCATCTGACATTTATGGATAAGATTAGAGTTGTGGGGGGGGGGTCACCTGACCCTTATGATTAAGATTAGGGCTGTGGGAGGGTCACATGACCCTTATGACTAAAATAAGGGTTCTGGGAGGGTCACGTGAACCATATGGTTACAATTAAGATTTTAGGATGGTCACCTGACCCTTATGGTTAAGATTAGTGTTGTGGGAGGGTCACCTGACTCTTATGGCTAAAATTAAGGTTGTGGGAGAGTCACCTGACTCAAAGGGCGTTTCGTGACTGACAACGTGGCCATTACCTGACCTCCATTATAGGTATTGCAGGCTGCAATAAGACCCATCTTACTGACACTGTTACATTCTGCACAGGTGCTATGCTCAATTTTCAATTCCATGAGCATGTTCCACTGGAAATTAAGTGACTTTTCTTGAGTCTTCCTCTTGGGGTCCTTTTCTCAAAAGAAATGCATGCATGCACAAACTAAAACACACTGCACTTCTTATTTTGATCACGGAGGGTCAATGTAGATGCTTGCCTTTTTAATGGGCAGACATTCAGCGTCCACCAGGCTTGAATTGGATGCACGCTGAACCCGTCGTCAGTGCCACACATCGCCAACCGAGATGGAACACCCACAACGTTATTCATGAAACGCCTTCTCAGTCAGATAACCCTCCCACAACCCTAAACTTAACCATAGTGTAATACAATAGCCATTTCATGACTCTCCCATGTTGAAGTGTGTCGCTTTGCATTTGACAATTGTAGTAGGAGTACAAGCATCCTGGCCTGGGAAGGAGGGCAGTTTCTTACCCAGATGGGAGGATGGAACAGAAAGACAGACGGGTTGACCGGCTGGACGGAAAAATAACTTTGTGCCTGGCCAGACTAATATGCTATTTAGACCAGCGGAAGCCCAAAGTTGGGAGTAGTTCCAACCCCCATACAGCAGATGGCAGTGAAGAAGAAACAGCGTGGCACCAGAAGCATTGCTGGGTCTGTCTTGTAAAGAAACCAGCTACGTCACATCAGATGAGTCAGAGTTGGGAGGCAGCGGGCAGCTTCTGGTTTGCAGGAGTTCACTTGACTGCTTCAACCCCTCTTTTCTCAGGCCTAGGAATTTTTGTTATCATTTTTAAATCTATGCCAAGTGTGAAGCAAATATTTATTTATGTATGTATGTATGTATGTATGTATTTATTTATTATATTTTGAAAGGCTCTTTTTCTGGTTACATCACATTGTACATGTGCTTGCAGTGTTAATCAGCCTTTGTAGCTCTAGTTTTGAAGCCATATCCACGGATTGCTTCACGTATTTTAGCAGCTTCAACTGCCTATCTTTTTCTTTCTCTCTTTCCTGTCTTACCTTAGCCACCAACATTTCTGAATATTTCAGAAATCTAATGTCTTTGATATGGAAAAACAACTGTTTCTTTTACCTGAGACTCTCCAGAGCTTTGAAAACTGGAGGCTTTAAACTTTCTTCAGCTAGCAGGCCCACAGTGTACATTCTTATGAGGACCTGGGGTCTACAAGAACTGATTTGATTTTTATCCTACTATTACACTCGTCAGCAAAAAAAAAAATCACTCCTGTCAAAATTATAGGTGTTCTTCATAGAATAACAACAACATTTATTTCTATAGCACTTTTTCATAAAAATGATGTAGCTCAAAGTGCTTTATAAGAATAAAAATAAGATTAGGCAATACTAAGTAACAAAGAATAAAGTAAGGTCCGAAGGCCAGGAGGACAGAAAAAAAAAAAAATCCAGAGGACTGAGGAAAAAAATAAAAATATATGCAGGGGTTCTGAGGCCACAAGACCACCCAGCCAGCCCCCACTGTCCATTCTGCCTAACATAAATGATCTCAATCAGTCCTCATGGTTTTCAGGCTTCACGTGAAAGAATTAGATGATGGTCATGTGGACCTCTGACCTTCAATTTGTCAATGTACGGACTGCACAGTGCTCTGATCAAGCGGTGGTGGTGCAGATTGGCATCACAGCAAACCGGAACAAGAACAGCAGAGAAAGTGGGGATTAGTACGGATTGTGGAGCCATGGAAAATAAAAAAGTCCATTCATATCCAGAATATCAGGGTTAAACTAAAATAAAGCCATGAGAAAGCCATGTTAAATTAATTAATTTTTATCAGTTTTTTAAAGTGCCTGGCGAATTCCTATCGGTCAGCTATTCCAGAATTTAGGTGCCTAACAGCAAAAGGCCGCCTCACCACTTCTTTTAAGTTTAGCTCTTGGAATTCTAAGCAGACCCTCATTTGAAGATCTAAGGTTATGATTTGCATCCACTGAACAGGATCATCTCCAGCCAGAGGAGTAGCTTCAGCGACAGACTGCTGTCACCGTCCTGCTCCACTGACATACTGAGGAGACCCCACACTATGCGACTCTTCAATTCCACCCGGGGGGTAAACGTTAACATTATACAAAGTTATTGTCTGTTATACCTGCATTGTTATCATTCTTTAATTTAATATTGCTTTTTATCAGTATGCTGCTGCTGGAGTATGTGAATTTCCCCTTGCGATTAATAAAGTATCTATCTATCTATCTATCTATCTATCTATCTATCTATCTATCTATCTATCTATCTATCTATCTATCTATCTATCTGTTGGGTGCCTGGGATAGCGGATTAAAGAGTTGCCTTTGTGCCTTTGTCCCAAACATTATGGATTACAGCACTTTGGCCAACTTCTCGTGTTTTAAATGTTCTGTATACCATTGATTTGACTTGACTTGACAATGTAGGCTTGTAAATCTTATATATAAACGTCTACACATGGAAGTGTGTGTGTCTGTCCGGCCCGGAAGTGAGAGATGGAGTCTGGGTAAGGGCTCTACCTCGGAGGAAACAGAAACCTAAACGTCTACACGTGGAAGTGTGTCTGTCTGTTACTGCGGCCTGGAAGTGTGAGTCTAATACAGCATGAAGCTCAGAGAGCCGGTAAGGCAGCTCCAAGTTTACGAGTCAGAAGAAGAAAGCGACTCTGTTGCCAAAGTAAAACCGCTGAGAAAAGAGACAAACTCTTACGCAAGCGAGACGAGCACATCGGCAAAATGGTGTCACTTTTACTTTTCTTCCCGCCGCTAATACACAAATGAGTACATCAGCAAAACGAAACCTCCTAGGAGAGAGATGCCCAGAGTAGTTCCTTTCAATTACCTGACATCTCTACGTTTCAGTTTTTTTCTGACGATTTCAATAGTTTCTAGGACCCCGGGCTTTTTACAGCATGGGCTGACACAGCTAGTATGATATAAATTTAGAAGACCATTTGCTATGGAGTGTTTTAAAGTTTCCAGCATGCTGTAGGATGAGTGGTGGTAATGGAGTGAGATCTTTTCCTGCATGTTTAGTTTTGAATGAGGAGAGGGAAGCTAAAGCCTTGACACAGGACTGGTGTAGCCCTCAGTTCAGGATTCTCTCCAAGACCTGGCCATAGTTTCATCAGGCTGCTAATTCAGAGTCAGTGAGTGTTAAACAGAGCAGTCAGACAAGGTGACCAGGGATAGCGGTGAGAGGTAGCAGAATGTGAGGATCAGGAGATGAGTCGAGAAGCAGTCTAGCGTGAAACAGCATCTCTCGGCATGGTCATCAGCTAGTCCAGACCAGGGCAAAGGGGTGCTTATCAGAGTGGCATTGCCAAACAAAGCCCAGAGTGAAATGTCTTGTAGTGAAGCCATGGTTATTGAATCTCTTCTGTATATTTCTGCATGGACAGTGGTTTCTTGTATGGTTTAGGCAGTAAAATCTGTATCTTATGAGATATTCTGTTTACTCTAGTGTTGACTCGTTTATTCTCTCTGCTGGCAATCTATTCATTTCGGTGCTCTGATCTTTCCTTCCCACAGCGGCTTTGGGTATGTACTTTGCTGAGCTCCTTATAGTGGCATCGGACATGTACTTCAGTGTAGTAGCAGTTCAAGCCCTATGACTTGCAGGCCATCAAATCAGTGGGGAGACACTGCTCCGCCAATGTGTGCTGGTGTGCTAAAATAACAGGTAAATACCGTATTTCCCCGAAAATAAGACCAGGTCTTATATTGATTTTTACTCCAAAAGATGCACTAGGGCTTATTTTCAGGGGATGTCTTATATTTCTTCATGTACAACAACGTACATTTATTCAAATACAGTCATGTCAGCTTCTTCTGGAATTTCTTGCAACTCCAGCTGCTTTTAGGATCCTCTGGGATCGATCTCTGTGCTTCGATGTTTGATGAATGGTTCGATGTGGTGAAGCAAAATGGCGACATACGAGTGCATTTGTGGTGCTTTTATATTCAAACCTCGCATGTTACCCATCGTAATGTCACAATATATTTTAAAAGTCTCACATACCATCTTCTGTGCCGTCTTTTTTCCACCACAGAGAAAAAAATTAAGGACATGGTAAAAAGGTCTATTTTGTGGTTAAAGTGGAAATTTCGGCTTAAATCTCGAAATGTCCACTTTAACCTAACCTTTATAATTAAAGTAGATTGACATAAACATCATCTTAAAACCAACCCAGCTGTTAATCGCTACGTGCTTCTGGAGCTTCCTCCTGAGCTGACTGCAGCGACAAGCAGCAGTTGCCACACTGAACACATTCAATGTACAGTATGATATTCCAGCTCTCTGCACATTTAGAATCCTTTGATTTATACTGGATATCACTTTCATGATGAAATGCATTAAAGTATGTACGTTACATTTTACAGATAAATCATTAACTTCATTTAAATAATGAATACTGTTAATAATTTACACATGTGGGGGCAGCACGGTGGCGGAAGCGCTGCTGCCTCACAGTAGGGAGTCACGTCCCTGGTGTTCCCTGCCTGGACTTTGCATTTTTTCCTGGTGAGTTTCCACAGTGTGCTCCCGTTTACTTCCAAAGACATGAAGGTTTCGGGATTTGGTAACGATAAAATGACACTAGTGTACATGCTTGTGTTCACCTTGCGATGAGCTGATGCTCCCCTGTCCAGGGATTGTTTCTGTCTCATGCCCAATGCTAGTTGGAATGGGCGCATCCCTGGATTGATGGATATAATCTTTTCTTGCACTGCCACCTGGTGGAATCTTCAGATTTACACAAAGTACACGCACAAGTATGAACAGTACAACGCTTGCGTAGCAGTAGTGTCCACAGGCGCCTTACTTTTCAGCTGATAATCTTGACTAGAGCTTATTTTTGGGGATGGGCTTATATTACAGAGCAGCCTGAAAATCGTGCTGTGGCTTATTTTTGGAGTAGGTCTTATTTTCTGAGAAATACGGTAACTTTTACCTCTATAACTGTAATCGTTTGTGATAAGCTATACATGCCAAAGTTTTTTTTTTTTTTCATTTTTTTTAGTTTTGAAATCCATAGAGTTGAACGATGAATCCAGTGTGACACAGTATTAAGTATTGACTGGACAACTTCCAAAACAGGATGCCACATTATAGCAACCGTGTCACAAAATGGAATTGTAGACAATTTTAGTGTCTAATGCTAAATTAATTGAACAACACTCAGATCAAAATTTACAAGGCAGACAGGATTACCATGAGAAAATGTCTGTAAAAAACAATGCATTTCTAACAAGAACAGAAATGCAAACAAATCATGGCAAAATATCAAATTATAAAATTCTATTCGTGCAGAATAATAACATGGGAGTAAACAGTACGCAAGGGGGCTCTCATTAAAATATGAGCTGGAATCATTTATATGAAGGACTCCTCAGGGATGAGTACAGTATAACAGAATTAAATAAAATCGGCCTAACAACACGTCCTGAAAGCGGACCTCAGGCCAGACTGGTTTCATTACCTCATTTTATTTTGCACCTCTCTGAAGTGACTGAGACAGTCTACACATCTTTTGTGGGGTGCCACCATTTGGTGGCATTTATCGTTGATAGTGGTCATGAAGATTTGTCAACTTTGAATGGGGTGTGATGTCATTGGCATGATCATATAAAGCAAGGGTCTTGGAGGTCCCCAGTAGTTGCAGGTTTTTGCTTTAGCAAAATGTTTAATTAGAATCCATTTATTTACTACTAAAGTGTATGGTTATTGAAATAAACCATATAAAGAATAAATATTCAAAATTGACAATATTGAAATATCAATTAAATAATATAAAAAAAATATTAAAGGAACTTTTACTGTCAGCAAGCCAAGTATTAACTGTGTGACTTAATAATGATTACATAAGCCAGCACTCAGGACAACCTGAACTTTAACATTTGGACATTATGATGTTCTTAAACAAGACTGCCTGGCATTTATTTAAACTCTTAAATCTTGAAACCTACCTAAATAATTAAACAAGTCGTAGTTCTTCTTTACTTGGCATTTTGTATCTTCTTCTTCTTCTCTTAGGCCTTCCTTTTTTCCTCTTTCCTGGCAACTCTACCCTTAGTACCCTTCTCCCAATATACCCACCATGGCTCCTCTGCACATGTCCAAACCAAAGCAATCTCGCCTCTCTTACTTTCTCTCCTAACCGTCCCACCTGAGCTGACCCTCTAATGTCCTCATTTCTAATCCTATCCATCCTCATTGCGGCCAATGCAAATTTTAACATCTTTAACTCTGCCACCTCCAGCTCTGTCTCCTGCTTTCTGGTCAGTGCCACCGTCTCCAACCCATATAACATAGCTGGTCTCACTACCGTCCTGTAGACCTTCCCTTTCACTCTTTCTGATACCCGTCTGTCACAAATCACTCCTGACACTCTTCTCCACCCACTCCACCCTGCCTGCACTCTCTTCTTCACCTGTCTTCCACAAACTCTGAATTGTTGATCCCAAGTATTTAAAGTCATCCACCTTTGCCAACTCTACTCCCTGCATCCTCACCGTTTCTCTACTTGGTATTTTGTATCGTTTAACTAATATTAGTGTAGACTGCTAGATACAGACCTAAACTTTAAATCTTTAATTGATATGAATCTTTATCTTTTACTTCATTCTTTAGAACACACAAAACACTACGTAAATTATTAACCAGGGTAATTAGGATCCGAATGGACAAAAAGCCTGAGAAAGGCAGACACTAATTAATTACTCTTGAAATTCTTGTTAACTCTTTTAGGGCGGATGTCGACTTTTGTCGACAGGAAGGGTTGAGGGCGATAATCAGCTGTTAATGGCGACAAATCTCACTGTCACGTCACAGGCATTACCTCTGTGCTTGGAGGAATGCTAGACTCGTTGACTCGGCAACTAATCCTAGCGTGTGCGTGAGTTGCGAAATGTAAACAATGGCAAGATGGCATCGACATGTGACAAGGGAGCGAAGTGAGTGCAGAAAAAAAAACACTCGGCAGACAATGTTTTGCGCATTATCGTGGACTCGGACTCTGATTTTTCTGAATCATATTTTATTGACAGTGATCAGGAGATTGAGCAAGAGAGTGAGAAACCGGCATCAGCTGATCAAACACCAGCCGATGCTGTGCCAGCGGATCTGCTGCCAGTTGAGCGCCTTCGCGCAGCCAATGCATCTACGGCAAGGTTCGCGTGGGATAAATACACAGACATTGATCCGTTGAGAGCCGATCTGGCTACTGGACTTCACAAGACGGCATGGCTTGCTGTTGGACACGACAGATCACCAGCTGCTGTACTTCAGGCTGCTCTCTCCTGATGCTGCTTTTCAGCTACCGTCAGACGAGACAAACAGGTAGGCAGAAAAGTTTTTGAATTGCGGGCTGCGTTTGCATCGCATTCTCGTTTTTCAAAATGTAAACCCACAACTAAAGACGAGATGAAGCGTGCTGTGGTATTACAAATAGAGATGGGACAGAACTGGTGATATAACTTAGGGAGCATTGGTCCAAACGTGCTTTGTCCCCTGGTGGCTTTGGACAGGTTATGCAGCATGGTGATAGGTACGTGCTGCTGCAAAGTTTTATTCACTTCTGTAATAAACAGAAGCAAATCCCATGGGGTGAGCCAGGCTATAATGCCATGCATAAAGTTCATAAAGTTTCAGAAGCTGAAAAGAGGTGACAATACGGTTTTCATGCGGGCAGAAAACTTGGTGGCAGTGGAATGGCACGATGGCAAAAGGGTGACTTGTCTCTCTAGAGTACACACTAACAATATATGTGAGAAAGTGCAGCAACAGACAATTGAAAAGTAGGCACCAGAGCAACACGTATTGTAAGCAGTGCAATGTGGCAATGACCGAAATTGGCTGCTTTGACCGAGATCAGACTTTGCTGTGTAAAATGTATGTGATATGTATGTGAAATCATAGAGTATGCAGGCTCATACAACATGCAAGACAGGAACATTTGTCAAAAGTAAATATTTGTTGTTGATTTGATATGTTAAACAATTGCTTTGTGTTCTTTTTTAAAAAATGTTAGTTTTTGGAAAAATATTCAGCCCTGGGAGATAAGAAACAAAAAAAATTAGCCCTAAAAGAGTGAATTCAACATGAAGTGAGGCCTTTATGTTTGGGATGCATGCCGAGCAGAAAAGAGAGGAGCAGAGTGAGCAGAGAAGGGAACAACAAAAGAAAGAAAAACTCAAAGAGATCGGCGAGACCTCTGCGGACTGGACAACAATCTGAAGCAGCTCTGCACCCAGACTTAAAAGACTCCTCTTCCATCACCTCTATTTTCTACATAAGTAAGCACTTTTTAAGAAGACTCTTTTTCAAATACATTTCCTAACCTTACAAGACTCTTCAGGTATATTTCCAATTTCTGCTACCTCTGGTTTAACTGTGCTTTGTTAAATAATTTGCTGTATGTTAATATTGATTTTATAAGGTTTGATTAGGTCATGGTATATCGTTGAGGGCACCAGGTGTAGGTTATTGCCATATTTTCACAGTGTTTAGCAGCTGAGCGGGGACGCCTCCAATAAAAAGCAGCCTAGTGAGTGGGCACCTGCTTTGGTGATTGGCACAGGTGTAGCTGCTTGTGATGAGCTTATTAGTCTCTTTGCTTGAGGAGGCTCTCCATGTGCAGGTAAGGCCGTACCTGTTGGGCGCTATAAAATAGACATACGGTGTCTTCCATAACATTTAGGACAAAGACACATTTCTCCTTGATTTCCTCCTCTGCACCACAGTTTAAAATCACAAATCAAATCATTCAGACATTGTGATTAAAGTTCAGATTGCAGGTTTTCTTTTAAAGGGATTTGCATTCATTTCAGTTGCACCACGTGGAAATCACAACCCTTTTTCTACACAGTTCCCTCATTTCAGGGCGCTATAATATTTGGGACAATTGGCGTCCCAGGTGTTTGTGATTCCTCAGGTGTCATTGCTTCATAAGATACCTCGGCTTGTTTCTACCTTTTGGAGTCTGTAGTTGTTCAACATGAGGGTAAGAGCTGTGACAATGAAAGTCAAAGAAACCATCGTGAGGCTGAAACACAAGAATAAAACCATTAGAGACATCGATAAAACCTTAAGATGACCAAAATCAACTGCCTGGAATATCATGAAGGAGAAAGAAAGCACTGGTGAGCTCAAAAAGTACAAAGGAACTGGTAGGCCAAGAAAGACCACCACTGCTGATGACAGAAGAATCATTACTATGGTCAAGATAAAGCCCCCGCCTGTCTGACAGATCAGAAACAGTCTTCAGGGGGCCGGTGTGTGTGTTTCAGAGATGACTATCAGCAGAAGACTTCATGAACAGAAATACAGAGGACACACTGCAAGATGGAGACCACTAGCTAGCCATAGAAACAGGATGGGCAGATTACAGTTTGTGAAAAAGGACTTCAAAGAGCCGGCAGAATTCTCGGAAAAGGTCTTGTGGACAGACGAGGCAAAAATGAACCTCGGCAGAATGACGGTGAGAGCAAAGTGTGGAGATGAGAAGGCACTGAGCAGGATCCAAAGCAGACCACTTCATCTGTTAAACATTTTGGTGCTGGGGGTGTTATGGCTTGGGCATAGGGTAGGTGTGCCAAGCTTGTGGCATCATATTCAAAAAGACTTGAGGCTGGAATTGCTGCCAAAGGTGCATCGACAAAGTATTGAGCAAAGGCTGTGAGTACTTATGTACATGTGATTTCTCAGTTTTTTTATTTTTAATTAATTTGCAAAAACCTCAAGTAAACTTTTTTCATGTTGTCATTATGGGGTGTTGTGTGTTGAATTCTAAGGAAAAAAATGAATTTAATCCATTTTGGAATAAGGCTGTAACAGAACAAAATGTGGAAAAAGTGATGCGCTGTGAATACTTTCCGGATGCACTGTACAGTATAGCTGCCTCAGGTCCTGGCACACTTCTCTTTATTGACAATGGAACTGCTGACTGCAGTGGCACAAGGACTTCTGAGGTTTACAGAAACATCTGATCTGCTCAAGTGCCAGTAAAGGCCTCCAAACTCACCGGACGACACTTCATCCCACAACAAGATAATGAGCCAAAGCCACTGCTGAGGTAACACAGGAGTTTATCAAAGCTAAAAAAAAAATAGAAAATTCTTGAATGGTTAAGCCAGTCACCTGATTTCAAACCATTTGCCTTCCATATGCTGAAAAGAAAACATACGGGGACAAGCCCCTGTCAAGCATTCATGCTAGAGGGTCACTTTCAGGGCACATGTAAAGTAAGTACTATCACCCGGGAATGAGAGGGGGACCCTGCCACTAGCAGACTTGACTCATTCTTCCCTCACAGCCTTGAGGGCACTGAATCAAAAGGAGCCCCCCAGCCCCCTAAGGGGTCTGGACAGTAAAAAAGCAGAGTGACCACAAAGGAGGGAGTGTCATTTGGATGTGGACCCATCTTTTCTGCTGTTTCGAGACCTGTATCACAATCGTCCCACTAAGGGAATTATTTGTCCGTTTTAAACTGCACATTGAAGTTCTTGATTTTCATTGCATTTCTATCTTTTTGTTCAAATTAAATGGGGTTTTGTTGCCCATTTGGCACCCCGAGGCATCCCGACATTTCGCCCACCTGCATGATGGCTGCATGAGAGGCTTGGCAGAGTGTCACCAGTGAAGATCCTCAGCACCTGGTGATGTCTATGAATCGCAGACTTCGAACTGTCATTGCATGTGAGGGATACGCGACAAAGTCCTAAATGTGATGACGGCTTTAATAGACGTGCCATTACTGTGTGCCAAACTGAAATGGGGTGGCCCATGAAGAAAACGTGTTGTCATTTCTACACGCTGTGACAGAAATGTATGCAAATCCCCTTAAATCAAAGTCCGTAATGTGCATTTTTATCAAGTCTGAATTGTTTGGTTTGTAATTTTAAACTTTGTAGCAGAGGGGTAAATCAAGAATGAATGTGTCTTTGTCCCAAACATTATGGAGGGCGCTGTATCCGTGTTAACACAATGTTTTAATAGAATGAATCTACAAGTGAGTGGCTGAAAACAGAAAGCAGTCAATTTTTTTTGAATTGCAAAGTCTAAACCTCAATCCTCTTGAGATGCTGTGGTGAGGCCTGAGTGCAAGTGAACGGCCCTCAGACATCAACGAACAGAGGCACTCCTTTAAAAGTAGCACGTCTTCAAGTGACTGTGCCACAAGCTTCATGCTCATATTTATGACATTCAAGTTACTTGTCATGTTTACAAGGTATAACGAGATTCTGGAACATAATGCCAAACAGGACAAAAAGAGACAATGACTGCAGGAAAAAGAAGATTCGACAAGTTATTCTTGCTAAGACGCTAACTGAGCAGGAGTCCCAGGTTCAGCGGGCAAGGAAGCAAGGTTTGCTTGATGATTTATTATATATTAGCTAGTACTCTGTTGTGATTAATTTGGAAGCTACAAGTTAGTCAGTTAAGAAGTAACATAATGGCATGGAGGCTCAGTGGTCAGCATAGGCACTTCAGGGAAATAAATAACCTGGAATCAGACCCCACATTCAGTCGTTATCTGTGTGCACTTTGAATGCCCCCCTTATGTTTGTCTGGGTTTTCCTCTGGCTATGCAGATTTTCATTCGACATCACCTAAAGCAGGGGTGTCCAAACTACGGCCCGCAGGCCAACTGCGTCCCGTGGTCCATTTTTATTTGGCCCGCAGCAAATTCTAAAAATATAATGAAATATGGCCCATACAACGGGCGGCACGGTGGCGCAGTGGTAGCGCTGCTGCCTCGCAGTTAGGAGACCTGGGTTCGCTTCCCGGGTCCTCCCTGCGTGGAGTTTGCATGTTCTCCCCGTGTCTGCGTGGGTTTCCTCCCACAAACCAAAGACATGCAGGTTAGGTGGATTGGCGATTCTAAATCGTGCTTGGTGTGTGGGTGTGTCCTGTGGTGGGTTGGCACCCTGCCCAGGATTGGGTCCTGCCCTGTGTTGGCAGGGATTGGCTCCAGCAGACCCCCGTGACCCTGTATTCGGATTCAGCGGGTTAGAAAATGGATGGATATATATATGGCCCATACACGAAACTTGTTTTTAACTGTATTGTACTTCTTAGGTTTAACACAAGGTGGAGTTATTGCCTTGCTCATGGCAGCATCTTCACAAACAAGTGCAACCAAAGAACAATTTTGCTATGGGTGACCAAAAATGGAAGAACCAAAGAAATGCACAATAGCAAGTGAATGCAGAAAATTTCAGACATGGTAGGAAAATGAAGTCAAAGGCAAATGTGTCTCTTTGATTTGCAATGAAACTATTGCAGTGATGAAAGAGCATAATGTGTGCCGACACTACGAAACCTAACATCCGACCTACACGTCCTACACTGGTGCCAAACGAAAACAGAAAGTTAAGCAAATGGCAGCCAGTCTGCTAGCTCAACAACGGTATTTTTTCGGTGCTAACAAAACACAATAAAATGTCACATTAGCCAGTTATGAAGTAGCGTAACTCACTGCCCATCACGGGAAACCTTTCTCAGATGGTGACTTCATAAAACAGTGCCTCACTAAAGTCGCAGAAATAATGTACCCGGAGAAAATGCAGGAATTCAACAACGTTCGCTTGTCCAGAAATGCAGTTAAAACATCAAGTGTCAGATAAAGCTTGTGCTTTTGATTTTTACTCGATTTCATGTGTGAATTAAGGTGCTATATAGGCGCCCGACCCGGTACAGATTGACACTGAGGCACGTGTCAAACACACCAGACTTTTATTTTTCTTCACCTGTGGGGTACATCTTCCCCGTGAACCCCACAGGTATAACACAGTCTCAAGCACTAATCAAAGCAACCAACGCTTCTTCTGGCACCACCACTCCTCCAAGGCATCCTCGTCCTCTTCCCCACGAGTCTGGCCCTGAGTGGTGGTTGCTGGTTCCTTTTATGGCCCTCTTGGAAGTGCTCCCAGTGCTTGCTCACCTGTTTCCAGTTGCACTCCCTGGTGGGGCTGAAGATTAGGCCAGCTGGGCTCAGCGATCCATGCCGCGCCCCCTGGTGGACACCCCAGATCCCCACAGGGTTGTGGAGAACTCCATCTCACATGGAACTCTGCAGGAAACTGAGGCACCATCGTCAAAGCAGGGAGGAGCCCATGGCTGCTCCCCTGGAACATAAGCAGAAGGGGCGTCCTGGCCGGGCATGGGACCTGGCCACCCGCCACTCATGTGATGAGAGCACTTTGTAATGCAATAAATGAGAACCCATTAATGGAGAGCTGTGATGCTGTTTGTTCTTTAAGCATATTCAATTATGAAGCATAATTTACCTATATTTGACTGATTTTGCCAGCTTAATACACAGGAGGTGAGACAATACACCTCACCTCTAGTGGGTGCCCCAGCCCTTCATATATTTCTCTGTATGTGGCCCCCAGTGAAAAAAGTTTGGACACTCCTGCCCTAAAGCATCCATAACAGATTAATTGGTAGCTCTAAATGGGCCTCAGTGTGGATGTGCATATACTGTATGTGCCAGCTATGCTGTTGGGATATGCTTTAGTCCGCTGTGAACCAGAATTGGATTAAGTGAATCTGTATATAAAATATCATATTGTGTACCATGTCTAGCATATATAAGTAGTATGTGAAATAAACAGCCTTGACACGCACAAAAAGGTTTGGGGAAGCCCCCCTTATACTTGATATTTGGCGGCAAAAAGAGAAAATAGGTGGCACAATAGTGTACAGAGTGAGTCCAAAACAGAACTGAGGAAAGATGGCAGTCAGAAGAAGTGAGGTCATCGGCCCTGGAACTGGAAGTGATGTCATTAGACCCAAGGCAGAATTTTCCATATTTGATCTGCAAGAATAACAGAGAAAGGATTATGGCCTGGCCTGGTGTGGAATTACCTTCTTTTGAGCCCTTTAGCTGTCTCCCACGTGTAACCCACGTTCTGTTAAACTGACTTTGTTATGAAATCCAGGCCAGTAAAACATTCAAAGGACAACAAACGAACGACAAACTGGACTGGTCTGACAACTCACTGGCGCTGGACATGAAGGGACAGAGCAGACTGGACTTGCAAAGGAGACTCGGCCTTTTGAAATAGTGAATCATTCTGCAGATGATGGAGCTGTGAGGTTGATTTCGCGTGAGATTATCACTGAGTAAATGTTCATTTACTCTTGCACTGAAATCCACAGGTACTTCATTAATTTTCCTTGCTTGCATACTTTATACTTTTATGTTTAGGAAGACCATTTTATGGTCTATGATAATAATGGAGCCCTGCGGTGTGTTGGCACCCTTCCCGAGGTTTGTTCCTGCCTTGTGCCCTGTGTTTGCTGTGATTGGCTCCAGCAGACCCCTGTGACCCTGTAGTTTGGATATAGCGGGTTGGATAATGGATGGATGGATGGATAATAATGGAGATGAGTCAGTGTACAGGAAGGTTGTGGAGGATTTTGACTTGTTGGGCAGCGACAGCAACTTGCAACTCAACATCATCAAGACAAAAGAGCTGATGGTGGACTTCAGGCATGACAAAGAGCCTCTGACACCAGTCACCATTTAGGGGAGGACATTGAAGATGTGCAGAGCTACAAGTACCTGGGGGTTCAGAAAGAACAACAAACTGGACTGGTCTGACAACACAGTGGCACTGGACAAGAAGGACCAGAGCAAACTGGTAAGCAGATTGAGGTCTTTTGATGTGTGCAGCAAGCTGCTGAAAATGTTCTACCAGTCCATGGTAGCTATGGTGGTGTTCTACACTGTGATCTCCTCGGGAAGCAACTTGAGCTCAAAAGAAGCACAATGCCTGAACAAAACTCATCAGGAAAGCCTGAGCCATTACAAGGCCAACCCTGGGCACACTGGAAGCTGTGGTGCAAAAGGGGATGGTGGCAAAACTGGATGCCATCATGAAAAATCCCCTCTATCCCCTCCACAATGCGTTCCCTTAGATAAATTTGAGCCACAGGCTCATTCCACCAGGGTGTGCTAAGAAGCACCTTTGGGGGTCTTTTGTGTCTATTGCATCCTCCTGGCGTTTTCTTTAGGCTCATTTTGTAATATTTACATAATATACATTCATGTATTGATTGATTGATCAATTGGTTGATTGATCGATTGCTTGATTGGCTGTATTATTTATCCCGTGAGTCTGTATTCTTGTTTTTTATGGTTCAGTTGTTGTAAGCATTTTAAATTCTCTATAGGATTAATAAAGTTTATCTAATGTAATTTAATCTACATATAAAATCCCCAAGAAGGCCTAGTAATACAAAGTAGAGTTGACCCTGGAACTCAAAACAAATTCTTGGAGTCTGCACACACGAAAAAGGCCAAGCTTATAAATCTCAAAACCCGAGAGGGAAGCTGTGAAACCCCCGGCCCATTGAGCAAAACTGTTTTTCTTTAAATAATATGTCAAAAAATATATATCAAATGTTGCGTTCAAGAAGCCACCCGAAAGAGAACAGAATCCAAGTCTGACATCCAAAATCAAAACTAACTAAAAGCGGAAATTATAATCAGCCAAATAATCTAAAACCAAGGGACAGCATAGTGGCACATTGGTAGCACTGCTGCCTTGCAATAAGGAGATTGGGATTCATGCGCCGTGGGTTTCTTGCATGGAGTTTGTATGTTCTCCCATTGTTTCAGTCAATTCCCTCTAGGTACTCATATTTGCTCCCACTTTCCAAAGACGTGCCTATTATGTGAAGTGGTATCGCTCAATTGTCCCTAGTGTGTCTGTGAGTGTTCATCTTGCAGTGTACTGGATTTGTGTCCAGGTGTTGTTCCTGTCTTGCATCCAATGATTGCTGGGATAGGCTTCAGCTGCCCTGTGGCCCTGCCCTATATATCTGAGTTAAGAAAATAGATTCAAAAACCAACTCAAAATGGAGCTGAACAACATGAACAGGAACTAACACCTGAGCACTAAGCTAAGGTATCTCAGGCCTTGTATGGGGTGCCCTGCCCCTTAGGCTCAACATACAAAGAGCAAGGACAATAATTAACAGAGTAAGAAGACAAAACAAAATAATTAACAAAAAAATACCAATTACGATAAAATTTAGGAGGGAAGAAGGGAAATCAAAAATTTTCAATAACATAAAGCAGTAAAAAGTACACTAAATCCAGAGACTATTTAGCATCCCTGCTTCACAATTGAAGAATTCAAGAGTCACTTGATGCTTCTTGAACCCTTTAATTCACTCAAAAATGCTCAGAACACCTGTACCCCAGAGCAATTCAACCAAATTAAAATAATTTAAAAAAATAATTCAAATTTAAATTAAAATTAAAAATCTCTCTATTATAAAAAAAAAATATTGGGAGGGAATCGAGGGAGATGAGATGTGATCTTCTCAGAAGACACTTTGACGTCCCGCGAGACAAAAGGACAGCTGCTGTACAGGCTTTTAAATGATCGATGTGCAGCATGTCAAGCAGAACACGCAACTTGCCAGCAGCAGCAGATCCAAACGCATCTCCTTAATGTGCGTTCAGCAACCCCGTCACCCCCACCCCTTCACATTGCGAGCAGCATTATGCGTCCCAAGAGAAAGAGATTTAACCAGGGCCGAGGCCGGAAATAAAGGACAAAGAGTAGATGACAAAGTAGAACATCGTAAAGAATTCAAAAATGTTGGTGCGATATACATGCACCGTAGGTTAGAGATAATGGAAATACAAAAATCCCAACGTCTCAAAAAAAAGAATAGGAAAGATCGCATTAGAGCAAACAAAAGGAAATTATTACTCGGTGAAATAATGGAACAGCGAAAAGCATTCAGTCGTGTGAATGCTTTTGTCAGACACACTTCCTGCGTTTTCAGCTCTTATAAACTTTATCAGAACAATAATTTTATACATTCGAGATGACACGTCAATGACAAAGTAAAGAAAAAAGAGAATGGACAAACATTCAAGAAAGTCTTTTTATTTATTAGAGAGAAAGAAACGATATTCACTCACAGGCAGTTATACGTTGCGTTGTCATGATGAAAGTCCAAACACGGAATCAAAATTCAATGCGATCTTGAAGAAAAGTTCATTCCAAATATTGTTTTTAGAAAAGTTTTAAAGTAAAAGTGAAAATAATACATATGTAACAATTGTATATCTGGGAAACCAAACCCGGGGGTGGGCGAGCGAAGCGAACAGGGGGCCAAGCCCCCTAGTAAATTAAAAAAAAAAAAAATCATTAAGTTGTAGTCACATCTTTTTTGGGAACTATGGCAGAATATGAAATTCCTTAACATGCCTTTGAGGGGAAACAAAAAGCCACTATATAACACGCTAGTTGCATGACCATCACAAGTCAAACCGTGTCTTTGTCTTCAGAATGTGAAAACGGATATTAATCACTACAGGCACTGACTTAGGTTTGTAAAATATTATGTTTGAAGGTTCTGATTGAATTATGGCATTAATCACGGTGCCACATTGTGCAGGCATTCACTCCTCTGGCCTGTCTGTTGAATGGCTGCATGCAAAGCTCACCAAGAAAGGAAATGAAGACACTTTGTCACTATTAGACACAACTTGAAAGGAATTTAATCAGCCTTGCGCAGCCAGCGAGACCAAGTTAAATTACAGAAAAATAATATTAAAAAACACGACAAGGTAGACAAATCACTCCCATTAATCAGAAGATGGCAATGAAAAGACTGCAATGCTCTCCACAGGGCCCTCCAAGCCACGGTTTCATTGTCTGACTCAGCATTTCAACCTCATTCGCCATCTCCATGCTTAAACTTGTAGTTTTTGTGCTTTATTTATTTATTTTTCTTTCAGAGACTTTCATTTTATACAATTACTAGTGAACCAGAAGACCGTCATATATCTCCTGAAGTATCTCTGTGGGAGAGTAAAAGATAATCACACAGCATCTATTAATAAGAATCAAAAAAAGTTTGTGGGAATCCAAACTTTGAATACAGTCCTGTGGTTGGATCACCTGCTTGGGATAATAAAGAGTAATGCAGGCATCACTCTACAGCAGGGGCTCTCAGACTCGGTCCTGGGGACCCCCTGTGTGCGGCTGCAGGTTTTTGTTCCAATCAGCTTCTGTTTTGAATTGGACTCCTGGGCTAATTAAGTAAACTGTTATTTCCCAGGTTCTGTGTTTTGGGAACTGTATAGAAAGTAGAAAACTATTAAAAATTATTAAAATGTGCCAAGCAGTTATATGGGAATAATATTTTGTTTTTTCTTTTTAACAATATTTTAATTTGACTTTTCTAGGTGTTCTAATTGTTTCATTAATCCATTTCTTACTAATTAGTGGGGATGACGCTAAAGTAATTGCAGCCTTTGATTATTCAGTGTTGTTTGCCAGTGTGTCTGCTCTGCTCATTTTCAATTGTCATTAACCTCTTAACCGCCCTGTGCCGGATATATCCGGCATCGTAGCGTTATTGCTGACACCATACTGCCGGAATTATCCGGCACGTTTGCCTATGGTTATGTGAATGCCTGGCATGTAGTATAACTGACGGTTTGGCGTGGGTATTATTACTACATTGTATTTCGACAACTCTGTGGTTGTATTGGCCGGAAAATTTTTTCTTTGCTGGTCACGTGATAACCATTTGGAAGTGAAAGTTGTGAATATGGCGAAATGTAAACTCACTTCAAGTGAGGTTTTGCAGACGATTTTGGACAATAATTCTGATCACGATTTTAGCAGTTCTGAAGAAGATTTTAGCGACAATGATGATCAGCAACGTGCGCTGCATGATACTGTGAATGATGACGCATCGGATGATGGTGATGAGTGGGTGTATCTCCAACATCTCAACTGGACTGCTGCCCGTGGTGAACCACCTTTTCTGAATCCGTATGAGGCAACGTGTGGATTTACTGTTGATGTAAACAATTACACTGCTGAGCAGTTTTATCAGCTGTTTGTGTCACCTGACTCGATCAGACATTTTGTTCATCAAACAAATCTGTATGCAGCACAGTTTATTGAGAAAAATCCCAATTTACCTCCACATTCCCGTGTTCATGCTTGGGTAGACACTGATGAAAATGAAATGAAAAAATTCATTGGGATTTTGATGTTGATGGGAATAATCAGAAAACCAGATATTGAGATGTACTGGTCTACAGATCCTATGTATGCAACACCTATTTTTGCAGCTATCATGAAACGTAACCGATTCTCTTTGCTGCTGAAATTCTTTCATTTGAATGACAACAGCAATGAGCCAGATAAGAAAGATCCAAACTGTGACCGCTTGTTCAAGCTACGTCCTTTGATTGACCATTTATTTGAAACATTTCAGTTGCCCTACGCACCAGGCCCGTCAGTTGCAGTTCATGAAAGTTTAGTGTTGTGGAAGGGCCGCTTACAGTTTCGACAGTACAGTAATCCCTCGCTATATCGCGCTTCGACTTTCGCGGTTTCACTCTATCGCGGATTTTAAATGTAAGCACATCTAAATATATATCACGGATTTTTCGCTGGTTCGCGGATTTCTGCGGACAATGGGTCTTTTAATTTATGCTACACGCTTCCTCAGTTTGTTTGCCCTGTTGATTTCATACAAGGGACGCTATTGGCGGATGGCTTAGAAGCTACCCAATCAGAGCATGTATCACATATTAACTAAAACTCCTCAATGCTATAAGATATGCATCCCGCGCGGAGCTTGATTGTTTGCTTGTCTCTGCCTCTCTCTCACCCTCTCTGACATTCTCTGCGCCTGATGGAGGGGCTGTTTGCACAGAGGCTGTTTGCTTAAAAGATACTGACGCTCCTCTAAAAAAATGCCGCTTTATTGCGGTGCTCGGCATATTTAAAAGCACACGTATTGATTTTTTGATTGTTGCTTTAATCTCGCTCTCTCTCTCTCTGACGTTCTCTGCGCCTGACGGAGGAGATGTGAGCACAGAGGATGTTTGCTTAGAAGATACTAACGCTCCTCTAAAAAATGCTGCGGCAAACTTAAAAGCACACGTATTGGTTTTTTGATTGCTTGCTTTTCTTTGCGAGCCGCTCTCTCTCTCCCTCTGAAATTCTCTGCTCCTGAAGAGAAGAAGATCTATTTGCATTCTTTTAATTGTGAGAAAGAACTGCCATCTCTGTCTTGTCATGGAGCACAGTTTAAACTTTTGACTAAAGGGTGTTATTTCATGTCTAGAGGGCTCTAATAATGTTAACAGTGTGGGAGAGTTTATAAGGGCTTAAAATATCTAAAAATAACAATACACACATATGGTTTCTACTTTGCGGATTTTCGTCTATCGCGGGGGTTTCTGGAACGCAACCCCCGCGATCGAGGAGGGATTACTGTATCTACCATTGAAAAGGGCACGGTTTGGTATCAGGATGTTTTGCTTAACTGAGAATTCAGGTTACATTTATAGATTTCGTGTATACACTGGCAAAGAGGATCCTATGAGTAGTATTTCAGCAGTGTTGCCAGAAAAATGTAAGGACTTTGGACTTTCAGAGAAAATTGTTGTGAACCTTGCCCTACCACTATTGGACAATGGATACACCATTTGGATGGATAACTGGTACTCCAGTTGTAGGCTGTTCCATTACCTTCATCATCATAAAACTACAGCATGTGGCACAATTCGTTCTAACAGGGTCCCTCCAGAAGTTCGCCAGCACCGGGTCAACACATTGCATACCGCAGTGGCCCATTGCTGTGTCTGAAATTTTGAGACAAGAAAGATGTTCACATGCTAACAACTCAGCACAATGAGTCTGTGCAGGAGGCTCCCCGCAGAAGAAGACACCCATCACCTACTGATGTCTGTTACAAGCCACAATGCATCCTTGAATATAACAGCAACATGAGTGCTGCTGACAAGCAGGACCAAGTATTGGAACCCTATTCGGCTGCAAGAAAAGCTATGAGGTGGTATAAAATGTTATCAGTTCATCTGCTCCAAATGGCAATGCTGAATGCTCACATTCTGTACCAGAAAAATGGAGGCACAAAAACATTTCTGCAGTTTGAACATGGCGTCATTGCAGACTTCATTTTCTCCGGTGAGGAACAACATGCAGATAGAGTAGAGGCAGTGGTGAGGCTCACAGAACGTCACTTTCCGGACAAACTCGAACCAACAACAACTTGGACCAAGCCACAGGCACGCTGTCGTGTATGTTCAAAAAAGGGGCAGCGTAGAGACGTCAAGACCTTCTGCTCAAATTGCCCCAGCAATCCAGGACTTTGTGCAGTTCCCAGCTTTGGCCTGTGGCACAGCAAACTCAAATACTGGGAATGAAACTATGATTGACCGAACTACTTCGATAGCTTTTGACTGTTCCGTTTTGTAGTAGACACTAAAAGCCTGAGAAAATGTACATTTTTGTGTTTTATTACACGTTTTCCCATTTCTTGAACTTGCACAACATTTAGTGGTAAATACTGCTTGAATAAATGTAGAAAAGTAAAAAAACGAAAACTGTTCAGATTTCGCCCGGCGTGGGGAATATTTAGGGAGTTGGCGGTTAAAGGGTTAATAAGATACAACGAAGGGGGCAAATAGCACAGAGAAAGGGCAAAATATAATGAAATCAGCCAAAGAGAGTTAAGCATTTAAATCTGTACATATAAAAAGCAAAGCCCTCACTGACTCCTTCCATATTGGTGGGAAGCTCATTCCTTGCAGTGTACTTACAAAAGTTGTCCTATTGCAACACCCAAGGGGGGGAAACGGGTGTACCCCCTAAACTGTATATATAGATAGGGGTAACCCCTCCTCACTATTTCAGCAACTTCCAATATACGTAGGAAGCCCACATTTCTCATGCTCATCCTTTACATTGTACTTACAATGTTATTTGTGTTTCATTTCGTGCTGTGCCCCTTACACTGTACTTACAAAAGTTAAGTACGTTTCATTTTGCGCCGTGCCCAAACTTTTGAAAATAACGTCTTCTTTTTGGCGGTTCTCACCATTATGCCGTAAGGAACTTTCGGAACTGACCTCTCCTTTTGGCGGTTTCATTCCTTATTTCCGTTAACAGAGGATTTATTTCACGGCAGAAATGCACAAGGGCCGCACCCGGTCCTCCTTCCTTTTTCCGCACGGCTGCTGTCCATGCACCTACCTAGGTGGAGTTGTGGCTCTGAGGCTAGGGATCTGCACTGGCAATCGGAAGGTTGCCGGTTCGAATCCCGTAAACGCCAAAAGGGACTCTGCACTAAACCTGAAATTGCTGAGCACTTTGATTTGTGAGAAAAAGTGCTATATAAATGCAACAAATTATTATTATCACGTGGTTGGCTTCCTGCCTATACTCTCCACTGCGAAGCACGGGTATTTAGCTAATGTTTTATAAATGTAAAAATCATGCTGCTGTGCTTTTCTGAATGTACAATAAGAGAAGAGAAAAAAAAATACCAGCTATTTAAATGAGATCAGTGTTATGGGTCGTTGTTGCTGATTATGAACTTGCAGCCACACACAGTGGGTCCCCAGGACTGAGTTTGGTAACCCCTGCTCTAAAGTCATTGGGATTGCAAACACTTTACATATCATTTTATGTATTATGAACCATTATTGCTCTCTCAAGGTAATAGGGGGTATTGACTGCTCTTAGTTGAAATATCTGCAGATCTAGTTCATGAGAATTGAAGAAGGGAACGTGAGATTGGAGCCGCAGTAGATGTTCTGTGGGCGCTGCACAGATCCGTGGTGGTGAAGCAGGAGCTGAGTCTAAAGACAAGAGTCTTGAATTACCAGCCGATTGACATCCCCATCCTCAACTCTGTTCATGACCTATGGGTAATGACCAAAATATTGAGATCATGAGTATAGGTGGCGCAAATAAGGTTTCTCAGCCTGGGATAGAGAGAGAAGCTCTGCAATTTGAGAGAGCTTAAGAGTAGAGTCACTTCTTTTGCAGATCAAGAGGAGACAGTAGAGGTGATTTGGGCATGTCATAAGGATGGCCACTGCTGGGTCCATTAGGAGCTTCTCCGTGCAGCTAAAGACAAGACTCTTGGTTTACCAGATGACCTACATCCCTGTCTTAACCTATGGTCATGAACTATTGTGAGTATGAGTGATATAAAGTAAGTTTCTTACTCAGGGATAGGGTGAGAAGCTCTATGACTCAAGAGAGCCTCATTGTAGAGTTGCTTCTCTTCTGGATCAAAAGGGGCCACTAGAGGTGGTTTGGGCCTTTCATAAGGATGTCCACCATGCAACTAAAGACAAGATTCTTGGTTTTTCTGTACAATTTACATTTCTGTCCTCACCTATGGTCATGATCTGTGGGTAATGACCAAAAGACTGAGATTGTGAGTATAAGTGGTACAAATTAGGTTTTTTGTTCATATTTGGACTTATTTTAACCTCCACTGGACACTTACTGATTTTATGGATTATTTATTTATTGGAAGTATTTGATGTACTGCACTAATTGCTCGCTGTTTTTTTGATTTGATTAAAATAAAAATGCTGACACTTTTTGTACCAAAGCCTGCAATAACATAACATAACATACAGTGATTTTACTTTTGTCTGCTGACACAGATCAATACAAATTCTCTTAAACCTTTATTAGAATGTCTGGAACACATTAAGTTATGGATGTCACTACATTTTCTTAGTTTAAATGACAATAAAACAGAGATTGTGTGTTTTGGACCCTCTGATTTGTTCTCCTGCTATTAATCCTGGACCCTTTGCAAAAAGTTGATTTTTGATAATCTCCTCAAATTTGATAAACAAATGAAATCCATTGTTAAAGCCTGTTTCCATCAGCTCAGGGTCAAGCCCTTTCTTTCTGTACACGATTTTGAAACACTTATTTATGTGTTTGTCTCTTTTCATCTAGACTATTGAAACTCATTATATATTGAAGAGTCATCCAGAACGTTGTTGCCACGCTTCTAAAAGCCACTCGAAAACAGAATCACATCACATCAATCTTAGCTTCTCTTCACTGGCTTCCTGTTCACTACAGGATCGAGTTTCATATTTTACTGTTTGTTTTTAAGTCCCTGAATGGTTTAGGCCCCCTTTTATCTTACTGACCTCTTACACCCTTACACTTCTTCACAGTCACTGAGGTCCTTTGATCAGAAGTTATTGGTCGCCATTAGAGGGGACCATACTTTTGCAGTAGCTGCTCCATAGTTTTGGTATTGAACACCTTTTTATATTAGTTCAGCGCCAACTTTGGGTATTTTATCTTTTTGCTTTAGGTTTTTAAATTTTTATATTTACTGTATATATAGGCCATGGAAGGACTTAACTGAACAAGGAGGTGTGTATACATAGGGCCTGGCAGAGTGCAATAATGCCCATTTTCGTCATCTGCAGATCCTCAGAAAAGAAGAATTCCTGAAACCTCACTTCCAGTTCCACATCAACCCCATTTCCGGTTCCTCCAGAAGATCCTCCCATTAACTGCTTTTCCTGACATCATTTCTGCCCATCTATTCTGCCTCTTCCTGTCTGACTTCGGATATAAACACCAAGAATTTAAATGTCATCAGTCGCTGCTAGACTGTCTTGAGGGAATACTCTCTGTATATTGTGATTACTCATTTTCTTTTTTTTTCCTTTTTAATTTTAACAGTATGTAGGGTGGCTCCCAAAAACCTTTTTTGTGGTCTTGCCTCTTCATTTACTATATATATATATATATATATATATATACAGTGGTGTGAAAAACTATTTGCCCCCTTCCTGATTTCTTATTCTTTTGCATGTTTGTCACACAAAATGTTTCTGATCATCAAACACATTTAACCATTAGTCAAATATAACACAAGTAAACACAAAATGCAGTTTTAAATGATGGTTTTATTATTTAGGGAGAAAAGAAATCCAAACCTACATGGCCCTGTGTGAAAAAGTAATTGCCCCTGAACCTAATAATTGTTTTGGCCACCCTTAGCAGCAATAACTGCAATCAAGCGTTTGCGATAACTTGCAATGAGTCTTTTACAGCACTCTGGAGGAATTTTGGCCCACTCATCTTTGCAGAATTGTTGTAATTCAGCTTTATTTGAGGGTTTTCTAGCATGAACCGCCTTTTTAAGGTCATGCCATAGCATCTCAATTGGATTCAGGTCAGGACTTTGACTAGGCCACTCCAAAGTCTTCATTTTGTTTTTCTTCAGCCATTCAGAGGTGGATTTGCTGGTGTGTTTTGGGTCATTGTCCTGTTGCAGCACCCAAGATCTCTTCAGCATGAGTTGACGAACAGATGGCGGACATTCTGCTTCAGGATTTTTTGGTAGAGAGTAGAATTCATGGTTCCATCTATCACAGCAAGCCTTCCAGGTCCTGAAGCAGCAAAACAACCCCAGACCATCACACTACCACCACCATATTTTACTGTTGGTATGATGTTCTTTTTCTGAAATGCTGTGTTCCTTTTACGCCAGATCTAACGGGACATTTGCCTTCCAAAAAGTTCAACTTTTGTCTCATTAGTCCACAAGGTATTTTCCCAAAAGTCTTGGCAATCATTGAGATGTTTCTTAGCAAAATTGAGACGAGCCCTAATGTTCTTTTGCTTAACAGTGGTTTATGTCTTGGAAATCTGCCATGCAGGCCGGTTTTGCCCAGTCTCTTTCTTATGGTGGAGTCGTGAACACTGACCTTAATTGAGGCAAGTGAGGCCTGCAGTTCTTTAGACGTTGTCCTGGGGTCTTTTGTGACCTCTCGGATGAGTCGTCTCTGCGCTCTTGGGGTAATTTTGGTCGGCCGGCCACTCCTGGGAAGGTTCACCACTGTTCCATGTTTTTGCCATTTGTGGATAATGGCTCTCACTGTGGTTCGCTGGAGTCCCAAAGCTTTAGAAATGGCTTTATAACCTTTATCAGACTGATAGATCTCAATTACTTCTGTTCTCATTTGTTCCTGAATTTCTTTGGATCTTGGCATGATGTCTAGCTTTTGAGGTGCTTTTGGTCTACTTCTCTGTGTCAGGCAGCTCCTATTTAAGTGATTTCTTGATTGAAACAGGTGTGGCAGTAATCAGGCTTGGGGGTGTCTACGGAAATTGAACTCAGGTGTGATGCACCACAGTTAGGTTATTTTTTAGCAAGGGGGCAATTACTTTTTCACACAGTGCCATGTAGGTTTGGATTTTTTTTTTCCCTAAATAATATAAACCATCATTTAAAAACTGCATTTTGTGTTTACTTGTGTTATATTTGACTAATGGTTAAATGTGTTTGATGATCTGAAACATTTTGTGTGACAAACATGCAAAAGAATAAGAAATCAGGAAGGGGGCAAATAGTTTTTCACACCACTGTATATATACATACATATATATATATATATATATATACATATATATATATATATATATATATACAGTAGAGTCTCGTTATCCGACATAAACGGGCTGGCCGAACGTCGGATAAGCAAAAATGTTGTATAATGGCAGGTGTTAGGAGAAAACCTATTAAACGTCAAACTATATTATTATTTTACACATTACGAACCTAATAATCATGTTTTACAACAAAACAACAGAATAAATTAACTGAAAAAATGAACTTACAGTTACAGAATTGTCTGATGTTAAATACAGTATGTACTGTACTTAAAAAATTCAGTCCTGTGATGATTGAAAGACATTTTTGATCAAAGTCTGCTTTCCTGATGAGTGCCGTTTCTTCACTGTGAAGTCACGCCATCTTTGGAGCATCATTATGTCGATTCCTGTAGCTTCTTCGTTGCTCAATGTAATTAATTGCAGTTTCTAGCCTTAACTCCGTCACTAATATAGTCAACTTCCTTATGAGTGTATACTGTTTACTATAGCATTGTGACTGCGTGTGTGTGTTTGTGCTGTGACGTGTGAGTCCCCGTCTTGCACCCAAAAACTCAAAGCTGAGTCTCAGTACTTTTAGCAACACCAGCTTTGTTAAGCTTGAAACAGCAACAGTGAGGTTATTTAATGTAGCGGGATCTTTCATTATCCTTTACACAGACACAGCAGTCAGGCAGGGTCGGAGGAAAGCAATACTGAGATCAGCGCATTTATAATGTCCCTTGTATCACCCATCAATGGCAGGCGCATACAGCATGTCCGCGATCTTTTCGGATTGGCTTTTACATCGAACTGCTACAGCGCTGGGAGACTGCGATTGCTTTGGGGCGCTCTTCCACATGTCGTCCAGTTGGGTGGAATCCCACAAGAGTTTAGAAACTCACTCACACCAGCCATGATTCTTTTCAAAGGTAAAGTGCAGGTTAATTTGCTTTATGTATTTTTACTTTATATTTTGTATTAATCATTTTTATATGAATAGTTTTGGGTTGTGGAACGAATAATCTGAGTTTCCATTATTTCTTATGGGGAAATTCGCTTTGATATACTGTACGAGTGCTTTGGACTGCAAGCACATTTCCAGAACGAATTATGCTCGCAAACCGAGTTTCCACTGTAATTATCTGCAGTAGAGTTGGGAGCAACAAAAAATAGACTACGCTCACACTCACAACTTGCAGTTCTTGTTGCCGAATGATGCATATTTTTTTTTTTGTTTGTTTTTTTTTGCGGTGGGACATCAGATAATACGGAATGTTGGATAAGCGAAGGTAGGATAAGTGAGATTCTACTGTACATATATACGCATATATATATATTGTCACACACATGCATAGGAGGCAACGAGAATGATCAAAAGAAGGTAATTCCATGCCAGGCCAGGTTGTAGTGTGCAGCAACCCTTTCTTTTTTATCCCTGCAGACTAAACGAAGGAAATTCTGCCTGGGCCTGCTGATATCACCATCGATTCCGGGCCTGCTGACATCACTTCCTGTTCCAGACCCTCTGACATTACTTCCCCTGACCTGCCTTAAAACTCCAACTTCCTTCTGTGAATCAGATCTGTTTTGGACTCAATTTGTACACTACTATACCTTCAGTTTTCAGTCTTTATTCAAGGATATGGGTGGCTGTCCCAAACCTTATTTACGTGTCAAGGTGAATTTTTCCACAATATATATATATATATATATATATATATATATATATATATATATATATATATATATATATATATATATCATGATGTGTGAGGCTGAATCTCAGTACTTTAGCAAAACCAGCTTTATTTAGCTTGAAACAGGAACTGCACAGTTATTTATTGTAGCGGGATCTGCCACTCTCCTATACGCAGACACAGCAGTCAGGCAGGGTCATAGTCAGCTAAAACTGTTCCCTGCATTTATAATGTTCCTTGCATCACCCATTGGTGACAGGCACTTATAGCATGGATGCGATCGGCTTGGATTTGCTTTCACAACAAGCCGCTGCAGCCCTAGCAATGGATAAGCTGTCTTTCATGGACACGGCGATCGTGCTTTGGGACACTCTTCGGTATGTCGTCCAGTTTGGGGGCGGGACCATAAACAGTTTAGAGACCTTACTATATATATATATATATATATATATTGTAAAAGATGTAGAAGCACATAGCATAAAGGTTTGGGGTTTTCTGGCCCCGTATATATATAAGAAAAGCAGGACAAAAATATAAACTAAACAGTTCATATGCGCGATGCCGAATCATGGCGTCGGTGGCCATTTTATGAGGGAGGAGCCGGAAGTGGAGGAATGCTGGGAAGGAACCGTGAGGGAGGATGGGATCGATGGCGTCAGGAAAAGATGGAGGAGGAAGGGCAGAAGTAACGCACTGCGGGTAAACCCGGCTTATGGTGGCGGAGCATCTTTTTCCTAAAAAGAATGCAGAGGGAGAAAGTTAGTACCCCGCCATTCCCTGCAGGCGAATGTCTTCCCAGGTGTGTTAAGATTCTTCCGCGGTCTCCCACTAGCGCGTGCGTGACTATATATATATATATATATATATATATATATATATATATATATATATAATAAAAAATCTTGGATCGAGATATGATTTTGACATCCTGTGAGAGACACTTTAACGTGCGAAGTGAGGACAGCTGCATCTCCTTAGTGTGCGTTCAGCCATCCTCTTCAAAACGTGAGCGGCAGTAGTACTCCACGGGGTGGGGGTGGTTGGGGAAAGGGTGGACGAGCAAAGTGAGCAGGGTGCAAAGCTCCCTATATCTATATATGCATAGGTCTGATCACAATCTAATATTTGGGTGGTTTCCAGGTAACACTTGAATTATTTGGCAGGGACTGTATATATATATATATATATATATATATATATATATATATATATATATATATATATATATATATATATATATATATATATATATATATATATATATATATATATACTGCTCAAAAGAATTAAAGGAACACTTTTTAATCAGAGTATAGCACAAAGTCAATGAAACTTATGGGATATTAATCTGGTCAGTTAAGTAGCAGAGGGGTTGTTAATCAGTTTCAGCTGCTGTGATGTTAATGAAATTAACAACAGATGCACTAGAGGGGCAACAATGAGATGACCCCTAAACAGGAATGGTTTAACAGGTGGAGGCCACTGACATTTTTCCCTCCTCATCTTTTCTGACTGTTTCTTCACTAGTTTTGCATTTGGCTACAGTCAGCGTCACTTCTGGTAGCATGAGGCGATACCTGGACCCTACAGAGGTTGCACAGGTAGTCCAACTTCTCCAGGAAGGCACATCAATACGTGTCATTGCCAGAAGGTTTGCTGCGTCTCCCTGCACAGTCTCAAGGGCATGGAGGAGATTCTAGGAGACAAGCAGTTACTCTAGGAGAGCTGGAGAGGGCCATAGAAGGTCCATAACCCATCAGCAGGACCAGTATCTGCTCCTTTGGGCAAGGAGGAACAGGATGAGCACTGCCAGAGCCCTACAAAATGACCTCCAGCAGGCCACTGGTGTGAATGTCTCTGACCAAACAACCAGAAAGACTTCATGAGGGTGACCCAAGGGCCCCATGTCCTCTAATGGGCCCTGAGCTCACTGCCCAGCAGCATGCAGCTCGATTGGCATTCGCCATAGAATACCAGAATTGGCAGATGCACCACTGGTGCCCTGTGCTTTTTACAGATGAGAGCAGGTTCACCCTGAGCACGTGACAGAAGTGAAAGGGTCTGGAGAAGCCATGGAGAACATTATGCTGCCTGTAACATCATTCAGCATGAGCAGTTTGGTGGTGGGTTAATGATTGTCTGGGGAGGCATATCCATGGAGGGTCACACAGACCGCTACAGGCTTGACAAAGGCACCTTGGCTGCCATTAGGTATCAGGATGAAATCCTTGGACCCATTGTCAGACCCTATGCTGGTACAGTGGCTCCTGGTGCACGACAATTCCTGACCTCATGTGGTGAGAGTATGCAGGCAGTTCCTGGAGGATGAAGGAATTGATACCATTGACTGGCCACCACACTTTCCTGACCTAAATCCAAAAGAACACCTCTGGGACATTATGTTTTGGTCCATCCAATGCCACCAGGTTGCACCTCAGACTGTCCAGGAGCTCAGTGATGCCCTGGTCCAGATCTGGGAGGAGATCCCCACAACACCATCTGTCATCTCATTAGAAGCATGCACCGATGTTGTCAGGCATGTATACAAGAACACAGGGGCCATACAAAGTGCTGCGTACAATTTGGAGTTGCTGCAATGAAATTTTGTCAAAATGGACTAGCCTGCCACATAATTTTTTCACTCTGATTTTTGGGGCGTCTTTGAATTCAGGGCTCTGTAGGTTGATCATTTTCATTTCCATCAAAAGATGTGGCATCCTTTCGTTCCTAACACATTACCCAGTCTATATCAGTATAGATATCCAGGAGGATTTTTCCCATTGAGATCTGATGTGTTTTCAAAGTGTTCCTTTAATTTGTTTGAGCAGTTATATATATATATATATATATATATATATATATATATATATATATATATATATATATATATATATATATATATATATATATATACACAGTTTATGTATGGAATATCTTCTTATATAATATGCTACTGTGGTTGTTCATTTGTCTGTCCAGGATTATAAATCCCCTGTAGCTCGCAAACCGTTTGACCGATTGATCTGAAATTTGGTACACATATACTGCGTGATGTCTACTGTCCATTTTTGGGGTGATGATTTTTATTCTTCTTTTTATATTTATTTTATTGTAGAATCAACTCTTGGCAGCAGCCAGCAGGGCAGATGTGCAGTGCATGTGTACGGGTGCCGCTCTCATCCTTACCACCTTCGCGGTCACTTCTTCACCTCTTCATATCCTAAATCATTCTTGAGGGAGATTGAAGACTTAAGTGCCAGCTTAAGTGAAAAATTAGGAAAAACGTACTAATTAATTGCAACACAAACAGTGACTTAATCAGTTTTAACACAAAAAGATGCCGAATAGAGACAAGAAGAAGCGGGCTGCTAAGGTGGAGGAAAGAAGAGCTGCTCAGGAAGCAGCAAGCACATCAACCTCTGAGCAAACAATTGCTAAACGTACAGAGAAAGAGGATGAAAATGAGGAATGCTCAAGTCAAGTGTTTTCACTGCACATTATCGTACAGTGCGCTGTTACTGGTAATAATATAACATATATATATATATACAGTATGTTGGTGTATTTATGGAAGCTGTATATCACTTTGATCGACTTCTGCCGTTTTAAATGTGCTCTATAAATAAAATTGACTTGACTTGACATTTTGCTATGTTGCAGCCTTGTGCTACAGTAAAATCATTTAAATTCATTTTTTTCCTTCATCAAGCAACACTCAATACCCCAGAATGACTAAGTGAAAATAGCATTTTTAGACGTTTTTGCAAATTTATTAAAAATAAAACACTGAAATATCCCATTGCCACAAGTAGACAGAATTTTTTACTTAGTTAAAGTCCCTTTGGCAGTAATTCCATTCCACAAGTTTCACACATGTGGATTTTGGGATTTTCTGCCATTCTTCTCTGCAGATCTTCTTAAGCTCTGTCAGACTGGATGGAGCCCATCGATGGACGGTTATTTTCAGGTCTTTCCTGTGATGCTTGATTGGGTTGATCTGTGGGCTCTGGCTGGGCCACTCAAGGACGGAGTTGTCATTAAGTTGTTCCTGTGGTGTCTGCTTTGTTCTTAATGTCATTGTCCTGTTGGAACCTTTGGCCCAGTCTTAGGTCCAGAGTGTTCCAGAGCTGGCATCTCTGTACTTTGCTCCATTCCGCTTTTTCTAAGCCCTGTCTAGTCTCTCAGACCTTGTCACTGAAAGCAACCCCACCATGCTTAACCTTTGGAATGGTATTGCACAGGTGATGAGCGGTGTCTGATTATCTCCAGCCATGACACTACTCTTGGTTTCATCAGACCAGAGAATTTTGTTTCTCATAGTTTGAAAATTCTTTAGGTGCCTTTTTTCAAACTTCAAGCATGTGTGACAAATAGGGGGCATCACCAAGGCCAAAAACCTGGACTTAGCCAACACAAATACAGTCACGGTTTCAAAATAGCATTTTTTATTAATAAGATTTAAGATTTCTCCATCCTTGGCACCAATGAATTACAATCCTTTTTCTGTCCTTCTCTTCTTTCTCGGTCCACCTCCCTCCAGTGAGTGTTGCCTTCCTTCCTCTTGACTCTGACCCCCTGATGGAGGCTGGATGGCTTCCTTTTATTTTGGACATGGGAGTACTTCCCATGCCAGGGCATATCTCAATGGAAGCACTACCACGTCAAGTGGAAGTCCCAAAATACAGGAATGATGAATCCCCACAGCACCCCCTGATGGCACCCGTGGAACATAGCATGACTGATTTACAGCACTACAATTCCCATCGTGCCCTGCACATTTTCATGTAATTACCAAAATCCTTGGATAACGCCATGTAGTAGGCTGAGGACAAACATATTCCGCATAAAATGCCTTCCTTTGCTCCTTTGTTTGGTCCTCCTGCCCGGGTAAGGGTCCCAACGCATATCAGTGCCAGATAATCCTGCCCAACACTTACATAGGTTTCATGTGTCAATTACTGAGTAGAGGCGTCTGTCTGGCTGCTCTGTCATTAAGCAATGCCTGGTGGAGTCTTGCAGTGATGATTGTCCTTCTGGAAATTTCCCCCATTTCCACATAAGGTTCTTTGTCGCTTCAATTATCATGTCCATTCTCCCAATTCCCCTCAGTATGGACAGCTTTGGGAAGAGTTCTGGTTGTTCCAAATATCTTCCATTTAAGAATTATGAAGACAACTGTGCTCTTAGGAACCTTCAATGCTGCACAAGTTTTTTTTTTTTTTTTTCGTAGCCTTCACCAGATCTGTGCCTTAACAAAATCACATCTCCTGGCTCTGCAGGTCATTCTTTCAACCTCATGGTTTGGTTTTGGTCAACTGTGGGACTTTTCATAGACAGGGGCCTTCCGTTCATAATTAAGTCCAACCAGATGAATTGACCACAGATGGACTCCAAACAAAGTGTAGGAACACCTCAATGATGACCTCTCAAATGGATTGCACCTGAGCCAAAGTTCAAGTACAACATATCAAATTGAGGAAAACGTGAAGGGGTCTGAATACTTGATGAATCCACTTTAACACTGGCTTTTCTTTTGCTGTCATAAAACATAACTCAGAAAAGTGGAAGCCAATATTTTCTGAAATCAAAACCTTTGCAATGTCAAAACTGATGTCACACACAGATGGTGAGAAGAGATTTTTAGGGCTCTCCAAAGTGTAACGTTACCACCCCAAACACTGAGGGGGTGCTGTAACTAACCAAATACTCCCTTTAGCCTGCAGTTCTGAAACTTGAACAGCAGAGGGCATGTGACTCAATTTGGCTTCCTTCAAAAAGCCCCACCCTTTCTGGGACAGCCAACAATTAAATGCCTAAAGACACAGTTCAGTTTGGAACCGACGGTGAGGAAGACCAAGTGGTCTCAGCCCCTTACTTTAGCATAATGCCACTTCTGCACCCTCGTGTGCTTTTCCTTTTCTATGTTTTGCCAGCAACCATTAAAATGGGTGACCAGCTGATACTCCAACCCTTCATATGACTAACTGTTCTTTTTACCTAGCACTGCAGCTTTAGAGAAGTTTGTAAAGTCTTTCTTTTAATGTTTGCACTAATGCCTCATAGACTCTAATTGAAAATGCAAAAACTGGTACAGTATTAAAAAAAATAAAAAAAAACAGTTTACTCAAAAACACAATTACCAGTCACAGATTAATGAATATCATTATTGTGAAAAAATAACTTGAAAACTGTGCATCATGGAAGGAGAAGAATCAGTGGTAACTGACACCTGATCTGTAGTTTGTCTTTTCATTTGATTTAGAGAGTCTGCACTGTTCTTCAGTTATAAAAGAATATCTTCTTGATAGATAGATAGATAGATAGATAGATAGATAGATAGATAGATAGATAGATAGATAGATAGATAGATAGATAGATAGCAAAAGCACTAAATAATAGATAGATGCTATATCAAATCTCAAGAAGAAACTGTGTTTTTGCATGATCTTTGAAGGTCAGGGTACAACGTCATCCATTGTATAGCACCCCTGCAACATTTTTTAGGTTAAGAGCCTTGCTCAAGTACCCAAAAAAGTAGGATCCCTTCTGGCAGTATTGGTACTTGAACTGGCAACCTTCCAGATACCAGCACATATCCTTAGCCTCAGGGTTACCACTTAGAAAAATAGTTAAATAAGTAAATATTCTACAATAGATAGATAGATTGATATGAAATGCACTAGATAGATAGATAGATAGATAGATAGATAGATAGATAGATAGATAGATAGATAGATAGATAGATAGATAGATAGATAGATAGATAGTGTCACACACGTGTGCCTTGGAGGCAGCTTAAAGGCTCTGGTAGTGATAATTCCTCACCATTCCACAGGGTGGCACTGTGTTCTAATCCATCTTCTCTTCTTTCCTCTACCGACTGCATGATTGACAACCACACCACCTCTAATGTCACTTCCAGTGTCCACACACCTGGACCTGCCTTTTCCTGCCTGACTTGCATTTGACTAGAAATGTCACCATCTTGGATAATTTGATCTGAGCCTTATATTCTTAATATTCTTTTGCTGAAAACCTGCATTTATTTTCTGCCTTTACAATATACAGGGTTGCAATGTTGCCCAAAATCTTTGCCTTTATCTTGTCCTCTTGTTACGAACGATAGATAGATAGATAGATAGATAGATAGATAGATAGATAGATAGATAGATAGATAGATAGATAGATAGATAGATAGATAGATAGATAGATAGATAGATAGATAGGAAAAGCACTATTTAATAGGTAAATAGAAATTTATTTGTCCGCGGGGGGAAATTTTATATATATATATATATATATATATATATATATATATATACATGAGGGGGACCCAAAAATAACCAGAAATATTTTTAAAAACGTGTTTAATTTAATTTTCTGTACAAACTACAATTAGTCTCCTTCAAAGTACTTTCCATTGGCGAAAATACACTTATCTGACCGTTTGTTCCATTGTTTGAAACATTTTTTAAATTCGTCTGAAGTAATGCCCATTAATGCGCTGGGCGTTTCTTGTCTTACCTCTTTGATGTCAGCAAAACGCCTTCCTTTCAAGGAGCTAAATCCGGTGAGTAGGGTGGGTGGTTCAGGGTTGCCATACCGTTTCAACAACAATAGTTTCTGCAACACTTTTTTCAAGAAGAAAACAAAATTTCACTGCCGCACATTGCTCACGATAATCAGCCATCGTAAAAAAACGATGCTTGCACAAAACTACTTTTACAAAAAAGTCACTGAACACAAGCACAACCTTGCAGACTGATAGCACTTGGCAGACTGACTTGTGAGGAGTGTAATTAGATCGCCTTAGTGGCCCAACTACGTACTACAAGTACCAACCTAACAACAACAAAATTCAGGTTATTTTGGGTTCCCCCTCGTATATATATATATATATACTAGCAAAATACCCGCGCTTCGCAGCGGAGAAGTAGTGTGTTAGAGAAGCAATGAAAAAGAAAAGGAAACATTTTGAAAATAACGTAACATGATTGTCAATGTAATTGTTTTGTGACTGTTGTGAGTGATGAGTGTTGCTGTCATATATATATACACACACACATATATACATACATATATATCTACATATATACATATACATACACACATACACACACATATATACACACACAGCTATT
Source organism: Polypterus senegalus (assembly GCF_016835505.1). Classification (NCBI taxonomy): domain Eukaryota; kingdom Metazoa; phylum Chordata; class Cladistia; order Polypteriformes; family Polypteridae; genus Polypterus; species Polypterus senegalus. The sequence goes on along the minus strand of NC_053154.1, from coordinate 14,977,818 downwards.
TCGTATCAGTGCAATACGCTGCTTGTTAAAACGGATGACTCCCGCTCTTACGTGCAAGTCTGCGTGGATATTATGAACTATCGTATTTGTTCAAGTTCTATTTAAATTTTAAATAGAAGGAATTTTTATTTAGTCGACAGAAATATCTTTGGTAGGAATGGTAAAACAGACAGGAATATTATTCGTGAATAAATCAACTCAAACCTTAAACAACTTAGAATATTTTGCTCTACATAAAAATATATCCTGTCTAAATTATACAAGTTAGAAATAAAGTAAACATTAAAAGAACAAACATTCAAATTTTTTACTCTTATGTAATTTTATATAAAAATAAACTTAGATTTTAAATATCCCAAAAGATTTTGCTCTCCATAAAAATATATCCTGTCAAAATTATACAAATTCAAATATGAACATGCTGCATAACAAAACCTGGAAATATAAATAAAATGTGTTCCTTTCAGCAATAACAAATCAAATCATTCAGTTGTCTTTGCTCATATGTCATTTTAGAGCTGGACGCCTGGCATCTTTTTTTGGCAACAGGTTCGTTTCTGTTTGGTGTGAGGTTCTGTGTTGTGGAGATTCTCAGGATGGATTGCAGGTGCTCATCAGTGAGGCGACTCCTGTGTGCTGTTTTGTTAGTCTTTATCACTGAGAAGAGCTTCTCACACAGATATGTGCTACCAAACATGCACAAGGTTCGAGCCGCATGTAGACGGACTTTTTGTTCTTCAAAGTCACCAAAGCGCCGTGCAAACTCAGTGCGCTCAGTTTATCAGCAAAGTGCGTATTTGGGAACACCGTAGTGACGACTTGGTTTAACATTACTTGGCAACAGGGAAAGTGGGGCAAGGTGAACTGGTGCATTTGTGTCTCCCATAAAAGCAGCTTCACTTGAAATCACTTTGTGATTGTGCACGGTAAAACGTCCGCTGAAGTGTCAGGTTCTTATTTAATTATTCTGCTTTCTGTATCTTCTGCATTGCATTCAGGTCTTTCAGGTTACCCTGATGTTTTGTCTCATAGTGCCGTCTTAGATTAAATTCTGTAATTACAGCCACATTAGCTCCACAAATGAGACACACGGGTTCAGTAAACATATACTCAGCCTCCCATCGGTTTTTAAAGGCTCTATTTTCAGAATCAACTTTTCTCTTCAGCATCGTGTGAGCTAGCTTCGCAATAACTTGCAGCATCATAAGCTAGACTTGATTAACGCGGTAAGTGTTCGGCAAGGCAGCTGAAGCGCTGCATTATGGGATCTGTAGTTTATTGTGTTACCAGCGCTTCATATACCGGGCTTTAATAACAATAATACAGTATATAAAATGATCTCGGGCGGATATAATTACACCGGGCGGATGTGGCCCGCCCTTGAGTTTGACACATATGGACTAAATAGAACTTGAAAAGATATATTTTTCAAATGTGATCGAGCAATTCAGATAGAGTTGACGCACTACAGCCTGCATGCCTCAATAAGTCATCCTCCCTCGCTCTTATTTTTTACCGTTCATCTAATGAATACACTGAGTATGGCTTTACCAAAACAATCATTGATGGCGAATAAAGTATCCATTATTCGAGTATGTAGATCGGGTTATATATATATATACATATATATATACCCGCGTATCGCATAGAAGTAGTGTGTTAAAAAGCTAGAAAAGAAAAGGGAACATTTTAAAAATAACGTAACATGACTGTCAATATACAGTATTTGTTTTGTGAGTGTTACTGAGTGTTGCTGTCATCAAGGATTTGATTATCATTATTTCTTTCAATCAGGTTCGTATTTGTAGGATGTGTTGTGTTCAAGTTACATTCCGTGTTTGTCAATCGTTGTAAAGATGACAGGTTTCATTCATCGATTCGTTTCTTACTGCATCAATAAACAGCTCGTCTTCTTCTTTATCTGAGACCTGACACACTGCATGCACGGGTTTTTACACTGTCTTCCTTTAGCGGGACATTGACTTTTCCAACGTGTGCTTTGTTTCCGCAGTAGTTGGATTTATGAATATGCTTATATGTATCAGGCGCTTCATATTTTTGCTGCCTTTTCAATTGTGTAATTCGGTTTTGTTCAGCTCTTTGGAACTGTTGCTTTTATCTGTGCACTGCGTCAGTTCACGTGAGCCACTCGGTGTACATGCATCGAAGGTTCCCAGCTGTGCTGGTGCCATCTCGTGCTATGTCCATGGCTGTATTTAATGTTACCTTAGTCCTGGCACTTAAAACTTTTTCGTTTGTGTCAAACACCACCCTGACCATCTCATCTTCCTCTCCATAAGCACAGTCCTTCACCCGTGAATATTTAGTGGAGTTTGCTATTGGATTGCCGCTGACGGACGGCCTTATATGGGCAGGCACTAAATTACAAGCGCCAGCGCAGCCTGTCTATGAACTTAATTTAAAGTGTAGGTTTACATCGTGCTTTGTTTCAGTAGCAGAACTCATGAATATGGTTGTATATGTCACTCGCCGCTTCTTATTGTTTAGCTGCCTTCTCAATTATATAATGCATGTTTTCTTCAGCGCTTTTTGAGGTCTTCCTGGTTTTCTATGTACTGCGTGATTACGTGGGAGGCGTGATGATGTCACACGAAACTCCGCCCCGGCGTTGAAGCTCATCTCCATTACAGTAAATGGAGAAAACTGCTTCCAGTTATGACCATTACGCGTAGAATTTCGATATAAAACCTGCCCAACTTTTGTAAGGAAGCTGTAAGGAATGAACCTGCCAAATTTCAGCCTTCCACCCACACGGGAAGTTGGAGAATTAGTGATGAGTCAGTGAGTGAGTGAGTGAGTGAGTGAGTCAGTGAGTGAGTGAGTGAGTGAGTGAGTGAGTGAGTGAGGGCTTTGCCTTTTATTAGTATATATATATATATATATATATATATATATATATATATATATATATATATATATATATATATATATATATATATATGGGGTGCCAAACAGGCAAATACATTGATTTTCTGAATATATAAATTCAGCGTCAGAATATATGAAGTCAAAACTTGAATATATAAAGTCATTCCCAAATATATAAAGTCAAAACTTGAATATATAAAGTCAAAACTTGAATATATAAAGTCAGAGTCGGAATATATAAGGTCATTCCAGAATATATAAGGTTAAACCTTGAATATATAAAGTCAAAACCTGAATATATAAAGTCAGCGCTGGAATACATAAAGTCAGAACTTTAATATATAAAGTCAGCGTTGGAATATAATAATGGCCAAGATAAATGAAAGAATGATGCGAAGATGTTCCTCGGCACATCTAGATATGCGCTCTAAACGATTTAGATCGAGGGAACGTTGAGACAGTTCACAGATAAAATGGTATAGTTCCATCAAATACTGTCTAATTTCCGTGCTTGTCATTTTACTCATACTAGTGAAAGAAATCTTTCATTTTGAGTAATGGTTGCGGTAAATTGGGCTTCTGAGGTTCGTCCAAAAATGAGCCCATACAAAAAGAATAAATAAATATAGTGTTCAAAATGCCGGGCACATGCATTATTTTCAAAACATTAACCGAACAGTGTTGTTTTAATTTATTTTTCTGAATACGTTTTTGTTAACTTATTTTAGTTTTTTTAGTTTCCTAAAAATGTGCCTGAGTTGTTTCAATCAACATATTTAGACTTTGACTTTATATAATCAGGAATGACTTTATAAATTCCGACGCTGACTTTATACTGTATATTAAAGTTTTGAATTTATATATTTGTGAATGACTTTATATATTCAAGTTTTGACTTTATATATACCGACGCTGACTTTATATATTCAGAAAATCAATGTATTTGCCTGTTTGGCACCCCATAATATATATATATATATATATATATATATATATATATATATACAGTGGTGTGAAAAACTATTTTCCCCCTTCCTGACTTCTTATTCTTTTGCATGTTTGTCACACAAAATGTTTCTGATCATCAAACACATTTAACCATTAGTCAAATATAACACAAGTAAACACAAAATTCAGTTCTTAAATGATGGTTTTATTATTTAGGGAGAAAAAAATCCAAACCTACATGGCCCTGTGTGAAAAAGTAATTGCCCCCTGAACCTAATAACTGGTTGGGCCACCCTTAGCAGCAATAACTGCAATCAAGCATTTGCAATAACTTGCAATGAGTCTTTTACAGCGCTCTGGAGGAATTTTGGCCCACTCATCTTTGCAGAATTGTTGTAATTCAGCTTTATTTGAGGGTTTTCTAGCATGAACCGCCTTTTTAAGCTCATGCCATAGCATCTCAATTGGATTCAGGTCAGGACTTTGACTAGGCCACTCCAAAGTCTTCATTTTGTTTTTCTTCAGCAATTCAGAGGTGGATTTGCTGGTGTGTTTTGGGTCATTGTCCTGTTGCAGCACCCAAGATCACTTCAGCTTGAGTTGACGAACAGATGGCCGGACATTCTCCTTCAGGATTTTTTGGTAGACAGTAGAATTCATGGTTCCATCTATCACAGCAAGCCTTCCATGTCCTGAAGCAGCAAAACAACCCCAGACCATCATACTACCACCACCATATTTTACTGTTGGTATGATGTTCTTTTTCTGAAATGCTGTGTTCCTTTTACGCCAGATGTAACAGGACATTTGCCTTCCAAAAGTTCAACTTTTGTCTCATCAGTCCACAAGGTATTTTCCCAAAAGTCTTGGCAATCATTGAGATGTTTCTTAGCAAAATTGAGACGAGCCCTAATGTTCTTTTGCTAAACAGTAGTTTTGCGTCTTGGAAATCTGCCATGCAGGCCGTTTTTGCCCAGTTTCTTTCTTATGGTGGAGTCGTGAACACTGACCTTAATTGAGGCAAGTGAGGCCTGCAGTTCTTTAGACGTTGTCCTGGGGTCTTTTGTGACCCCTCGGATGAGTCGTCTCTGCACTCTTGGGGTAATTTTGGTCAGCCGGCCACTCCTGGGAAGGTTCACCACTGTTCCATGTTTTTGCCATTTGTGGATAATGGCTCTCACTGTGGTTCGCTGGAGTCCCAAAGCTTTAGAAATGGCTTTATAACCTTTACCAGACTGATAGATCTCAATTACTTCTGTTCTCATTTGTTCCTGAATTTCTTTAGATCTTGGCATGATGTCTAGCTTTTGAGGTGCTTTTGGTCTACTTCTCTGTGTCAGGCAGCTCCTATTGAAGTGATTTCTTGATTGAAACAGGTGTGGCAGTAATCAGGCCTGGGGGTGGCTACGGAAATTGAACTCAGGTGTGATACACCACAGTTAGGTTATTTTTAACAAGGGGGCAATTACTTTTTCACACAGGGCCATGTAGGTTTGGATTTTTTCTCCTAAATAATAAAACCATCATTTAAAAACTGCATTTTGTGTTTACTTGTGTTATATTTGACTAATGGTTAAATGTGTTTGATGATCAGAAACATTTTGTGTGACAAACATGCAAAAGAATAAGAAGTCAGGAAGGGGGAAAATAGTTTTTCACACCACTGTATATATATATATATAAACTGCTCAAAAAAATTAAAGGAACACTTTGAAAACACATCAGATCTCAATGGAAAAAGAAATCCTCCTGGATATCTATACTGATATAGACTGGGTAATGTGTTAGGAATGAAAGGATGCCACATCGTTTGATGGAAATGAAAATGATCGACCTACAGAGCCCTGAATTCAAAGATGCCCCAAAAATCAGAGTGAAAAAATGATGTGGCAGGCTAGTCCATTTTGCCAAAATTTAATTGCAGCAACTCCAAATTGTACGCAGCACTTTGTATGGCCCCTGTGTTCTTGTATACATGCCTGACAACATCGGTGCATGCTTCTAATGAGATGACAGATGGTGTTGTGGGGGATCTCCTCCCAGATCTGGACCAGGGCATCACTGAGCTCCTGGACAGTCTGAGGTGCAACCAGGTGGCATTGGATGGACCAAAACATAATGTCCCAGAGGTGTTCTATTGGGTTTAGGTCAGGAAAGGGCGGTGGCCAGTCAATGGTATCAATTCCTTCATCCTCCAGGAACTGCCTGCATACTCTCACAACATGAGGCCAGGAACTGTCGTGCACCAGGAGCCACTGTACCAGCATAGGGTCTGACAATGGGTCCAAGGATTTCATCCTGATACCTAATGGCAGCCTGTGACGATGTGGGCTCTGGCTCCACACTCCCTTTGCTGTTGGAAGCACTTGAACCCAACACCGTCGATAATGTTACCGAGTGAGCTAGTCAGTGGAGGCAAATAATTCCAGCAAGGGGAAGGTAAAAAGTGCAAAAGTGCTTTTATTAAAAACAGTCAACAAAAACAGTGTTCCATAAATAGTGCAGTTTCAATAAATAATCCAATAAAAAAACGTGGAGGTTAAAACAATAAGAAAAAACAATCCTTTAAAACGAGAGGTTAAAATGATCAGGAAGCAGTCTTAAAACGACAACAACTCTGGTGCTTCTTTTCTGTATGCGTCTCACCTGCTTATCCCGTATGGGCTTAGCAGCAGGCAAGACGCTCTCTGCAGCTGCCCTCCTACAACACACGCAAGACTGGAGACCTCCCGATCCCTGGCTCCGGTATGGCACTCATCCCAGTCCCCGAGACTTGATTACCCCAATAGCCAGGACACACACATTGGGGACTCCACCACCAAGCCTCCCGACTTCCGCTGCCTTTCCACGGCCTTCTGCGGCTCGTCGCTTTCCTCTAGGCACTCCCGCTACCTGGTCATTCAGCGGGAGCAACCTCAACTCAAACGCCTGGGTGTCGGCCTAACACCCAGCTTCCTCAGCAGCTGCCCACGAGCGCTCGATCGCGCGCTCACCACACTCACGCACCGCCTGCTTCCTCGCTCCCTGTAACCTCCGTGTTCTTTCCTCATCTCCTTTTTTTTATATATATATATATAAAATATATATATACTGCTCAAAAGAATTAAATGAACACTTTTAATCAGAGTATAGCATAAAGTCAATGAAACTTATGGGATATTAATCTGGTCAGTTAAGTAGCAGAGGGGTTGTTAATCAGTTTCAGCTGCTGTGGTGTTAATGAAATTAACAACAGATGCACTAGAGGGGCAACAATGAGATGACCCCAAAACAGGAATGGTTTAACAGGTGGAGGCCACTGACATTTTTCCCTCCTCATCTTTTCTGACTGTTTCTTCACTAGTTTTGCATTTGGCTACAGTCAGTGTCACTACTGGTAGCATGAGGCGATACCTGGACCCTACAGAGGTTGCACAGGTAGTCCAACTTCTCCAGGATGGCACATCAATACGTGTCATTGCCAGAAGGTTTGCTGTGTCTCCCTGCACAGTCTCAAGGGCATGGAGGAGATTCTAGGAGACAAGCAGTTACTCTAGGAGAGCTGGAGAGGGCCATAGAAGGTCCATAACCCATCAGCAGGACCAGTATCTGCTCCTTTGGGCAAGGAGGAACAGGATGAACACTGCCAGAGCCCTACAAAATGACCTCCAGCAGGCCACTGGTGTGAATGTCTCTGACCAAACAACCAGAAAGACTTCATGAGGGTGACCCAAGGGCCCCATGTCCTCTAATGGGCCCTGAGCTCACTGCCCAGCAGCATGCAGCTCGATTGGCATTCGCCATAGAATACCAGAATTGGCAGATGCACCACTGGTGCCCTGTGCTTTTTACAGATGAGAGCAGGTTCACCCTGAGCACGTGACAGAAGTGAAAGGGTCTGGAGAAGCCATGGAGAACATTATGCTGCCTGTAACATCATTCAGCATGAGCAGTTTGGTGGTGGGTTAATGATTGTCTGGGGAGGCATATACATGGAGGATCACACAGACCGCTACAGGCTTGACAAAGGCACCTTGGCTGCCATTAGGTATCAGGATGAAATCCTTGGACCCATTGTCAGACCCTATGCTGGTACAGTGGCTCCTGGTGCACGACAATTCCTGACCTCATGTGGTGAGAGTATGCAGGCAGTTCCTGGAGGATGAAGGAATTGATACCATTGACTGGCCACCACACTTTCCTGACCTAAATCCAATAGAACACCTCTGGGACATTATGTTTTGGTCCATCCAATGCCACCAGGTTGCACCTCAGACTGTCCAGGAGCTCAGTGATGCCCTGGTCCAGATCTGGGAGGAGATCCCCCACAACACCATCTGTCATCTCATTAGAAGCAGGCACCGATGTTGTCAGGCATGTATACAAGAACACAGGGGCCATACAAAGTGCTGCGTACAATTTGGAGTTGCTGCAATTTTGGCAAAATGGACTAGCCTGCCACATAATTTTTTCACTCTGATTTTTGGGGCATCTTTGAATTCAGGGCTCTGTAGGTTGATCATTTTCATTTCCATCAAACGATGTGGCATCCTTTCGTTCCTAACACATTACCCAGTCTATATCAGTATAGATATCCAGGAGGATTTCTTTTTCCCATTGAGATCTGATGTGTTTTCAAAGTGTTCCTTTAATTTTTGAGCAGTTTATATATATATATATATATATATATATATATATATATATATATATTCATAGTTTACTCTATGGTATAAACACACAACAAAATAACTAAAAACAAAGAAAATTTAAAAAGAAAACAAATTTTTGACTTGGCAGCCCCAGTCCCAGTGACACATTATTCAGACTTATTGCTGTTGGTATGAAGGACCCCTATTCGCATTTCCTGACGCACTTCTGCTGAACAATTTGTTTCATGAAAGTTCTCAGTGATGGTGTTTCAAAGAGAGGATGCACAGTGTTGTTCATAACCAGTCTCAATTTTGCTTTAGTTCTCTTCTCCATTACAACCTCCAGGGGGTCCCGAGTGTGCCCTTTTAATTAGCTTGTTAATTTGGCAGGCCTCTTTTGAAGTGACATTACCAGCCCAGCACACCACAGTACAGAAAATTGCACTGAACATCACAGAGTTGTAGAAGATGTGAAGGATGTCACTTCCAAAATTAAAGGAAAGCAGACTCCTAAGGAGGAAAAGCCTGCTCTGTCCTTTCTTCTTTCATTCCTCTGTCTTCTGAGACCAGTCCAACCTGTCACTAATGTGGACCCCCAAGTATCTGTCGGAGAGCACCACTTCCACATCCATTCCATGAATAGTCACCAGACATAGAGGCTCTTTGGTGTGGTGAAAGTCAATGACATGTGTGCTGGTTTTGCTGATGTTAAATTGAAGACAAATCTCAATGTTCTCCCCCTGACTCCTCTCCTGTGTCTCATCCCCCTTAGCAATACACCCCATAAGTGAAGAATCATCTGAGAATTTCTGCAAGTGACCTGACCTGCTGTTATATTTATCGTCAGATAGATCTATTGGCTTAGCTAAACATTCAGCCTTGGCTGAGAATTAGCAGAGACATTTCACTTTTGGGTGCCCCTTACCTGCAGGATTCGTTTCTCAACACTGGCCTCTTCGGGACTTGAGACATGGTGCAGTCAGTCACTGAGTAACGGTAATGTCTGAATGTGTGCCAGCTGCTTGTTTAATTGGGATTTAATTGAAGAGCAGATTGTTCTGCTCATTAGCATGAAGGGATCAGGTGAAGTAATGTGCAGCCGTGTGAATGAGACGAAAGGGCATCCTCCTGCGTGGAATGGCATTTTGGACGGGGCACTCTTTTCATCGACATGTTTGTGTTTGTTGTGCTAATAAACACATCCAAAGAGACCGAAGAGGAATGTTAATATTTACCCAAATCGAATTCAAAATCACTTCTTTTAAGGATTTAAGATACTTTTAATCTAGACCGACGATTTTTCCATTTTGAGGAAATCAGTTGAAGGGCAGGAAGCATCACCTGATGGGACGTCAGTTTATCACAAGGCACACATATGGGTTCAGGACATCTCACAATGTTCCTCCTGTGCTGCACTGCAGAAATTGTTTTCTTTCCGTCTTTATCAATATTTTTTAAAGAACCTGCTTCTTAATGAAGCCGCATGTGCGCTAGATGATCCTGAATTAGCTGCTCCTCTCTCTGTGGGCTGCATGTTTATTCACAGTCAAGTCTGATGATTGGTAATTGCAAGTGTGAGGTGAAGAAAAGTGGAGGCTTTTTAAACATTTGGTGTGCCAACCTGGCTTCTCCCGTTCTAATCAACAAATAAACAGTGTGAATAAACAAAGACCCACAGGACGCACAGAAATAAAATGCTTGTGCACCTCACCCTTGGATGCAATGAATTTCTCGCTGAGATCCCCATCTCTGGCTGTAGAGTCAGTCAAAAGATGCCCTCCTGTTCAGGGCTCCTCGTTTATATTGTCCCGGCCCAGAAGGGGCGGTGCTTCTAATACCTGGAAGAGGCGGGGCTAGACATTGTCTACCAGCATTGGGTTCACACTGTTGAGGCAACCATAGAAACAGTAAGCTGCAGCACCCCCTCCTGCTCGGCAGTGCTATTGCCCAGCTTACCTGATCCATAACTGAGCATGCGTGACATCAGCTTTAAAAAATATTTGGAAATGAGTGAACAAAATCATAATATTGTAAGGAAATAAAAAGAACACACCATAACTGATAGCTTCATGTTTTATTTTTTACATGCTGCCCATTACAAAGCATAGAGTGGTCCAGTTTCACGTAATAGAACATGGTAAATTCATCCCCTCATTTTTAGAAACATGGTAAGCCGGAGTTGGGGTAAAAGGTAGCAACAAGGAGTCGGCCCATTGAAAAAAGCACAGCACGCACAGTCACATGGACTCTTCTGGGCTTCGGATGTGAGAGGGAAAGACCTTAAGTCACAGGAGAAAAGCTAAGAAAGAGACGAGGTATATCATGAAACAATTCAAGGGCATCACTGTTGAAACAAGAATTTTGGCAAAGTAGAAAGAGTCCATTAATGACCCGTAATCAAAATGAGACAATAATAAAAACAAAAAAAACTCAACATTGTGATGCACCCTCCAGACAGCGACAGGCTCACTGCTTCAACGACAAGTCTGCAACCCCACCAAACAAGGCGCCCTGCCTCAATGACGAGTCCGCACAATGCATCCATCGGCCACAGACCGATCGTGGATCTGTGTGGTACTTAATTCGGCTAATGACCTGGCCCATTTTCTCTTTGTCCCCATTCCTCCATGACAGTCCGATCCCAATTGTGGATCCACAGCCACGGGATCAACCTGACGAGGAGGATTATCAGAAGGTGGGAGCCGAGGCAGAATGACTAATGAACTCACTGCTTGTTTGCTGTGCCTTTGTGTTGTGGAGCTCGTAGCTCCCACTTCAATAAATAAGCTTGCTGTTCCTGTTTTAACTAGATTAACAAAGTTGCTCGTTCTGAAACCTGAGGCTGTGCCTTGTCTTTCGATTGCAAGACAGTGAGTCGCACATCACCACATAAATAGAAATGGAGGACAAGTGAAAGAAAACAACTCTTTTGCAGCCAGGAAAAATTATACGGGTGGCTGCCCCAAACCTTTTTGTGACTCATTTCTCTCATCTTTGACATAGTATCTATACTAATAAAAGGCAAAGCCCTCACTCACTCACTCACTCACTCACTCACTCACTCACTCACTCATCACTAATTCTCCAACTTCCCGTGTAGGTAGAAGGCTGAAATTTGGCAGGCTTATTCCTTACAGCTTACTTACAAAAGTTGGGCAGGTTTCATTTCGAAATTCTACGCGTAAGGGTCATAACTGGAACCTATTTTTCTACATATAATGTAATGGAGTTGAGTTGGAGATGGCGTGGGGGGAGTTTCATGTGACATCATCACGCCTCCTACGTAAGTACGTAGAGAACAAGGAAGAACTCCAAACAGCGATGAGCACAAAACGCCATTTCACAATTGAGAAGGCAGAAAAACATTATGAAGCAAATGATGCATACAAGCATATTCATAAGTACAGCTACTGCGGAAACAAAGCAGGCGTGAACCGTAAGTTTATATTAAATTAAGTTCATAGACAGGCTGCCACTAGCGTTTGTAATTTAGTGCCTGCCCATATAAGGCCGTCCATCAGCGGCAATCCAATACAAACACTGCCGGTAAATATTCACGTGAAGGACTGTGCTTATGCAGAGGAAGATGAGATGGTCAGGGTGGTGTTTGGCACAAACTCATTGAAACTGCGAGAGAAACTTTTAAGTGCCGGGTCTTAGCTGACATTACACGAGATGGCACCAGCACAGCTGGGAACCTTCGATGCAAGAACACCAAGCGGCTCACGTGAACTGGCGCAGTGCACAGACAAAAGCAACAGTTCCAAAGAGTGCTGAACAAAACCGAATTACACAATTGAGAAGGCAGCAAAAAATATGAAGCGTTTTGATACATACAATCATATTCATAAGTGCAGCTACTGCGGAAACAAAGCACACGGTGGAAAAAGTGAATGTCCTGCTAAAGGAAGACAGTGTAAAAAAACCCGTGCATGCAGTTTGTCACATCTCAGATAAAGAGGAAGAGAGCTGTTTATTGATGCAGTAAGGAACTAATCGATGAATGAAACCTCTTATCTTTACAGCGATTGACAAACACGGAATGTAACTTGAACACAACACATCTACAAATACGACCCTGATTGAAACAAATAATGATAATCAAATCCTTGATGACAGCAACATTCAATAACACTCACAAAACAATTACTGTATATTGACAATCATGTTACGTTATTTTTAAAATGTTCCCTTTTTCATAACTTCTACTTCTCCACTGCGATACGGGTATATATATAAATGTATATATATACCCGATCTACAATACATACTTCATATAGACAAGCCACACGCTGTGGCTAATTGTAGAGTCTTAAGCCTCTAATGCCGACATTCGAGGTTCGATTCGAGAGGGATGCACTGACTATGTACGCGCTACCGATTCATTTTACCTTCGCATCTCCTTGGTTTGGGGCGTATGAAAAAATATTCGGTTAACGCAGAATCATGTTACGTTATTTTTAAAATGTTTCCCTTTCTTAGCACAAGCACAGCTGAGAAGCTTCGATGCATGTACTCCATAAGCGTTAAAAATAACGCATTTAATCACACTTTCAATTCCAAGCAAGCGGGAACTTTTGTCAATGCATGATTTCCTGGTACATCCATTACACTGATGCACACATCACAGCTACAAAAATGTTAGAGTCGGAATAAAGCGCGTTCCTACGACTGATCATTTCGACTACCCGAGCGAAGCCTTGATAAAAGCATGGTTTTGTGCACACTGAAAAGCAAGCAAAATTAGATGCATTACAGAAAGTGGCTCTTACTGGGGATCATTGGACTTCCGTGACCGTTAGTAATTCTAAATACATCTAATTACAAAATGTTCAATGATCACACTGTTTTAGCCTAATGTACAAAATAATTTTGGCTAATGTTACTCAGAGTTTAAAGATTAAGTTGGTCAAATTACCTTTTATGTTTCTGACTTATTTTTTTAGAAGAAAAACTGCACTTTATGTTGAAATTTTGGTTATTATTATTTAAAGACAATACTATTCTGAAAATGTACTTAAAGTACTTAAACTACCACTTTATTTTTAAGTCTGCCCAATTTTAACCAGGGATGATATTTTTGTTTCTGTTTTGAATTCAAATGCAGTTTAAAGGCTTTTTTTCAGAAATTAAAACAGCTTCAGTTTACAATATTCATGTCCATGTCTATTATTTGATTCTGTCGCCCACTAAAACACTTTTAAATTAAAAAAAACATTTGCGATTTGGGGCAAATTTACGTGTGCGATTACATACGATTAATCAAGATTAATTCTTACACAGCCTCTAATTAATTGGATTAATTTTTTAATCGAGTCCCACCTAATATATATATATGTAGATATATATATGTAGATTTGTATATATGTGTATATACAGTATATATGTAGATATGTATATGTGTATATACAGTATGTATATATATATATGTGTGTGTATATACAGTATGTGTATATATGTATATATATGTATGTGTATATATATATATATATATATATATATATATATGCCAGCAACACTCATGACAATGACAAAACAATTACATTGTCAATCATGTTACGTTATTATTAAAATGTTTCCTTTTCTTTTTACTTCTCGCTGCCAATCGCAGGTATTTTGCTATATATATATATATATATATATATATATATATATATATAAATAGATAGATATGACAACAACACTCATATCAATAACAAAACAATTACATTAACAATCATCTTACGTTATTTTTAAAATGTTTGCTTTTCTTTTTCATATCTTCTTTGACACACTACTTCTCCGCTGCGAAGCTCGGGTATTTTGCTAGTAATAATATATACCGCTCAAAGAAATGAAAGGAAACCTTTCTAATCCGAGTGTAGCATCAAGTCAATGACACTTGTGGGCTATTGATCTGGTCAGTTAAGTAGCAGAGGGGCTTGTTCATCTGTTTCAGCTGCTTTGGTACACTAGAGGGGCAACAATGAGGCAACCTCCTAAACAGGAATGAATAGTTTAACAGGTGGAGGAAGGTTACTGACATTTTTCCCTCCTCATCTTTTTTGTCACTCGTTTTGCATTTGGCTACAGTCAGTGTCAGTACTGGTAGCATGAGGCCAGGATGGCACATCAATATGTGTCATTCCAGAAGGTTTGCTGTGTCTCCCAGCACAGTCTCAAGGGCATGCAGGAGATTACAGGAGACAGGCAGTTACTCTAGGAGAGCTGGACAGAGCCCTTCGTAGAAGGTCCTTAACCCATGAGCAGGACCCACCGGTATCTGCTCCTTTGGGCAAGGTGGAACAGGATGAGCACTGGCAGAGCCTCCAGCAGGCAGGCCACTGGTGTGAATGTCTCTAACCAAACAATCAGAAACAGACTTCATGAGGGTGGCCTGAGGGCCTGACATCCTCTAGTGGTCCCTGTGCTCACTGCCCAGCACCATGAAGCTCGATTGCCATTTGCCATAGAATACCAGAATTGGCAGGTCCACCATTGGTGCCCCGTGCTTTTCACAGATGAGAGCAGTTTCACCCTGAGCACATGTGACAGATGTGAAAGGGTATGGAGAAGCCATGGAGAATGTTATGCTGCCTGTAACATCGTTCAGCATAACCAGTTTGGTGGTGGGTCAGTGATGGTCAGTCTGGGGAGGCATATCCATGGAGGGATGCACCGACCTCTACAGGCTAGACAATGGCACCCTGACTGACATTAGGTATCGGGATGAAATCCTTGGACCCATTGTCAGACCCTGTGCTGGTGCAGTGGCTCCTGGGTTCCTCCTGGTGCACGACAATGCCCGGCCTCATATGGTGAGAGTACGCAGGCAGTTCCTGGAAGATGAAGGAATTGATACAATTGACTTGCCTCTACGCTCACTCACCTGACCTCAATCCAATAGAACACCGTGGGACATTATGTTTTGGTACATCTGACACCTCAGCCGGTCCAGGAGCTCAGTGATGTCCTGGTCCAGATCTGGGAGGAGATCCCCAAGGACACCATCCGTCACCTCATTATGATGTTGTCAGGCATGCATACAAACACGTGGGGGGCCAAACAAACTACTGAGTCCAATTTGGAATTGCTGCAATGAAATTTCTGCCAAATGGAACGAGCCTGCCTGCCACTGCATCATATTTTCACTTTGATTTTCGGGGTGTCTTTAAATTCAGCCCTCTGTAGGTTGATCATTTTCATTTCCATCAAAGAATGTGACATCGTTTCTTTCCTAACACATTACCATATCAGTCCATTTCAGTAGAGATATCCAGCAGGATTTTTTTTTCCATTGAGATCTGATGTGTTTTCAAAGTGTATATATATATACAGTATATATATATATATATATATATATATATATATATATATATATATATATATATATATATATATATATATATGTATATGTATGTATAACCTGTATTTAAAAATAGTTTTTTATTCCTAAGCTTTCGACTCCTATCAGGAATCATCATCAGAGGGAAATGATTAGATGTACAGGAATCCAAGGCAATATATAGTAAATAAGTAGATAGGGAGAGTAGATAGATGTGGTGGGGGGGATTGATGAGGTGGGTTTCGGAGGCTGTTGGTCATAAAATCTTATTTATTATTTGGATGTTCTTCTTTTCAAGCCTGCATATGCTGGGTTCAATTCCAAATGTTTGTTAATGGCATTTTCATGAGACAGCCACATTTCAGCCAGTCCTCTGGCACTTTTAGTATTAGCCTTGAATTTTACTTGCACTGAGTCCCCTTTAAATGCGTGGCTAGTTGAACATGTATGTGTGTAAATCAGAGACTGTGGGTCCTTCCTTCTGACAGCATTGCATTGCGATGTTCCTGAACCCCCAAACCCCAGGCACACAAGACCCAATACCATTCTGGTTCAATAAAAGGTTTTTCATTGTGGGAAACTCTTCTAGTAAGTGTTTTCCACACCATACAGCTCTTCAGAGTAAAATTAACACAGAGAATACAAAGAATAAATACTTGCTCTCTTTTCTCTCTGTTCACCTCCCTCCAGCGAGTCTTGCCTTCATTCCTCCCAGCTCTGACTTGCCCGGCTGTTGCAAGGCAGTTCCTTTTATATCAGACACAGGACTACTTCGAGTGCCAGGGCATAACCCAATGGAAGTACTGCCAGGTCAGGCAGAAGACTCTAGAAGGCAGGGGTGGTTCCTCCCTGCAGCTCCCCCTGGTGGTAGGCATAGTGTACCACCCGACTGTAGCACAGGACTACATTTCCCATCAAGCTTGGGGGTTGAAAAGTAGGGGCAACGAGATAAGAATGCTACTTTCCAGTGTATTGAGAGGGTACAGGCTCCGGGAAGGCCAACTCCTCCCATCCCTGCATACGTCTGGCTTCCCTTCATGGCAAGGAGATCAGTACTTGACCTGGTCTGGATACCAGACGATCCTTAATGATATTTATAATATACTAGCAAAATACCCGCGCTTCGCAGCGGCGAAGTAATGCCTTAAAATTTTTATTAAGAAGAAAATTAAAAAGTTTTAAACATAGGGAAAATATACCAATAATTATTTGTTAAGGATCTCTTTGTATACGACATTGTCAGTTCGGCCCTCCGGTTGTAATATGACCAAGCTGTGCGCTGAGCTTACTCTTCAGCATGCAACGTACAGTTGGCCATGTGAACAGTAATCTTGTTTCAAATCTCACAGCTTGGATTGCTGCTGTCATAATCGGTTTGAGTTTCATGGTTTGTTTCAATTACGACAGTATTTGTAGGACTTGTGTTGAAGTGACATTCGGCATCTGTCAAGCGTTGTAAGCATACAACCAGTTTCATCAATAACTTCACATCCAACTTTTGAGAGTTTAAATATTCATAAACATCAAAGTGTCCACTACTGAAATCGTCACCTGTGAGTCTAAGATGTTTAAGAGGCACTGGCAGTTGTCGAAAGGTGTAAAATATTTGGTCATTTCGGTACACTTGAAAGTGACAACCAAACAATTCAGCAGCAGCCATCAACTCAAATGCAGAACCATAGGTGAAGGGCTTAAGCATTTCACTCTTCTAGTGCTCCTGTGTAGTATAATTATCTCCTGTATCGTCATCAGTCCACACCTTGAACTTGTCCCAGCCATTCAATACATAAGACACAATGTTTCTCCAGATATCAAGAGTGAGCCTGATATGGCCGTGCAATATGTAACAAAGAGAATGGAAAAGGTAGGCGCCATCTTCGGGCATGGAAACCATTCGGTAAGTGACAGTTCTTTGATCGATGTTGATCACCTCGATAGACATGTTAATGGGGGTACGGTTGGAATGATAAAGGAAATGGTTACCTGAACAATGTAAAGTAAGTCTAAAGTACCTACACAATAACTATAATCGTAATAAATGAACAATAAAACAGCGGAGAAGCCGTGGATTAAATAAAAAGGCTGTAATTATCAGCAGGGAGACATGAATCCCGTGGCGAAGCAAGGAAGGGAATGTAGAGACTGAAGCGACGGACGGCCTTATATAGGCAGGCAGCTAACAACGTGGGAGGCGTTGGGATGGGGGACCCAACGCCGCCTCACACGGTGACTGAGCTGGAGTCTAAGGACGTATATATGTACGTAATGTAAGTAGGATTCAGTTAGCGTTGGGAACCCGCGTGCCAAATTTCTTGAAGATGGGCCCATCTTCAGTAACAAAGACTGTTGAAAAGTTCAACATGGCGGTCGACAGTGGCGTCATTTCACCGAAATAAGTATATACATTGGTTTCGGTTAGCACAGGGAAGCCGCCTACCAAATTTCGTGAAGATGGGGCCATGAATAAGAAAGTTCAACATGGTGGACGTTGTTGACCGTTATGACCGTTATGACCATTACGCGTAAAATTTCTAAATGAAACCTGCTAATTTTTGTAAGTAAGCTGTAAAGAATGAGCCTGCGAAATTTCAGCCTTCTACCTACACGGGAAGTTGGAGAATTAGTGACGTTTGGAAAATTCAATATGGCGACCAACAGTGCCATCATACCACCGAAATAAGTACGTACATCGGTTTTGGTTAGTGCAGGGAAGCCACCTACCAAATTTCGTGAAGATGGGGTCAGCCTTCTACCTACACGGGAAGGTGGAAAATTAGTGACATTGGAAAGTTCAATATGGCGGCTGACAGTGGTGTTATACCATCGAAATATGTACGTACATCGGTTTCGGTTAGCGCAGAGAAGCCGCCTACCAAATTTCGTGAAGATGGGGCGATAAAGAAGAAAGTTCAACATGGTGGACGTTATCGACCGTTATGACCGTTAACGTGTAGAATTTCGAAATGAAACCTGCTCAACTTTTGTAAGTAAGCTGTAAGGAATAAGCCTGCCAAATTTCAGCCTTCGATCTACACGGGAAGTTTGAGAATTAGTGATGAGTCAGTGAGTGAGTCAGTCAGTGAGTGAGTGAGTGAGTGAGGGCTTTGCCTTTTAATACTGTAGTATAGATATACTGTATATACCGTATACCGATCTTTACCATGTCAAATAAGCGAACTGGCTACTGTGGTTCAACTTCACAGGCTCACCTCAGTTGCTGATGTCCGAGGTTCAATCTTCGTAAGGGTAAGCAAAGGTGCGTACACCTGACGAGCCCCAATTAGGGCAAAATACGTGTCGTGTACTCATTATATTATCTGGCAGAAGTTGTATCATATATGTTGTGAAAGAAACAGCCAGACACAACACGACGGTTTGGGGCAGCCACCCGTATAGTTTCCCTGGCTGCAAAAGGCTTTAAAGTAGAGTACAATGTGTAATGATTAGAGTCCATAACAGAACTGTTTAAGTACGGAGGATGAGGGGTTTTTATAGCTGGTTCACAGGAAGTGACATCTTCCGGGCCAGGATAGGAAGGATTTCTCATATTTGGTCTGTGGAGAGAAAAGAGAGATGCTTAGTGCACCCCGCCACCTTTTGACCTGGCGTGGAATTAAATTCACAATGTCCATTCAGTTTCCTCCTATTCACACGTGTGTGACAACAGAAAAATTTGGCGTTATACAGAATTTTGCTGGGGTTGAATATCAACTGAAAGAGGTACTCATGAATTTTGGAAGAAGTGCTGATTGGATGCATTTTGTATCAAAGCACTGCAAACATAGGCACAGTTTAACTTGCATAGTCTACTGATGTGGTGGAGGTGTTTAGTGTCAAGAAAAACAGGATGGCCTAGGAATGCTTTGGGATCTCACAGCATGAGGAAGCAAATGTGGTTGAGGAAATGAAACGTTTGGGCCTCACTGCTATGACTATGACACGATTAGTGGATTAGTGGTGGAAGATGAATGAATAAATGACCTGGTATTGAGATAAGTCTGAAAACAATAAAACAATAAAAATCTGTAAACCATCAGGTGGTGGAAGAAGAATACAGCATTAGGAAATCAAGTTCAGCCTTGTGGACTTACACACAGAGGGATACGTTAGCAATAAGGGAAAAAAGTGGAATGTAAATGGGAAAAAATGGGAAGTTAAATGCTAATTTTTTATGATAATGTCATTCTTATCTTTATTACTTTTACTAATTGTGAACTTTAATCTAACTGTGTAGCATGCCCCGTTGACGAAGCATTAAGAAATACTTTCTCTGTTCTTGAAAGTATTAAGAAACAAATTCTATTTGTTAAGTAATAGTCCAGTTTCCTGGTCCCTTTGGTTGACTCCCAAGCTCACATGTGTGACAATGTATATAGTATATATGTACAGTGCATCCAGAAAGTATTCACAGCGCATCACTTTTTCCACATTTTGTTATATCACAGCCTTATTCCAAAATGGATTAAATTCATTTTTTTCCTCAGAATTCTTCACACAACACTTCATAATGACAACGTGAAAAAAGTTTACTTGAGGTTTTTGTAAATTTATTAAAAATAAAAAAAAATGAGAAAGCACATGTATATAAGTATTCACAGCCTTTGCAATGAAGCTCAAAATTGAGCTCAGGTGCATCCTGTTTCCCCTGATCATCCTTGAGATGTTTCTGCAGCTTCATTGGAGTCCACGTGTGGTAAATTCAGTTGATTGGACATGATTTGGAAAGGCACACACCCGTCTATAGAAGGTCCCACAGTTGAAAGTTCATGTCAGAGCACAAACCAAGCATGAAGTCAAAGAAATTGTCTGTAGACCTCTGAGACAGGATTGTCTCAAGGCACAAATCTGGGGAAGGTTACAGAAAAATTTCTGCTGCTTTGAAGATCTCAATGAGCACAGTGGCCTCCATCTTCCGTAAGTGGAAGAAGTTCAAAACCACCAGGACTCTTCCTAGAGCTGGCCGGCCATCTAAACTGAGTGATCGGGGGAGAAGGGCCTTAGTCAGGGAGGTGACCAAGAACCTGATGGTCACTCTGTCAGAGCTCCAGAGGTCATCTGTGGAGAGAGGAGAACCTTCCAGAAGGACAACCATCTCTGCAGCAATCCACCAATCAGGCCTGTATAGTAGAGTGGCCAGAAGGAAGCCACTCCTTAGTAAAAGGCACATGGCAGCCCGCCTGCAGTTTGCCAAAAGGCACCTGAAGGACTCTCAGACCATGAGAAACAAAATTCTCTGGTCTGATGACACAAAGATTGAACTCTTTGGTGTGAATGCCAGGCGTCAAATTTGGAGGAAACCAGGCACCGCTCATCACCAGGCCAATACCATCCCTACAGTGAAGCATGGTGGTTGCAGCATCATGCTGTGGGGATGGAACTGGCAGACTAGTCAGGATAAAGGGAAAGATGACTGCAGCAATGTACAGAGACATCCTGGATGAAAACCTGCTCCAGAGCGCTCTTGACCTCAGACTGGGGCGACGGTTCATCATTCAGCAGGACAACGACCCTAAGCACACAGCCAAGATATCAAAGGAGTGGCTTCAGGACAACTCTGTGAATGTCCTTGAGTGGCCCAGCCAGAGCAGAGCCAGACTTGAATCTGATTGAATATCTTTGGAGAGATCTTAAAATGGCTGAGCACCGACGCTTCCCATCCAACCTGATGGAGCTTGAGAGGTGCTGCAAAGAGGAATGGGCGAAACTGGCCAAGGATAGGTGTGCCAAGCTTGTGGCATCGTATTCAAAAAGACTTGAGGCTGGAATTGCTGCCAAAGGTGCATCGACAAAGTATTGAGCAAAGGCTGTGAATACTTATAAACTTGTGATTTCTCAGTTTTTATATTTTTAATAAATTTGCAAAAATCTCAAGTAAACTTTTTTCTCGTTGTCATTATGGGGTGTTGTGTGTAGAATTCTGAGGAAAAAAATGAATTTAATCCATTTTGGAATAAGGCTGTAACATAACAAAATGTGGAAAAAGTGATGCGTTGTGAATACTTTCCGCATGCACTGTATATATAGTCGTATGAAAAAGTTTGGGAACTCCTCTTAATTCTTTGGATTTTTGTTTATCATTGGCTGAGCTTTCAAAGTAGCAACTTCCTTTTAATATCTGACATGCCTTATGGAAACAGTAGTATTTCAGCAGTGCCATTAAGTTTATTGAATTAACAGAAAATATGCAATTTGCATCATAACAAAATTAAACAGGTGCATAAATTTGGGAACCCAACAGAGATATGACATCAATACTTAGTTGAGCCTCATTTTGTTAATGTAACAGTCTCCAGATGCCTCCTATAGCCTTTGATGAGTGTCTGGATTCTGGATGGAGGTATTGTTGACCATTCTTCATACAAAATCTCTCCAGTTCAGGTCAATTTGATGGCTACTTAGCGTGGACAGCCTGCTTCAAATCATTCCATAGATTTTCGATGATATTCAAGTCAGGGAACTGTGACGGCCATTCCAGAACATTGTACTTCTCCCTCTGCATGAATGCCTTTGTAGATTTTGGATCATTGTGTTGCTGGAATATCCAACCCCTGCGTAACTTCAACTTAGTGACTGATGCTTGAACATTATCCTGAAGAATTTGTTGATATTGGGTTGAATTCATCTGACCCTCGACTTTAACAAGTGCCCCAGGTCCCTGAACTAGCCACACAGCTCCACAGCATAATGGAACCTCCACCAAATTTGACAGTAGGTAGCAGGTGTTTTTCTTGGAATGCGGTGTTGTTCTTCCGCCATGCAAAGTGCTTTTTGTTCTGACCAAATAACTCAATTTTTGTCTCATTAGTCCAAAGCACTTTGTTCCAAAATGAGTCTGGCTTGTCTAAATGAGCATTTGCATACAACAAGCGACTCTATTTGTGGTGTGAGTGCAGAAAGGGCTTCTTACTCTTCACCCTGCCATACAGATGTTCTTTGTTTAAATTGCACTGAATTGTAGAACGATGTACAGATACACCATCTGCAGCGAGATGTTCTTGCAGGTCTTTGGAGGTGATCTGTGTGTTGTCTGTAACTATTCTCATTATCCCGTCCATGTGCCGCTCCTGTATTTTTCTTGTCCTGCCAGACCTGAGTTGGTTTAACAGCAACTGTGCCTGTGGCCTTCCATTTCCTGATTCCATTCCTTACACTTGAAACTGATAGTTTAAACCTCTGAGATCGTTTTTTGTAGCCTTCCCCTAAACCAGGAGACTCAACAATCTTTGTTTTCAGATCTTTTGAGAGTTGCTTTGAGGATCCCTTGCTGTCTGTCACTCTTCAGAGGAGAGTCAAAGGGAAGCACAACTGGCAATTGACCACCTTAAATACTTTTCTCATGACTGGACACACCTGTCTATGAAGTTTAACAAGCTAATCAAACCAATTTGGTGTTGCAAGTAATCGGCATTGAGCAGTTATATGCATTCAAATCAGCAAAATTACCATTTTTGCCCAGACAGTTTTTCACCTTTGACCTTTTCATACTAAATACTGCTTCACTAAAAATCTTTGTTCGGAAAACACCCCAGTGCTCAGATGTTCCTAGGAAATGAAAGACATACCACTGTTACCTTTATTGTTGAAAGGAGAGTCAGTTATTATATATATATATATATATATATATATATATATATATATATATATATATATATATATATATTGTGATAAGGATTCTTCTTCAAAAGAATGATACACAAACAAAGAAAAAGTTTTGGGAACCGTCCCCATATATTGTCGTCCAGACAATCAAAGAAAAGCACGATTCAAAGTCTTAAAAATAAAACAATGAACAATCTTCCTGAGACAAAATGGCGACTTTATAGAGGGAAGGATTAAGGGACAGGAAATGGTTGGCAGTAAGTGATGTTTGAAAACAGAAACCGGAAACAACGTCATCAGGATGGGACGGAGGTGATGTGAATTGATGGAGCCAGAAGTGACGTCATCATGGTGGACCGGAAGTGACGTCGTCGCGGCCATTTTGGAATCCGGAAGTGGAGGAGTTATTTTTCTTCCAGTTTTCTGTCGGGCAAAAGAGATTCAGGTAAGTACCACGTGACAACCCTCTATCTCGCGATGTTTCACTCACCATTAGGCTCTTTGACTGCCTCCTAATCGCACATGTGTGACAATATATATATACGAGGGGGGGACCCAAAAATAGCCGGAAATATTTTTAAAACTGTTTGTTCCATTGTTCGAAACATTTTTTAAATTCGTCTGAATTAATGCCCATTAATGCTCTGGTCGTTTCTTGTTTTACCTCTTTGACGTCAGCAAAACACCTTCCTTTCAAGTCTTTTTTCATCCGAGGGATCAAAAAGAAATCATACGGAGCTAAATCCGGTGAGTAGGGTGGGTGGTTCAGGGTTGCCATACCGTTTCAATAACAATAGTTTCTGCAACACTTTTTTCAAGAAGAAAACAAAATTTCACAGCCGCGCGTTGCTCACGATAATCAACCATCGTAAAAAAAACGACGCTTGCACAAAACTACTTTTACAAAATTCACTGACCACAAGCACAAACTTCCAGACTGATGGCACTTGGCAGACTGACTTGTGAGGAGTGTAACTTGATCGCCCTAGTGGCCAAACCATGTACTACAAGTACCAACCTAACAACAACAAAATTCTGGTTATTTTTGGGTCCCCCCTCGTATATATATATATATATATATATATATATATATATATATATATATATATATATATATATATTAATTGCATTCATAGTCTGAGTCCCGACCTGACGCATGTGGTTTGTCTGCTATTCAGGCAACATCCGCCTCTTTCAGTTGTGAGGAGCAGATAATGGAATGTTGCATAGTTTACTGTTAAATAATGCAAAGAGTACGCGACATGCGTTTTGCCACTTGAGCAGTAGAGTGTGTACACCTGATGAGCCCAAATAAGGGGGAAACACGTGTCACATAATCTTTGCATTATATGACAGTAAACTATAAAAACTATATATATATATATATATATATATATATATATATATATATATATATATATATATATATATATATATATAAATGCATGTATGTATGGACAACCCTAGTTTCAAAACAGTTAGGACAGCATGGAAAAAGCTATTAAAAACAACAAAGGAGTGATTTGACCATTTTCTTCACCCTTTACTACAGTATATTGAAAGCACTACAGCTACACATTATTTAATGTTTTATTTTGTGAATGTATTTTTTTAAAATACCCTCATGACTACAATACACTCCAAAAAGATGGAACAGTCAAGTCTATCTCAGTCTGTCACATCCACATTTTTTTAATGACATTTATTGCACATTTGGGCTCTGAACATTCAAGTTAAGTTTAGTAAGCTGAATTTTTCAATATTTTTACATTATGCAGGATTTCAGCTGCTCAGTTGTACGGGGTCTTCATTGCCATACTTTCATAGTGAGCTACACAGGTCAGGACAGCCACTATCGTACCCACACTCTCTGCTTACTCAGCCATGCACTCATAATCTGGGCATAATGTGGCTTGGCGTTGTCCTGCTGGAAAATGCAGGAGCATCCATGGAAAAGATGGCACCTTCATGGCAGCATATGTCGCTCCAAAATCTGAACATATCTTTCTGTATCAATGGTGCTTTCACAGATGTTCAAATTATCCATGCCATGGGCACTGACACACCACCATACCATGACAGATGCTGTCTTCTGGACCTGATGCCAATAACAGCTTGGCTTGTCCTTTTCCTTTTTGGCCTGCAAAACATGATGGCTGTTTTTTTATTTTTTCCAAAATCTATTTTAAATTTTGACTTGTTGGACCACAAAACAGGATTCCGCTGTGCTGCTTCCCATCTCACATGAGACTGAGGCCAAGAGAAGCTGGTGGTGCCTCTGGACAGAGTTGATGATGGCTTCTGCTTTACATAATAAAGATTAATGTGCATCTTTGGAGGCAGCGGTGAATGGTGTCAAGCGACAAAGGCTTACTGAAGGATTCCCGAGCTCCATTACAGACACATGACAGTTTATCAGACAGTGACGTTTGAGGGATCAGACATCACGCGTGTTTTTCAGTCTTGCTTTTTACGCACTGAGGTTCCTTGAATCTTTAAAATATATTGCTTACTGTAGAGGGTGGAATACACCAAATCCCACCAGTTTTTCTTTTGGGAAGTGCTATTGTCAAAGAGCTGCTGGCAAACTTGTGGGCTTCTTTCTTAACCCTTAAACTGACACATACTTAGGGGGGCTTTTTTGCTGCACTTTTTAAGGAAACGTCACAATTCATGAAGAAAAAGTGAAATTTTAATGGAACACGTTTTTTTCATGCAAAGAGCATCACAGTTACTGCAACACTGATCATTTTACACACTGCTAATGAACTGTAAAAACTACTGTGGCAATCTATTATTATACTTTATGTAGAAGGTGCAACTGAAACCATTGATGAAATTCAGTTAATCACCAAGCCGACTGCGCTTGAACTGGAGCACACAAGAACACACAGAGGCCAATGCTGATGCTTGCAGGCTCGTCTAGTGCAGCAGCTGAATCCCAGGGACAGTGACGCTGATTCACGAGGGGGTGGCAGTGGTCATGAGCTGGCCGCTCAACGAATGGACGACATGGACTGATCAGCTCCGGCGTGTTGGCAAATTGCATTGGGAAGCGACTATAGCCGAGTGCGGTGTTAAACAAATGAACGTCGCTGAATATACTCGGTTCTGGCCTGCTGCATTGGGAACCTCTCAGGACCACCCAAAAAAGACATCAATCGATTGCAATGAGTGCAGAATGCAGCTGCTAGAATCTTAACTAGGAAAAGAAAATCCGAGCACATCACCCCAGTTCTAGCGTCGCTCCACTGGTTACCTGTGTCATTTAGAATTGACTTTAAAATATTGCTGATGGTTTACAAAACCTTCAATAATCTGCTCCATTGTATATCTCACAATGTCTCTCACCTTACCCTCCAAATCGTAACCTTAGATATTTAAATGTTGGTCTGTTTAGAATTCCAAGAGCTAAACTTAAAAGAAGTGGTGAGGTGGCCTTCTGCTGTTATGCACTTATAATCTGGAAGAGCTGACTGATAGAAATTCGCCAGGCTAATACACTGGAGCACTTTAAAAAACTGATAAAAACTCATTATTTTAACATGTTTTTCTCATAGCTTCATTTTCGTTTAATCCTAATACTCTGTATATGCATTTAATTATCATTATCATTCCTTGTGGCTCTGTAATCTGTGCTACTTTCTTTTCTGTTCTTTTTTCGGTTTTCTGTGGTGGCGACCTGTGTCACCACCACCAAATCAAAGCACCGTGATGTTCCTACTTTGATGGATTAAAGGACAGAAGTCCACATGACCGTCATCATCATGTTCTTCCATGAGAACCCTGAATACCATGAGGACTGATTGAGGTCATTGATGTTAGGTAGAACGCCTAGAGGGGGCTGGATGGTCTCGTGGCCTCTGAACCCCTGCAGATTTAATTTTTTTCTCCAGTCGTCTGGAGTTTTCTTTTTTGTTTTTTCTGTCCTCCCCAACCATCTGACCTTACTTTTATTCCGTGTTAATTATTGTTCCCTAATTCTATTTTCCCATTTTTTGTTGTTGTTTTTCTCTTTCTTCATTATGCAACACACTTTGAGCTCCATCTTTTGCATAAAAATGTGCTAAAAAATAAATGTTGTTGTTGTTCCGATGGTTTAAGGGTTAAAGCCCAATCTCAATCTCAACCAAAAAGGGGGCGTGAAGATTCGAAAATATGAAAAATATGAGAAATACTCTATTGAAACCGAAACAAATTAACTTAAACTACATTCTGATACTAGAAAAATAAATATAGAGTTAGATAAATGTTGATAAAAGTTAAGTAGGTATAATAAAACTTGTAGAGGTGTATCGGCAGCAAAAAATATAGGAATACATTTTATTAGGGTTTCAAAAAAATGTTAGGGGGTCACGATTAAAACTGTTATGAAAACTCGGGTCGCAAATACTTAAAGGTTGAGAAACGCTGGGTTAAAGCAGAAGGTCTTTTTTGGAGGCTCATTATTTACTGTCACCACAAGGAGGTGCCACTGAGCCCCAAACCTCAGACACATTTGAAATAACTGATTTTTATTTTTACTGGCATCTTTTTCCAGTGCTCACAGCCCCAATATCTCTAAAAAAGTGTTTTCTGCTCTTCCCACTCAGCCTTTAGAGTTTCTCCCGGTACCCATGACTCTGACTCCACAATGTGAGGCGGTGGGCTCCTTTTCAAGTTAGACCTGGGACTGTCTCTGGTGTCACTGCGCTGTATGTCGGGAGCTCTTCTACATCATGTGAACACCAGGATTGTCCTCCACTGGCACTGAAGGACCCTGACAGGGCTGCACTTCCGCACTCCAATTTTCCATGCAACCGTTATTGGCCTCAGGCCTAGGAGGACCTTTGCCAGGTACAAGCCACTGTTGCTACAGGGTGTAGCCACAACAATATAGTGAAAAAGTATAAAAGAAGCAGGCAGCAGTCTAAGTCTCAGACCAGACTTCTCTGTTCTTCTTTATTCTCATTTACCCAGAAACATAAAAATGCTTCAGTCTCTGCCTAGATCAACATGACGATCAGTTAAACGATGGTGCATGCCAGTTTCCTCTTCAGAACAAATAGTGTATTGTGGTCAGCTATCAAGAAGAACGTGAGTAGAAACCAACGTCCCCAGAACTCGTTCATTTTCAAAGGAAGCAGGCAGTTCTGTATCACCACATTGTGTGCGGATGAGATACTAATCAAAGCAGTCTGACTATTCAAAGCAGGTGACTCTTTTGTAAGACAAGTAGTGAGAAGTCAAGCAAAATGACACCTTTTATTGGCTAACTGAAAAGATTACATTATGCAAGCTTTCGAGGCAACTCAGTCCCCATACATCTTGCCTAAAGAAGCTGTTGTATCGTCCTTGTACATTTGATATTTGGATTTCGGGCTTCACACATTATATAGTGTTTACATTGCCCCAGACATAGATAGGCAGACACACTCATGTCACCCAGCACACGTTTATTCTTCATTATTTTCACAGTTCAGTACTCACAAGCCCTCCAATACCCCTCAGTCCAGGCCAATCCAATGCCTTCTCTCTCTCTCTCTTCTTCAGGCTGCCTCCTGCCTCCTCCAGAGACCTTGTCCAATCTTCCACCCGACTCTTGTCCCCCTCTGAAGGGAGGCAGCCCCTTTAAATAAGCACCCGGATATTCTCCAGGTGTGTTCCCGGCAATCTCCCACCGACGCGCCCCAGTGTTGGGCGGAAGTGCCGGCTGTCACCCCAGAAGCAATCCGGGTGTCCCTGTTCCTCTTCCCCCCAGCACTTCCTGGTGTGGTGGAAGTGCTGAGGTCCAGGATCTTCCAGGTATTGGGGTTCCCCTGGCGGTAACCACGGGTCGCTACAGGGTCCAGCTTCCCAGCTCTTTACCCGCGGCCCCCAGGGCGGTCGCCCCCTCGAGGTCTGGAGGAGGCACGTCCTCCTCCTGTCTTCTCGGGCGTCCCGGCTGGGTACCACAATAGTTTATGTCTACATTTTGTCATTTATTAGTAAAATATGAAAAATGTTTCTGGTTTAACAATGTGTTTACATAGTTTGTTGTATAAACGGAACAAACATGAAATGCATGTGTTCCAAATAACGATATATTATTTCCCTATACATCTCTAGGTACCTGATTCCCAGATAATTGAGGCATGAGCATGAGGGATTGAATAGCAGGCTGCTTGCTGTTTGTCTTGATCGGCACATTTACAAGACAAAATACGGTGATGGAGAGGTGTGAAGAGATTTATGGTGGGATGGATTTACAAGTTTTCAGGCTTTGGTATCTCTAGTGTTCAACGTTCATCTTCAAAAAACAACACAGCCGATTAAGTCAAACATAAAATACTTTCTTTATACTGGTTTGATTTAAATACAAGTCACAGTAAATTTACAAATCACTCTTTTTTGTATTTATAGAAGCATTTTCCTTACTGTCCCAACTTCTTAGCAATTGGGGTTTTCTTTACTGTTACTGAACACATGGGCCGATACAAGTGTGATTCAAGGACAGGGAGAGACAACTTGTCAGCACTACATATTAAACCCCATACAGTAGATGGTAGCATCCCTGGGCAAGGCTTCTTACACAGACACACGCTGGGCATGCTGGGACCTGTAGTCCCGTGGAGCATCCCTGTTGGGATCTTATGGGGGCCACCGTGTGGCAGTGCCAGGAATTATCAATGCCTACTTTATGCTGGAAGTGCTTCCAACAGGCTATACCTAAGCAATGAAAGTACTCCAGGGTCTAAGCCACTTGACCTCATCTACAGCAGTTGGACTCAGATGTGGCGGATGAACAAAGAGAAGAACATTTGTGTTGATGTTTGACTACAAAGAAACATTTTATGAGGCAATTTGTACAATAAAACCTTTTATTTGTGCTTGGGTTGTACTTGAGGTTGTGTTTGGGGTTTGGGGTGCTGCAATGCCCCTTACTGGTCACACTGTATATTTAGAGTATATTTTTCGGACAGAATACAGTATATTTACATTTACTTATTAGGTGACTTACACCATTTATGATACAGTTGGTTCCATTTCTTTTGGATTTTCAGTTGGAGCACACAGGCAGGTCAAGTGACGTGCTCAGTGTCACACAGTGGTGTCAGTAGTAAGATCTGAACCCACAACCTCAGGGTTTGAAGTCCAAAGCCATATCCACTAATATAGACATACAGCAAATTTGTAATATAAAGAAAATTTAATATATAGAGTTCAGCATTCACTGAAACAATTTCTTCATCCAGGAAACCCATGTAAGCTTCCGTGTAAGATTATTTTCCACCATGTTTAAATACACAAAAAAAGTAAATAAAAAAGTAGAAAAAAAATGTTATCTGCGGTTCTCGCTGTCTGTTTATCATTTTGACGGGTGAATTCTCAAAAGCTATTAGAGCTAACATCTTCTTCAGCTCATTTCATTTTCTCATCTCTTTCAGGCTTAGCTGTGTTTATATTTAGACAGGGACTATTTCCCCAGGAATATATTACTTATAATTTGTCATTATAGTTATAATGGAGAAGAAAAAAAAGAAAAATAAAACCTCTGTGTGGCATAAAAGCAAATGTGGTGAAAGTCACTCTGTGTAGCTTCCTGAAATGAAGAAAAAAAAATTATATTTGATATTATTAGAGCGCTGAAAAACTAGCAGTTGACCATTTCACAAAGGCTGATTTCACAGTTGGAGTTTTGCAATAAAACAAAAGAAAAAAAATCAAGTTGTTTGGTCTTATAACTTTTCCCAAATGCTCAATTACATTTTTAATGGCTACAGTATGAACACTATTATTATTATTATTATTATTACTAATCTTCTTTTCTTTTGGCTACTCCTGTTAGGGGTCACCACAGTGGATCATCTTCTTCCATATCTTTCTGTCCTTTCCATCTTGCTCTGTTACACTCACCACCTGTATGTTCCCTCTCACCACATCCATAACCTTCTCTTAGGCCCTCCTCTTTTCCTCTTGCCTGGCAGCCCTATATTTAACTTCCTTCTCCCAGTATTCCCAGCATCTCTCCTCTGCACATGTCCAAACCAACGCAATCTTGCCTCTCTGACTTTGTCTCCCAACCGTCCAGCTTGAGCTGACCCTCTCTCACAAATCACTCCTGACACTCTTCTCCACCCACTCCACCCTGCCTGCACTCTCTTCTTCACCTCTCTTCCACAATCCCTATTACTCTGTACTGTTGATCCCAAGTATTTAAACTCATCCACCTTTGCCAACTCTACTTCCTGCATCATCCTCACCATTCCACTGACCTCCCTCTCATTCACACACATGTATTCTGTCTTGTTCCTACTGATCTTCATTCCTCTCCTCTCTAGAGCATATCTCCACCTCTTCAGGTTCTCCTCAGCCTGCTCCATACTAACGCTCAGAGCCGACCCCTGATGTAATCCCACCTCCAACTTGAATCCGTCACTCCTACCTCAGACCTCACCACTGTCACACTTCCCTCGTGCATATCCTGTACAACTCTTACATACTTCTCTGCCTCCTAACTTCCTAACTTCCTCATACAATACCACAGCTCCTCTCGAGGCACCCTGTCATATGCTTTCTCCAGGTCCACAAAGATGTAACTCCTTCTGGCCTTCTCTAACCTTCTCCATCAACATCCTCAGAGCAAACATTGCATCTGTGGTGCTCTTTCTTGGCATGAAACCACACTGCTGCTCACTAATCATCACCTCACTTCATAACTGAACTTCCACTTCTTTTTCCATAACTTCATGCTGTGGCTCATCAATTTTATTCCCCTGTAGTTACTGCAGTCCTGCACATCCTCCTTATTCTTAAATATCGGCACCAATACACTTCTTCTCCACTCCTCAGGCATCCTCTCACTTTCCATTAAACAATCTGGTTAAAAACTCCACTGCCATCTCTCCTAAACACTTCTGTCTAGCCAATCGGTACAAGTCGTTTTCTCCCTCCTTAGTGTCTCATACAACTCATCATACGCCATTTCTTTAGCCTTTGCCACCTCTCTTTTCACCTTGTGCCTTATCTCCTCGTACTCTTGTCTACTTTAGGCTTCACACATTCTATAGTTTATGCCTACATTTTGTAACATTTATTACTAAAATATGAAAAAGTTTCTGTTTTAACAATGTGTTTACACAGATTACTGTAGAAACGGAACACACATGAAATACATGTGTTCCAAATCACAGTCTATTATTTCCACTCTAAAACTCCAGCAGTTCACTCCCAGATAATCAAACAAGACATGAGCTGGGAGAAGTTTGTGAACGTTCTGCGACGTTGGGGGATGGAATAGCAGGCTGCTCGCTGCTTGTCTTAATCGGTACATTTACAGGACAAAAGACACTGACGGAGAGGTGCGAAAGGATTTAAGGTGGGCCGGATTTACGAGTTTTCTCGTAGGCTCAGGCAATTCTAGTGTTAAGAGTGGTCTACCTAGTGGAGGTGTGAATTGGGCCTGATTTTCCTGGGGATGGATGAAAAGGCAGCATGACAAATTGAAGACAGGTTGTGCCTAAGGCCTCCACCTCTTTTGAGTAAGGAGTTGTTGATTTGCACATGCAAAGCTTCCCTCACCCCTCTCTCAAACCACTTGCCTTCTCTATTCCAATATCTGGACATTAATGTCCTCAAATGACTGTCCTTTGTCCTTCAAATGGAGGTACATAGCTGATTCCAGCCCTGAGGTGTTACTCCTTCTGTGCCTGGCCATCCTCCTGTGAAGTGACTGTTTGGTCACTCCAATGTACAGTTCAGGGCACTCTTCGCTGCATTGAATGGCACATACTACATTGCTCTTCTTCTGTTTTGGTATCCGGTTTTTGGGGTGGACGAGTCTCTGTCTCAGTGTGTTACTGGGTTTGAAGTGAACAGGTATGTGGTGTGTTTCAAAAATTCTTTTTAGCTTTACGGACACACCAGCCATGTATGGAATAACCAGGTTCTTCCTTTGGACCTGGGACTCCAACTGTTCCTGTTGTCCTTTTCCTGGAACAGGATCCTGCCTTGTTAAAGGCCCACTTAGGATATCCACAGATCTTAAGGGCTGTCTTCAGATGCCTGTTTTTCTTCTTCTTAGCTTCTGTGGAAGTGGGGATTATTTCAAACATGGGGGTTAGCTCAAAGTATTTTACAAAATGAAATAAAATGAAGTTAATATAAAACATAAACAAGTATTAGGCAATAATATTATACAGTATGTAAAAAAAAAAGTTAAGGGCAGATGGCCAGGAAGACAGAAAAAGCAAGAAAAAAAAAAAGAAAAAGAAACTCTAGTTAGGCTGGAGAGAAAAACAAAATCTGCAGGGGATCTAAGGCAGAAAAATACCACCATACTCCCACTAGGCATTCTACCTAACACAGATGTTCTAAATCAGTCCTCATGGTTTTCAGGCTTCACATGGTGGAATTTGATGATGATGGTCATGTGGACGTCTGGCCTTCAATCCATAAACACAGAGGGCTGCATGGTGCCTTGATGAGGTGATGGTCGCGGTGCAGAATAACCAGAGAAGATAGCAGGGAATAGTGCAGATACTGTAAGTATGGAACTGCAGATAATTAGGGAAACGACTAAAATGTAGTTATGAAAAATCAATTTTAAAATAATGGGTTTTTAGCAGTTTTTTTTTTTTTTAATTTTCTACAGTATATGCCTGGTTAATTTCTATTGGTAAAGTATTCCAAGTTTTAAGTGCATAAACAGCAGAAGGCTGCCACACCACTTCTTTTCAGGTTGGTTTGTGGAATTATAAGCAAACCTTTATTTGAAGATCTGAGATTATGATTTGGAGTGTAAGGGACAGGCATTCCAAAATATACGACAGGACAAGATTATTTAAGGCTTTGTAAACCATTAGTAGTATTTTAAAGTCAATTTTGAATGACTCGGGTAACCAGTGTAAGGAAACAAAAACTGGTGTGATGTGCTCAGATTTTCTTTTTCTGACTAAGATTCTGGTTGCTGCATTCTGCACTAATTGCAACCGATTGAAGTCTTCCTTAGGTAGTCCTGTGAGGAGTGCAGTACAGTAATCAGGTTGATTGAAAACAAAAGTGTGAAATACTTTTTCAGGTCTTGTACAGTTATAAGATGTCTAACTTTAGCTATAGTCCTTAACTGAAAAAATGCAGTCTTAGTAATCTGATTAATATATGATTTAAACTTTAGGTCAGTAGTTACCCAATATTGAGTAGTTACTCAATAGTTACCCCTAATTTTTTTTTTACCTCTGTCTTGACTTTTAAGCCTAATGGATCAAGTTTATTTCTAATATCCTCATTATATCCATTTTTTGCCAATCACTAAGATTTCTGTTTTCTCGTTAATTTGATTGAGAATGTTCATGCATTCGTAAATACAAATAAGACACAGGATCAGAGAGCCAAGAGAGTTGGGGTCATCAGGCGCAATCGATAAATAACGCTGTGTGTCATCAGCATAGCTTTGGTAGCTCACCTTGTGCTTTGACATAATCTGACATAATGGAAGCATGAAGATCGAAAAGAGCAGTGGACCAAAAATTAGATCCTTGTGGTACACCATATACAATATCATGGATCTCTGAGGTATAATCACCACAACTAACACAGAATTTTCTACGTGTTAAGTAAGACTGAAACCAGTTTAACATGCTGCCAGTAACCAGTTCATCTTCTGCTCAATTGACTATTAATAGCCAAAGTCATTTTAAGCAAGGGGGCCCAAACTTTTGCATGTCACTCTATTTGAGCAGTTACCACGAGAAATTGGGTTATTTAAGAATTGTTAGTTTTGGGTGGGTGGGTTCAGCACAGGCTGAAAACATGGCGTTAAAGAATTTTCAGATTAGTCCGACAATGGTATTCCCGGTAAGCACTTCATAGCTTTTTTATTGACATTAATAGACTTTAAGGTATATGATTTACTAAAAGCAAATGTTCAAGATGTGTCTGAAAAGATGATAGTAAACACATATATTACTAGAAAACCATTATGGAATATTAAGGATGTTTACAGATAGATCCAAAGATAGTTTGACAGAAAATACAGCATCAGCTTTTTGTGTCCCAGAATTACAAGTGTATGTAAAGAAAATAGTGTCTGATTATTTGTCAGTATTTACAACTGAGCTGATTGCCATTACTTTGGGTCTACAATGTATCACAAACTCTACAAAGAGCCATAGCAAAGTTTAGGGCAGCCACCTGTATATTGTTTCCTGGCTGCAAAATTGAAAAAAATGATAGCACTGAGGTTCACGATTCAGAGTCCAAAATAGAACTGAGGGGATAAGGAAAAGGTGGTGGCTTTTAAAGGCTAATATAGGAAATGACATCAGAGGGGTCGGAATCGAAAGGATCTTCATCTATAGGCTCAGGCCCGGAAATGACATCAGAGGTGTCAGACCTGGAAGGGTCTTCATTCATAGGCTTGGACCTGGAAGTGACGTCAAAGGGGTCGGAAGCAGACTTGACGTCATCAGGATCAGACGAAATTTCCCGGGAACGGTCTGTAGAAAGTGAGAGAAAGAGTCAGTGCATTCTGCCACATCCCAGAATTACTCGGAATTACCCTCATTCAAGCCCTCTCGCTGCCTCCCATGCACACGTGTATAACAATTGGATTGAAGAACTTTGTCCAAACAGGGTACTTATTTGTTCTGATTCTTTTGCTGTCTAAAAGAGTATTAAAATGGGTGGATAATTCTTCATCAAGGCTAGACTTACGATTGTGACTCAAGCAATGTACTGGTTATAGAATATGCATGTTTAGGTTAGTTTTTTATGTTTTCCAGCGCATAAAGGGTTCAAAGGAAATGAAATAGTTGATGATTTTGGCTAACGAAAGCCACCAAACATCCTTTTCTTCTGGTGAGTTGAAAAATTTGTGAGATTTGGCAAAAAATGTGGGACAGTGGTAACACAACATATGTATAGAATTCAAAGCAGAGCTGGATCCTTGGGAAAAGGGGGCAAAACAAAAAGGGATGAAATTATATTAACAGGCCACAGAACTGGGCACACTAGATTAAATTATACAGTAGTCAAGACAGAACAGCATCAGCCTAGAGTTTATAGATCTTGTAATCAATCAGAGACAGTTGAGCAAATTTTATTAGTGTGGGTGGTGTGTAAATTACAACAATTTAGTAATAATAATAATAATAATAATTCTTTACATATATATAGCGCTTTTCTCACTACTCAAAGCGCTTGGCAATTGCAGGTTAAGGGCCTTACTCAAGGGCCCAACAGAGCAGAGTCCCTTTTGGCATTTACGGGATTCGAACCGGCAACCTTCTGATTGCCAGTGCAGATCCCTAGCCTCAGAGCCACCAATGCGCAAATTTCAATATTTTAACACTAGAATCTCTGAAGCCTACAAAAAAAATCGTAATGCCGGGCCACCATAAATTCCTTCTCACCTCCTCATCAGCATCTTTGTTTTGCAAATGTGTCAATCAGCACAGGCAGCAAGCAGCCCCCTCCAGGGCAGCTGACGTCAAGTCAGAGATGAAATCTGAAGGTGTCTGGAATTGTAGAGGGTAAATAATATATCATAATTATCTGAAATACATATATTTTGTGTGTGTTTAGTATCTACAATGATCTGTGTAAATGTAGGATGACAGGAAATGCGAGGCAAGAAATGTTGAACATATAAATAAAACAGAAACATTTTTCATGTTATAGTAATTATGACAAAATGTTAATGTGAAGGGTCTAATTTTGAAGACTGAAGTCCAAATATCAAATAAACACTTTGCAAAAGGTATAACAAAACAAGTGTGCTTTTATTCAAGAATATAACCAAAGTAAAAGAAATTGTTCAATTTACATGTTACTGGCAATGTGTAAAAACTGAAGCCCAACTATCAATCAATATGAAGTAAACATGTCCACTTGGCTGGTGCAGAGTTAAGGACGGCGGCCTCGTAATCAAGAGTTTTCAGGTTTGATTCTCCTTGCATTTACCATTTTGAGACGTGAGCTGCTATTATTGTTACTATTATATAATAAAAACATACATTTGATTTGAGTCCTTAACAGCCGGTGTAAATTTATGGTACTTGTAAAAGTTAGCACTGAAGGGATAAAAGTAAACACACAGTTATTTCTTCTTGGGGTCTTCTTGAGCAAACAGGCACTGCAGTGTCTATGGTGAGTGTTACTTTTCCTCGCACACGGACATTCACATAAACATCCACCCATTATCCAACCTGCTATATCCTAACTACGGGGTCATGGGCGTCTGCTGAGCCAATCCCAGCCAACACAGGGTGCAAGGCAAGAAACAAACCCCAGGCAGGGTGCCAACCCACCGCAGGGCGCGCACACACTAGGGACAATTTAGGATTGCCAATGCACCTAACCTGCACGTCTTTGGACTATGGGAGGAAACTGGAGTACCCGGAGGAAACCCACGCAGACAGAGGGAGAACATGCAAACGCCATTGGACCCGGGAAGTGAACTGCGAGGCAGCAGCGCTACCTACTGCACCACTGTGCCACCTCACATAAACATGTCATTTGAAATATTTTTTTATTCAAGAATCCAAGCATAAAACAGAATAAAAAAATGTTCAAATTAAGGTTTATTCAAGAATAAAACTGAATTAGAAATATCATCCAGATGACATGTTGATGTGAATGTCTGTGTGCAAGGAATAGTAACATCTTTTACAAGTAGTACACATTTACACAGGATCTTACAGACTCACATCAAGTGTATGTTTTTGTTATATGATAGTAATAACAATAATAGCAGCTCGCTACTCAAAGCGCTAAATACAGAGAAGATGGGGGATTTGAACCTATTACCTCACCATTGCTAAATAGTAGCATATCCACTGCGCCATCTGTGACAGAGCAGCATTACCACTGTGACAACTGGTTGAAAATGAAACACACAAACATACATGAGTATGCAAACGTCTTTTATTTTGTACCGACTGATAGTTCGTCTACAGCAATATGTCAATTGAGCAATTTCTTTTTCTTCAGTTTTATTCTTTAATAAAAGCATACTTGTTTTGTTACACCTTTTATGAAAGTGTTTCTTGGATATTTTGGGTTCACGTTAAAATTATGTCATCATTACAACATGTGAAAACATTTTCTGTTTTAGCCGTGTGTTCAGCATTTGTTGCCTCTGTCATTCTATATTTACATAGATCGTTTTAGACACGAAACACACATGAAATGTATGTATTTCAAATCACGATATTTCGTTATCGATATAATTCCATAAAAATGCATCGTCAGATAAACACTTCGACACAAATCCTTCAACAATGAGGATTTCAGCAGGGCGATGCCTTCATCTGACTGAATGGGGGGTCGGGGGGTGTAACAGGCTGCGTTCTGCTAATCCACACATTTGCAAATATGTGCAGTGATAAGGAGCTACGAGATTCTTGGCGTAGGTCAGGAAAATTTAAGGAGGTCAGGGACAACGAAAAAAAATCGTAAGCTTCAGGGATTCTAGTATTAAATCCCTGGGAATGTCAAGTCAAGTCAAGTTGGGGAGCATGCACTGGTACAGTGTGTTGCCGCACCCACTACACGATGAAACAACTCTCTATCCTGGTTGGCATCCCCCCAGGCAGACACCCTCCGGAAATGACCCTCTATCTGCTGCAGCCAGGTGTTACGTGGGCAACCCCTTGGCCTTCTCCAGCCACTTGGGTCCCCAACAATGAGGATCCTACGAGCTGGATCACCCTTGGGGAAACGCACTACATGGTCATAGTACCATAACTGACACTCCCTCACAATGCAGGTCATGTGCCTCATTCGGGACTCCATGAGCAACCGCTCATTCGACACAAAGTCAAACCAACGGTACCCAAGGATTTTCTGGAGACACAGTACCAAAGGAGTCCAGTTTTCATCTCAGGTCACTAGATAGCGTCCATGTCTCACAACCATATAGCAAGACAGGAAGCCCCAGGACTGTAAAGACTTGGACCTTCGTCCTTTTGCATAAATATCGGGAGCTCCACACACCCCTTTCCAGCGACCTCATAACTCCCCCATGCTCTCCCAGTCCGTCTACTGACTTCATAGGAAGAGTCACCAGAGACATGAATGTCACTGCCAAGGTAGTTAAACCTCTTGACAAGGTTGACACTC
This sequence comes from Polypterus senegalus, assembly GCF_016835505.1. Taxonomy (NCBI): domain Eukaryota; kingdom Metazoa; phylum Chordata; class Cladistia; order Polypteriformes; family Polypteridae; genus Polypterus; species Polypterus senegalus. The sequence continues at coordinate 14,938,350 of NC_053154.1, read as the reverse complement.
TATCGTTAAACTGCATCGTGCCCTGCAAGCGGACCTCCAACTTGCAGGGAAATCATGGGGGTTGGTGGCAGGATTGACACTCCAACCACTGCAAAAAAGCTTCAGACAACTCTGAGACAACAGAAAGGACTTCTTTTTGTTCTCCACAGGAGTAGCTCTGCTGTAGCCGTCCATAGGAAGGCTACTCGCATCATTAAGGGGATGGGAGAAAGCCCTCGGGAGCCCCATCCCCGGAAAAGTCAAAACTATTGGCTATATTACTGTTGCCCACTGCATAGCAGCACTTGGGTCCCAATTTGTGGGGACCTATATGAGTAGGCACATGGAACATCTTATCTCTCCGGCAAGATGATCATCTTCCTGGGAATGGGTAACTTGAAATTGCAACCATTATTATTAAGGTGTGAAGATGAGTTTAAATTTATTCATAGAACCATATTCTGTTATTTAAAAACTATATGTTTATTAGAGACCATTTAATTGAAAATATAAATTATATAGTTTAAGTATTTTTAGTCACTTGTTTTATTTTTTTCCTTTTCTGCATCACACTCCAGTCCAGTTGGTGGCAGTAATGCACCTTAAGTTGGTTTGCCAATCACCATTAAATAAAAGTAGAAGACGAATTTGGTTATTTCAATGGTAAACTTCAACTAGACGTTCATTTAACAGAGTGTTAGGGTTAGGGGTTAGGGTTAGGTTAAGGAATAAGTGGGAGAGAATACATGGACATGCTGGTGGTTGGGCAGACTGTGTCGAGAATGCCAAACCAGTGATCTGTGGAGCACAGTCTTTGAAAGGCTGAACAAAGGACACTTCAATGGGAATTGGAGGTCGTCATCACTATTGGATGTTGTGGCAACTAACTGACTATCACAGCTTTCATGACACTTGCCATGACAGACATGAGTGTCGGCTTGCTTCTGTTGGAAATGATCGGTTTATGTGTGATCTATTAGAGCGAAGGAGCCAGTCTCTGAGTAACGCCGCAATCACAGGCAACTACCAGGCCTGCAACGTTTGATGTATGGTACCATTTAAAGGAATTCCTTTTTTATTTTTATTAGTTTTTGACAGATTTGATTTAATAGGGGGGTTTCATTTATTTATCCGGCTATCCATTATCCAACCTGCTATATCCTAACACAGGGTCATGGGGGTCTGCTGAAGCCAATCCCAGCCAACACAGGGTGCAAGGCACAAACAAATCCCAGGCAGGGCGCCAGCCCACCGAAGTAATTTATTTCTTTATGTTTTCAGAGAAGGAACTGTTTGCGAAAACACTAAAATTGTTTTCTTGAACTTAAATCTACTGGATTTATGATTTTGTATGGGATGTTGGATATATATATATACATATATATATATATATATATATATATATATCTATATATATATATATATATATATATATATATATAAACTGCTCAAAAAAATTAAAGGAACACTTTGAAAACACATCAGATCTCAATGGGAAAAAGAAATCCTCCTGGATATCTATACTGATAGAGACTGGGTAATGTGTTAGGAACGAAAGGATGCCACATCGTTTGATGCAAATGAAAATGATCAACCTACAGAGCCCTGAATTCAAAGACACCCCAAAAATCAGAGTGAAAAAATGATGTGGCAGGCTAGTCCATTTTGCCAAAATTTCATTGCAGCAACTCAAAATTGTATGCAGCACTTTGTATGGCCCCTGTGTTCTTGTATACATGCCTGACAACATCGGTGCATGCTTCTAATGAGATGACAGATGGTGTTGTGGGGGATCTCCTCCCAGATCTGGACCAGGGCATCACTGAGCTCCTGGACAGTCTGAGGTACAACCTGGTGGCATTGGATGGACTAAAACATAATGTCCCAGAGGTGTTCTATTGAATTTAGGTCAGGAAAGTGTGGTGGCCAGTCAATGGTATCAATTCCTTTATCCTCCAGGAACTGCCTGCATACTCTCACCACATGAGGCCAGGAATTGTCGTGCACCAGGAGCCACTGTACCAGCATAGGGTCTGACAATGGGTCCAAGGATTTCATCCTGATACCTAATGGCAGCCAAGGTGCCTTTGTCAAGCCTGTAGCGGTCTGTGTGACCCTCCATGGATATGCCTCCCCAGACAATCATTAACCCACCACCAAACTGCTCATGCTGAATGATGTTACAGGCAGCATAATGTTCTCCATGGCTTCTCCAGACCCATTTCACTTCTGTCACGTGCTCAGGGTGAACCTGCTCTCATCTGTAAAAAGCACAGGGCACCAGTGGTGCATCTGCCAATTCTGGTATTCTATGGCGAATGCCAATCGAGCTGCATGCTGCTGGGCAGTGAGCTCAGGGCCCATTAGAGGACATGGGGCCCTTGGGTCACCCTCATGAAGTCTTTCTGGTTGTTTGGTCAGAGACATTCACACCAGTGGCCTGCTGGAGGTCATTTTGTAGGGCTCTGGCAGTGCTCATCCTGTTCCTCCTTGCCCAAAGGAGCAGATACTGGTCCTGCTGATGGGTTATGGACCTTCTATGGCCCTCTCCAGCTCTCCTAGCGTAACTGCTTGTCTCCTAGAATCTCCTCCATGCCCTTGAGACTGTGCAGGGAGACACACCAAACCTTCTGGCAATGACACGTATTGATGTGCCATCCTGGAGAAGTTGGACTACCTGTGCAACCTCTGTAGGGTCCAGGTATCGCCTCATGCTACCAGTAGTGACACTGACTGTAGCCAAATGCAAAACTAGTGAAGAAACAGTCAGAAAAGATGAGGAGGGAAAATGTCAGTGGCCTCCACCTGTTAAACCATTCCTGTTTTGGGGGTCATCTCATTGTTGCCCCTCTAGTGCATCTGTTGTTAATTTCATTAACACCACAGCAGCTGAAACTGATTAACAACCCTCTGCTACTTAACTGACCAGATTAAAATCCCATAAGTTTCATTGACTTCATGCTATACTCTGATTAAAAGTGTTCCTTTAATTCTTTTGAGCAGTATATATATATATATATATATATATATATATATATATATATATATATATATATATATACTAATAAAAGGCAAAGCCCTCACTCACTCACTCACTCACTCACTCATCACTAATTCTCCAACTTCCCGTGTAGGTAGAAGGCTGAAATTTGGCAGGCTTATTCCTTACAGCTTACTTACAAAAGTTGGGCAGGTTTCATTTCGAAATTCTACGCGTAAGGGTCATAACTGGAACCTATTTTTCTACATATAATGTAATGGAGTTGAGTTGGAGATGGCCGTGGGGGGCGGAGTTTCATGTGACATCATCACGCCTCCTACGTAAGTACGTAGAGAACAAGGAAGAACTCCAAACAGCGATGAGCACAAAACGCCATTTCACAATTGAGAAGGCAGAAAAACATTATGAAGCAAATAATACAAGCATATTCATAAGTACAGCTACTGCGAAACAAAGCACGGCGTGAACCGTAAGTTTATATTAAATTAAGTTCATAGACAGGCTGCCACTAGCGTTTGTAATTTAGTGCCTGCCCATATAAGGCCGTCCATCAGCGGCAATCCAATACAAACACTGCCGGTAAATATTCACGGTGAAGGACTGTGCTTATGCAGAGGAAGATGAGATGGTCAGGGTGGTGTTTGGCACAAACTCATTGAAACTGCAGAGAAACTTTTAAGTGCCGGGTCTTAGCTGACATTACACGAGATGGCACCAGTACAGCTGGGAACCTTCGATGCAAGAACACCAAGCGGCTCACGTGAACTGACGCAGTGCACAGACAAAAAGCAACAGTTCCAAAGAGTGCTGAACAAAAACCGAATTACACAATTGAGAAGGCAGCAAAAAATATGAAGCGCCTGATACATAGAATCATATTCATAAGTGCAGCTACTGTGGAAACAAAGCACACGGTGGAAAAAGTGAATGTCCGCTAAAGGAAGACAGTGTAAAAAAACCCGTGCATGCAGTTTGTCACATCTCAGATAAAGAGGAAGACGAGCTGTTTATTGATGCAGTAAGAAACTAATCGATGAATGAAACCTCTTATCTTTACAACGATTGACAAACACGGAATGTAACTTGAACACAACACATCGTACAAATACGACCCTGATTGAAACAAATAATGATAATCAAATCCTTGATGACAGCAACATTCAATAACACTCACAAAACAATTACTGTATATTGACAATCATGTTACGTTATTTTTAAAATGTTCCCTTTTCGTAACTTCTACTTCTCCACTGCGATACGCGGGTATATATATAAATGTATATATATACCCCATCTACAATACATACTCACATAGACAAGCCACACGCTGTGGCTAATTGTAGAGTCTTCTCTAATGCCGACATTGAGGTTCGATTCCCAGAGGGGTGTACTGACTATGTACGCTACCGATTCATTTTACCTTCAGATCTCCTTGGTTTGGGACGTATGAAAAAATATTAGGTTAACGCAGAATCATGTTACGTTATTTTTAAAATGTTTCCCTTTCTTAGCACAAGCACAGCTGAGAAGCTTCGATGCATGTACTCCATAACGCGTAAAAATAACATTTAATCACACTTTCAATTCCAAGCAAACGGGAACTTTTGTCAATGCATGATTTCCTGGTACATCCATTACACTGATGCACACATCACAGCTACAAAAATGTTAGAGTCGGAATAAAGCGTTCCTACGACTGATCATTTCGACTTCCCGAAAGCCTTGATAAAAGCATGGTTTTGTGCACACTGAAAAGCAAGCAAAATTAGATGCATTACAGAAAGCGGACTTTGTGGCTCTTACTGGGGATCATTGGACTTCCGTGACCGTTAGTAATTCTAATTACATCTAATTACAAAATGTTCAATGATCACACTGTTTTAGCCTAATGTACAAAATAATTTTGGCTAATGTTACTCAGAGTTTAAAGATTAAGTTGGTCAAATTACCTTTTATGTTTCTGACTTATTTTTTTAAGAAGAAAAACTGCACTTTATGTTGAAATTTTGGTTATTATTATTTAAAGACAATACTATTCTGAAAATCTACTTAAAGTACTTAAACTACCACTTTATTTTTAAGTCTGCCCAATTTTAACCAGGGATGATATTTTTGTTTCTGTTTTGAATTCAAATGCAGTTTAAAGGCTTTTTTTCAGAAATTAAAACAGCTTCAGTTTACAATATTCATGTCCATGTCTATTATTTGATTCTGTCACCCACTAAAACACTTTTAAATTAAAAAAAAACATTTGCGATTTGGGGCAAATTTACGTGTCGATTACATACGATTAATCAAGATTAATTCTTACACAGCCTCTAATTAATTGGATTAATTTTTTTAATCGAGTCCCACCCCTAATATATATATATATGTGGATATATATATGTAGATTTGTATATATGTGTATATACAGTATATATGTAGATATGTATATGTGTATATACAGTATGTATATATATATGTGTGTGTGTATATACAGTATGTGTATATATGTATATATATGTATGTGTATATGTATATATATATATATATAACTGTATATATATGTATAGATGTATATATATATATATTTTATATATATGTTTATATATGTGTCTGTGTGTGTATATATAACACTCATGACAATGACAAAACAATTACATTGTCAATCATGTTATGTTATTATTAAAATGTTTCCTTTTCTTTTTACTTCTCCGCTGCCAATCGCAGGTATTTTGCTATATATATATATATATATATATATATATATATATATATATATATATATATATATATATAAATATATATATGTATATATAAATAGATAGATATGACAACAACACTCATATCAATAACAAAACAATTACATTAACAATCATCTTACGTTATTTTTAAAATGTTTGCTTTTCTTTTCATAACTTCTTTAACACACTACTTCTCCGCTGAAGCTGGTATTTTAGTAGTATATATATATATATATATATATATATATATATATATATATATATATATATATATATATATATATATATATATATATACAGGGTATATAAAAATGTGTGTAAATATTAGTTCATGCATTTAAACTAAACAATTGATTTCTTGTGTGTTTTTGATAAAAAAAACTGGCTCAGCCATAAAAGGAAAAAAGAGGACATTGATTTAGCATATGGATAAAGTATTACTAAGTGTGGTTTAGTGATGAGGGGTGCAATTCATGGTAAAGTTATGTAAATTATTTAGTTAACTGGTTAAAATATTAATTTATCTTTTGTCGTTAGAACAAGTTAGATTTTTTTGTTCATTAGATTATTCATCTTTAGATATTAATTAATTCATTAAATTATTAACACAGTTTTATTCATTAAAAGATAGTGCTGAGAACAATCGTAGAACAAGAAGGTCATATTTAAATTTATTATTTAATTACTTGTATAATGTAAGTGGTCCTAGAAACTACTGAAATTGTCAGAAAAAAAATTGAAATGTTGATGTCAGCTAATTGAAAGGAATTACTCTGGGCGTCTCTCTCCTAGGAGGTCTCGATTTGCCGACGTGCTTGCCTCACTTGTTCATTAGTGGCTAAGCGACTTTGTCTTTCTTCGGAGTTTCGTTTTGGCGATGTTTTTGCCTCGCTTGTGCATCCCTGATGTTGCTTTATCAAATACACTGAAATTAACCGCAAAAAGTGGAACCTCGGTTCACGAACGTTTCGGAACACGTACAAATCGGTTTATGACCAAAATGTTCGCCAAACTTTTGCATCTGCTCACGACCACAGACTTGGTATACAAACAAGCCAGTTTCCCTTTCGGTTTGTGTGCCGATGATTTCCGCAAGTGTTCAGTCTCTCCCTATGCATTCCCTGTGGAGCGAAAGAGAGAGAGAGACAGACGGACAGACACACACACACACACACACACACAGACGAGTGCGCGAGAGACACACACACACACACAGACTCGAGCACAAGAGAGACACACACACACCGGTGCGCGCACGCACGAGAGAGAGAGAGACACGGCTGGACGCATAAGGCTTGGTTTTAAAGAGACAGATCCGATCATTGTTTTAACCTCGTCGCATTTAATGAAGACTTTTTTCTATTGGATTTTAACCTCCAGTGTTATTCAGTGTTTTTACATTTAGTTTACTATTACACTGTGCATTCTATGGTATAATTAATTATATGTGTGCTTAAAAATCTTTAAAAATATATATTTACATACAGTTCGTACGGTCTGGAACAGATTAATTATATTTACATACAATCCTATCGGGGAAATTACTTTGGTTCATGAGCAAATTGGTTTACAACCAGAGTTTTGGAACGAATCATGGTCGTGAACCGAGGCTCCACTGTATTGTGTAATAGTTTATGGCATCTGATAGTAATTAACCTGTAACAATATAATGGTTCACAGAATAGCCAAACTATTTCAAATACCATAGCTGCTTTAGTGTTGTTTCTCTCACTGCACTGCTCAAAGTATTTAAATCACTGTATCTGAGTGGGGAATCACAGCTCTACATCACCTGATCAGAAAGAGAATTATCGATATACAGCATCAAGCACACGCTGCCTCAGCAATGCTGTCTATTTTAATTGCTCTCATACAACAAACACTTCAGAGCCTTTCCTGTACGGACCTCGCGGTTCAAAAACAGTTTTATCCCAAGAACTATAAACGCACTCAATCAGTCCATCAAGTTCTCCTTGTAGAACTGTTTGTACTTATAAGTACAATCACCTCACTGTAAACTTGCACTACAGCTATAATATTGCACAACCTGAGCCACTTTATAAAGTGCATATTTACATATGATGATATCATTTTTAAGATGAAATGTAGCAAAACATGTTTATTATATTATACAGATAAAACTTTAACATCATTTAAATAATGTATAATGTTAATAATCAAACATGTGAGGACACAGTGGCGCAGTGCTAGCGATGAGCTGTCACCCGTTCACGGATTGTTCCTGCCTCACGCTGTATTTTTGCTGGGACTGGCGTGACACTGGAAGGATAGATGGACAGAATAATTAATCACGTACTACAAAGATATTTCAATGTTCCTTAAAAGTTTTGAAAAATCTGAGTTCTAAGCTTACAGATCGCTTAACGTCTATTACAGAGCTGATGGTGGAGTGATTGGGTACTTGGAGAAAGAAAAGGAAGGACAGGAATTAGAGGTTAGTATATTTGAGAGACAGTACTGCTGCAATAAAGTATTTCATTGAAGGTTGCGCACGGCGCAGCAAGTATCTTGCGTGAGGCAGGATCATTCTCCGTACAAGGCTCCAGCTCATTACTATCAACCACCGTGTTCCCATGTTTAATAACATGCTTTAATTCCTATCATCATGAAAGTAATATCAAGTATACATCTCAGTATTTTAAATTATTCAGAGAGCTGTAATATGATGAATGTAATGGATTCTGTGTCATGTCGGAGGAAGAGAAAGCCCGTTTAAGAAGCACGTAGTGATATATATATACAGATATATATATATATATATATATATATATATATATATATATATATATATATATATATATATATATATATATATATATATATATATATATATATAGATACACATACACACACACGCAGTATTTATATATTGTAAGAGGTGGGTGGCAGCCGGATGCATTTTATGGAATATGCCACTAGATATCACTTCTAGTCTGGTTAATCAGGCTACCAAGTGGCATCATGCAGAGCTCATCGAGTGTGCCTTCCTGACGTTTATCTTACCATCATGCAGAGGATTAGAAAATGTTAACAGGAATGAGAGAAGCGCTGGCACTGGATCTCAATGCACAGTATTGGAAAGATGACTAACAGGGAATTGTTACAAATATTATAATAAAGGTTTTTTTTGACAATTCCAAGAATTGTTGGGCCTCCGTATCTAATATTATTTATTTGTTTATTGAGTTTCTGCAAAAAGTTAAATTTTTCACTGGGGACAAATAATTCTATCTATCTATCTATCTATCTATCTATCTATCTATCTATCTATCTATCTATCTATCTATCTATCTATCTATCTATCTATCTATCTATCTATCTATCTATCTATCTATCTATCTATTGTGAGATGTGGCCGGCTTGTCATCCCGGCCAATACCCCCAGGCCATCAGATAGAGCCCTCCCTGCAGTATGGAGGTGCCCCGAAGACCAGCAGGGACTCATGGGACAAGCAGTTTTTATACAAGAGCCTGCTGGATACCACAGGGGCCGCAAGAGGGAGCTGCAGGGAGGACCGAAGACCTATTTGTGCCCTTTAACCCAGAAGTTCATCAAATGAAGAGCGACGGGCTTCTGAGGTGAAAAGAAAGGACTTGTGCCTGACAGGGTCAGGGAGTATAAAAGGACTGTGAGAGCTCCTAGACGGCGAGCTGAGCTGGGTGGAAGGGTGGCAACGCGTCTGGGAGTGGAGGATTGATTTATTGTATTGGTTAGTGATTGTTTATGAGTATTGTGGAGGAGAGGGTGCTTTGTGCACTGTGGCAATTGAATAAAGTCAAAGTTTGGACTTTTATCTGGTGTCTGTAGTTGTGGACAGGGGTTCAAGGGAGCGATAGCGCCCCCTATCTGTCACTCTATCTATCTATCTATTGTCACACACGTGTGCATGGGAGACAGTTTACAGGCTCAAATAAATGTGTATCTCTGCCAGACACAGAAATGGCGCTGTACTCTAACTCATTCCATCTGCAGACCATCAAAAGAAGCCTTCTCATAAAAATGTCAGTTCTACCAAACCCGCCTCTTCCTGTCTGTCAACTCTATACCGGCCATCTTTTTCTTTGTACCTCACTTCTGTTTTGGACTCAAGTCTGTAAAGACTTATTGTCTATCTATCTCTGTGTATTTTTCTTCCAGCAGCTTAAGCAGAGAGGCCCAGACTTCCCTCTCCCCGGCCACTTCTTCCAGCTCTTCTGGGAGAATCCCATGCTCCCAGGTCAGCCGGGAGACATAGTCCCTCCAGCGTGTCCTGGGTCTTCCCCGGGGCCTCCTCCCGGTTGAACGTGCCCAGAACAACTCACCAGGGAGGCGTCCAGGAGGCATCCTCATCAGATGCCCGAGCCACCTCATCTGACTCCTCTCGATGCGGAGGAGCAGCGGCTCTACTCTGAGCCCCTCCCGGATGACTGAGCTTCTCACCCTATCTTTAAGGGAAAGCCCAGACACCCTGCGGAGGAAACTCATTTCAGCCGCTTGTATTCGCGATCTCGTTCTTTCGGTCACTACCCATAGCTCATGACCATAGGTGAGGGTAGGAGCGTAGATCGACTGGTAAATTGAGAGCTTTGCCTTACGGCTCAGCTCCTTTTTCACCACGACAGACCGATGCAGAGCCGCATCACTGCGGATGCCGCACCGATCCGCCTGTCGATCTCACGCTCCATTCTTCCCTCACTTGTGAACAAGACCCCGAGATACTTGAACTCCTCCACTTGGGGCAGGATCTCTCCCCCAACCCTGAGAGGGCACTCCACCCTTTTCCGGCTGAGGACCATGCTCTCGGATTTGGAGGTGTTGATTCTCATCCCAGCCGCTTCACACTCAGCTGCGAACCGATCCAGAGAGAGCTGAAGATCACGGCCTGATGAAGCAAACAGGACAACATCATCTGCAAAAGCAGTGACCCAATCCTGAGTCCACCAAACCGGACCCCTTCAACACCCTGGCTGCGCCTAGAAATTCTGTCCATAAAAGTAATGAACAGAATTGGTGACAAAGGGCAGCCCTGGCGGAGTCCAACTCTCACTGGAAACGGGCTCGACTTACTGCCGGCAATGCGACCAAGCTCTGACACTGGTTGTACAGGGACCGAACAGCTCTTATCAGGGGTCCGTACCCCATACTCCCGAGCACCCCCACAGGATTCCCGAGGGACACGGTCGAATGCCTTTTCCAAGTCCACAAAACACATGTAGACCGGTCGGGCAAACTCCCATGCACCATCCAGAACTCTGCTAAGGGTGAAGAGCTGGTCCACTGTTCCGCGACCAGGACGGAAACCACACTGTTCCTCCTGAATCTGAGGTTCGACTATCCGACGGACCCTCCTCTCCAGAACCCCCGAATAGACTTTTCCAAGGAGGCTGAGGAGTGTGATCCCTCTATTGTTGGAACACACCCTCCGTCCCCTTTTTAAGAGGGGACCACCACCCCGGTCTGCCAATCCAGAGGCACTGTCCCCGATGTCCATGCGATGTTGCAGAGACGTGTCAACCAAGATAGTCCTACAACATCCAGAGCCTTAAGGAACTCCGGGCGTATCTCATCCACCCCTGGGGCCCTGCCACCAAGGAGTTTTTTGACCACCATACTTGTGTATTTTTCTTTTGATTCCCCAATTCTTTTCCCACACTGTAAAGACATGCAGGTTAGAGTGCCTGAAGCAAGTTAAATGTGCTCTTCAGTATCCTACCTAGTGCCCCGTTTCAAGTTTTTCGCTACCTTGTGCTTGATGCTGCCCAGATGGGCTTTGCCCCACATCCTAAAAACTGGATTAAGTCAATTTGATGATGCTAAGTTATGACTGTGAGGGCCTATGGCATCCTGAAGATGTGTAAGTTATGTTAATTAGCAACTGGCCCCATTTGAGTGCTGAACTTGTGCCCATCCAAGTCTGGTTCTTGTCCTGCACAAAATGCTGCCAAGATCAGCTCAGCAAACAAGATGGTGATCTTGTTGTTAGCAGGGCAAGCTAAGTAGCTGTGTTGGGTGAAGAGAACCTCCTTCCTCGCTGATACCACAGCACTTCACTCTGATGTTGCCCCTAGATGGTCCATATTTAGCCAACTGATTTTTTTCCATCTATTATCCTGTCGCTTATTTGTGTCTCATTATCAGGTTGGTACAAGTCTCTATTTATTTTTCTTAGAAGAGTGCAGTGCTTGGCAAATTCATTTTTATTTGCTACCCAACAGTTGGATAAATATTTAATTGCCCCAAGACTCTGCAGATGCTCCCGGGTTTGAGGTTTAATTGCTAAGTTCTCTAATTGCATGGTGTAGTCCTGCTGTGTAACAACGGATGCTTTGGGCTGACATTTGCCGCTCCCTCCAGCATGCTCAGCATGTCTCTGATTGGTGGAATTCCACACATCCGTCTAATCAAGCGCTAATGGTGTGGTACGGGGATGGCACTCAACCATGCCAAGGTGGAACAGGACAGGGAGTTCATATAAACAACACAGCTTGAACTCTCTGTTGCTGATTGATACGGCAAATCAGTTTTATTATGGTGCGGGTGGATGCCACGGTGTACGGTAATTTGTCAGTAGCATCAGATTTGAAATCGCTCCGACTACATCAAATGTTGTATCTGAATGTTTACGCAAGACAAATTAATAAAGATGAGAGTGTCAATGAGAAAAATGAGCATTTCCTGCTAGTATTTATTCATGACAGGCACTATATAAAAGATGGTTGGGTTAAAAGGTACTGAGTGCCAGTGTCTGACCAACTCTTTGGTGCCTTGGTAACAATAATAGATAGATAGATAGATAGATAGATAGATAGATAGATAGATAGATAGATAGATAGATAGATAGATATTTGAAAGGTACTATATGATAGATAGATAGATAGATAGATAGATAGATAGATAGATATGATAAATACTGCATAATAGACTGTGATGGAAGACATGGATGACAGATATCCCAGCAGGTTAGTTGGTGCTCCCTTTCTCAGGTGGGACCCAGTAACAGAGTGGGAGACTGCTATGCAGTGACATGTGCTCCCCCAGTGTACTGGGTGGCAGAATGGGAGCTGTAGTTGCCACTGGATAGTGACACTCCCCTCTCACAGCGGGTTTAATCCCCATGTCTTGCTGCTGTCGATGTGGAGTTAGCACAGCGCATGGCTGCATGAGGTTTTCTCCATCTACTTGTTTTACTTTATTTGCAATTGTGAATTTGCCCCATAAGGCAAGGGTGTGCCTGAGTTTGACCCCACAATTATCTCCAGTCCAGCAAGCTTGGATAAAGTGGAGATAATAATAATAATAATACATCCATCCATTATCCAACCCTCTATATCCTAACTACAGGGTCACGGGGGTATGCTGGAGCCAATCCCAGCCAACACAGGGCGCAAGGCAGGAAACAAACCCTGGGCAGGGCGCCAGCTCACCACAGTAATAATAATAATAATAATAATACATTTTCTTTATATCGCACCTTTCCATACTTCCAAAGAACAGAATAGGGGATAGAGGGTGACAAAGAGAGGCATCAAACATTCTTGCCGGATGATGAAGCAGTCAACCAAACTTGAGCCAGAGGCCATATCTAATCTGAGTTACATCACATTCAGAGCTCCGGATCTGAACGGACATAAGCTGGAAAGTTCCAAATCCCCTTTTGTCTTTCATGATCCTCCTTTTCACAGGGCGCTCTTGAATTCTGCATACATCTGTCATTCAGACTTGTTTCTTAATTATGAAGCAATATGCGGGACTCCTGCCGCAAGTTGTCATTCCTGCATTCCCTTATCGGAGCGCTCTTACCATTGCATTTAAATGAATATGACAGGCTGTCACAATGCACACATGTAAACCATTTAGCCTGTCTAAAGTCATTTTCTTTTGTTAAACCGATCCTGTTAAAAAAAAAAAACAAAAAAAACTATAATATGAAAGCAATTATTCATCATTGTTGAATTTTGTTTAAGTGATAGTTAAATTAAATGTTAATAAAATACTAAACCTGAACTGTAAATTTCAATTTGTTTCAACTTTCATGCCAATACTCCAGATAAAATCCATTTGTTAGCTGATACTTTTAGCTATAACAGTTACTGGCTGAGAATCTACATAATCATATGCACATGTAAACTGAATGATTTTTTTTTTCTTTGGTTATATTCTTGAATAAAAGCGCACGTGTTTATTTGATATTTGGACTTAAGTCTTCACACATTATACACCTCTCGTCATTATTAATATAACAAGGAAAAAAGTTTCTGCTTTAGGTATGTGTTCATCATTTCTTGCATTTCTCGCATTTCCTGTCATCCTACACTTACCCCGATCTTTGTATACACTGAACACACATGACATGCATGTATTCCAAATAATGATATACTGTATTATGTACCCAGTACAACTCCAGGCACCTCACACCCAGATAAACAGACTTGAGCTGGGAGATCTTCAGCTACGGCTGTGGGGTAATGGGATAGCAATCTGCTTGCTGCTTGTGTTGATCGACACATCTGCAAAACAAAAGATGCTGATGGAGAGGTGAGACAGAATTTAAGGTGGGCCGGGATTACAAGTTTTTTCATAGGCTTCAGGGATTCTAGTGTTAAGAATGGAGGGTTGGATGGTGTTGAATGCACTCGAAAAATCAAAAAACATATTCCTCACATAACCACCTGGTTCATCCGAAAAGGAGTGGGTCTGGTGTAGCGGTGGTAGAATTACAGTTACTAGAGCCCTTCAAACTGTCCCCTATGAGATGAGAACATTTGAATAAAGCAGGTACAGCTTGTTGTGTCTGAAAAAGCAACGTGCCATTGGACGTTTGTTCACAATTGCTCATCGCTCTGTGATGCAACTGCAGCTAGGCAGTAACATGGACATTTTCAGTCAGTTTACAAAGTCTCGATCACACTTATTGGCTTTAATTGTCATGTGCTCACATTTCCTTCGTACGTCTCCAGACCCTCTAAAGCGTTCTCCACTCTGTCTGGTCATATCAGATGAAAACTGTCCTGCATTCGATAGCATCTGAAATATGTTTAAGCTAGTTCTCTGCAATAGACAAATGCCACAGAACAAGGAACAGTCTGTGACTCACCACAACACTTTGTAAGGGACGGCCATCAACCCAACCCAGCCGGGACGCCCAAGTAATAGAAGAATGAATGAAGACACTTTCTCCCCAAGAACACTAGATGGCAGCTCCCCTGGGTTGTAGCAGTGCCCTGGATCCCCACAGGGCATCATGGGACTTGGAGTCCTTAACCTCAGCCCTGTTGGGTACAGGGGTGCCTTCAAGGGGTGCTGCAAAGACTGAGTAGCCATATGGCATGGGGTTTTTTTTTTTTTTTGCCTTACCTGGAAGTGCTTACTGACCATATGGGAAGAAGAGCAGAAACCTGTCTGGGTTGGCCAACATAAAAGAAGTTGCCAGCCTCACAGAGATGAGCCAGAGTCGGATGGAAGGTGGATGAAGTTTGCTGGGAGGAGTGGAGGAAGCAAAGACCAAGAGACAGAAAGAAAGAAAGAAAGAAAGAAAGAAAGAAAGAAAGAAAGAAAGAAAGAAAGAAAGAAAGAAAGAAGTCACTGTGTACTCTGCCCTTCATATACTTGTGGCTGTGGTAGTACGAAAGTAAATAATTTTCCAGTCATTAGAATTTTGTGATAAATTGCATTGCTGACCGAGTTGCCATCACTTTAACATTTTTTATGCTAATGCTTGCATACCCAGTACAGGTAAACATCCACATTATATTCATTGTGGGTCATTTTAGGGTGAATGAAAATAGTTTTATAAATAATGTGAAAATGGCAGAATGGACCGAGATCAGTTAAGTTTAAAAAAAGCCATTTTCTAATACAAAAATATAGTAGTGTGGATGTAGCCTGAAAGAATACAGTACTTGTGAAAATGAGAGACACAAATATGCTGATTACATCGATTTGGTTATTGAGGAAAGTGAAAGGGTTGAGGTGAATGTTAAGAGTGATTAAATGGAGTGAAAGAAAGATGAGTGGCTCTGAGGATGTTGTGTTATACTGTATGTGACGAATGATGTGTATTAGTGATATCTTAATATAATTGTTTAGCTCTTTCTTGTTGAGTAATTTTAAAATATTGTTCATTCCAAATTGTCTCAGCCACTGCGTTACAGCATATTCAAGCTCAAATTATTGTAAGTATGTGTGTCAAGGTTTTACATCTGCCCTCGCTAACTTCCTTAGGCACCCAGTGATACATGTTATCTGATCCTGGTTAGGGTTACCATACGCCCGGGTTTTTCTGGACATATCCTCTTTATAGGTGTCTATCCGGGTGTCCAGGAAGATTTTACAAAACTTTCAGTTTGTCTGGGTTTTTATGTTGGTGCCTTAGGTGAGGTCACACCTATAAAGTGCAGACAGCAGTCTTTGTATGAGACAGCACATTGCCACCCACCACACCACAAGCCACCCAGATTGGGACCCGAGTGCAGCTGTGCAATGGGTGACACCTCAGTACCACACTGGAACAGTATGAGTTTTTTTTTACAGTGGCTGGAGGGCCAATCGTGGCACCAACCCCCAAGATTAGCCTGTAACTTGGAGGACCTGCTTACAGGGCTGGACGCAGATTAACGTCATACCCAGGACAAAGCAATTGCAGGTTAAGGGTCTTGTTCATGGACCCAAAGGAGTAGAGTCACTTGTGGCATTTACGGGATTTGAACTGCTGAGGCAGAAAGTAGCCTCAGAGCCACCAATCCGCTCCAGTCTCTGTAAGCATTCTTAAAATAAATAACAATGCAACAATGAAACAGGGGTAATACCGTCAACAAAATATTTTTAACTGCAAACCACAAATAAAAACAATAAATAAACTCAACCCAAGTCTAAAACCTGACCCTCCTTGTCTTCTGTGAAGCCAAACTTTCATGAGAATAAGGAGATATATGGCCATGAATTAGAGCTAAATTAGCTATATGTCTATAGACAGCAAAGTGAAAACTGTGGACAACTTCTGCTGAATCAGTGGAATTAAAATGGAAAAAAACAATCGACCAACTTTATAGCTGAGCCTTTTGGCTGCAGTCTGCTGACATTGTTTTTAAGAGAAAGCTCAGCTGTTTCATAGGCAGTGGGATCTACAACAGGACCTAATGTTAACTCTCTAGTGGTCCTCTCCTCATTTAGCTCCCCTTACTAAAAAAGCCTAATACGAAACTGTTAATGATGACATTGATACCTGTCATACCTTTATCTTCAGCTTTCTTTCTTTCTTTCTTTCTTTCTTTCTTTCTTTCTTTCTTTCTTTCTTTCTTTCTTTCTTTCTTTCTTTCTTTCTCTCTTTCTTTCTTTCTTTCTTTCTAACCCACCAGATAGTGTTGATCTTTTCATAGCCAGTTATGACATTTGGAACTCTTTCAGCTGATATGATGGGTATACCACCTAGACATCATCACATGCCCCATGAATCACTGGTTAAGTCTGGTTAAAGGTTAGCCAGCTCACCATGCTACAAAGTAAGTTTCATTATTTATTTTGCTAAATTCTTCCATTTATCTTATTTACTTGATTGATTGATTGATTGATGGAAGTGTGACAGTGGTGAGGTCTGCGGTAGGACTGATGGATGCATTCAAGGTGGAGGTGGGATTACATCAGGGATCGGCTCTGAGTCCTTTCTTATTTGCAATGGTGATGGACAGGTTGACAGACAAGATTAGACAGAAGAACCTGTAGACTATGATGTTTGCTGATGACATTATGTTCTGTAGCGAGAGTAGGGAGCAGGTTGAGGAGGACCCTGGAGAGGTGGAGATATGCTCTAGAGAGGAGAGGAATGAAGGTCAGTAGGAACAAAACAGAATACATGTGTATAAATGAGATGAGGTCAGTGGAATGGTGAGGATGCGGGAGTAGAGTTGGCGAAGGTGGATGAGTTTAAATACTTGGGATCAACAGTACAGAGTAATGGGGATTGTGGAAGAGAGGTGAAGAAGAGAGTGCAGGCAGGATAGAGTGGGTGAAGAAGAGTGTCAGGAGTGATTTGTGACAGACGAGTATCAGCAAGAGAGACAGTGGCACTGACCAGAAAGCAGGAGACAGAGCTGGAGGTGGCAGAGTTAAAGATGTTAAGATTTGCATTGGGTGTGACAAGGATGGATAGGATTAGAAATGAGGACATTAGAGGGTCAGCTCAGGTTAGATGCTTGGGAGACAGTCAGAGAGGCGAGATTGTGTTGGTTTGGACATGTGCAGAGGAGAGATGCTGGGTATATTGGGAGAAGGATGCTAAGGATAGAGCTGCCAGGGAAGAGGAAAAGAGGAAGGCCTAAGAGAAGGTTTATGGATGTGGTTAGAGGGGATATGCAGGTGATGGGAGTAACAGAGCAGGATGCAGAGGACAGAAAGATATAGAAGATGATGATCCACTGTGGCAGCCCATAACGGGAGTAGCCGAAAGAGGAAAACGACTTGTGAATTGATTCAAGATGAAAAGCTGTGCAGTGTATAGTATTGGTCAGGTGCTGTTATGGTCAACCCAGGGTTCCTCACCTGGCTTATGTTTAAAGGGCTTCTTTGCTGACGCACATGTTAATCTTATTTCCCTCGGCTGATAAATAAGACTGTTTGCGGACATTCCAAAAATATGTCTAGCAATCTAAAAGAGCAATGTTAAGGGATAAAGTTCAAATCAATAAAGATTTAGAGTTTAAAGAATTACCTAGCAGCTTTAACTGCTATCAGATACAAGATGCAAAGTACCAACTTAAGATTTGAAGTGAGACATTTGTAGCTCACTTGAGCTTTTATCTGTCACTTGTTTGAGTTTTAGTTTTTAGTGTGGATTGTGTGAAAAGCACCAATGGAGCAACTTTTGGTTCATTGTTTTTATACAACACCCATTTTAGGACATTGTCATGTTTTACTTCTCCAGTCATTCAACATTAATGTCATTCCATACTTGCTGTCCCCTGTGCCTGTGGTGAAACAGGACAAACTTTAAAAATCAATTAAAAAAATGTAATTCCGGCCAAGTAGAAAGTAGATATGCTCCAACGTCAAATGGTGGCACCGTATCTGATTGTGTTCAGGTCTGACGGGAGAGCGTTCCCCACGTAGGGAGAAAAGCACATGGCTGTGATGTCTCTGCCGATGAACAGGTACCTTCTAAAACACACGTAGCTCTGATCTTCAAAAACGTCATGCGTTACTCCTTAACAATCTCTAGATTATAATGACAATTGAACAAACTAGTACTGCTAGCTAAGTGTAGACAAGGCACACTCCAACATGGGGCGAAAGGTAGAGTGACTCGAATGGAGGCTGACGCATGGCTGAGAAAGGCCCCACCCGCCTTCCCTTGGCCCGCAACATCTCTCTTGGATTTGCGGAAATAAATTGCTACCACAAACGAACTATGATGCTTAGCTCGATGAGAGATATTCAAGCAAATTATAGAATAAAAAACAACCTAAGTCAATGTAGAAGGAAAATTTTTTATTAGCATAAGAGAATAGCAAATTAGCACATAGAGCCATAGAAAGTAATTAAAAGCTTCTAAAACATTAGATTAAGCATAAATTAGAATATAAAAGCAAATTACAATAGGTCTAGCAAATGGTTAACTAAAAAATCAGTTATATTGCATTATTTTATAGGCTTACAGCAGATTTTCCAAAGTAAAAAAAGAACAGCTAAATTGATACAGCGAAACCAGTTTTGGACAGGATAAGAGTTTGAGGACACCTGTGATTCAAGGCTAGGAAGAGATAACATGGAAAAGGGGCCTCTAAAGACAGCTGGATTGCTGAATCAGCAGAAAGGAAACAAAAGGCCTTTTTACTACAAACAAGGTCACACTATAATGCATCTTAGCAAATGCAGGCATTAGTAAAAATATTATAGGAATATATTAGCAATTAACTTTAGTGTATAAATTAAGACAAATTAAGCATGGCAAGCAATGATCAAATGAAAGCACATACTACACTTCTTTTTAATTAAAGCTTAAGCTTCAGGTTACTATAGTAAAAAGTTTGGAAAGCCTAAGAGAGGAAAACCCATATATGGATTTGAAGCCTTGGCCAGTTAGAGAAAATGGGAACAGAATAGAAAGAAAACACATTCCACTAGCAGACCAGTCTAAAGAAATGATAAGGGTTCCCATGGAAGCTCAAGATTTGGTCGGATGGGAGTAAGAGGGAGTCAGCGAAGGTAAGCAAACCAGCTCATTAGAGCAAGGTCAGAAAAGATAGGAAATTACATCAGGAAAGTCCAAAGATGGAAAGAGGAAGCCATCCACCCAGTCTAAGACCAATCAGAATAAGCCAACCAGACACCAAGAGGAACAATAGACAGTAAGACCAGGTGTAGAATTAATTAAATAAATGAGCTGAAATGATAAGAAATTGTTATAAAAACCCCGATGGCTGTAATGATCATCGCTCAGCTCAATTTGGCCGTATTGGGTTGAGTCCTTGTTATTTTTTGTGTTGATTTATTGCAATAAATCCTTAAAATTCTGTCTGTCTATCTTGAGTTCTAATAGCCTTTATTTTTAGGTAAAAAGCCTTCTGATGATGAATTTTTCGTCACGACATCCGTTAAATAGTTCTCTCGTGAAAAGCGGACCGAAATACAGACAGACAGGCAGACGTTGGATTTTATATATATACTAGCTGTGTACGCCTGTGGTTCTAGAAACTATTGAGATCGTCAGAAAAAAAAATTGAAATGTCAAGATGGTGGGTAATTGAAAGTTTCTTTGAAGGTTTCCTTTTCCCGGCATGCTTGCCTCCCTTGTGTATTAGCGGTGGGAGGAAAAGTAATAGGGATACCGTTTGCCGATTTGCTCGCCTTGCTCCTGTATTAGCTGCTAAGCTAGTAACTCTTTCACCTTGCTGACATTCTGGCCTCGTTTGCGTTAGCCTGAATCCACCTCTAACTTCTGGCCAGACAGACACACACACTTCCATGCGTAGACGTTTACATATCTATACCAATAAAAGGCAAAGCCCTCACTGACTCACTCACTCACTCACTCACTCACTCACTGACTCATCACTAATTCTCCAACTTCCCGTGTAGGTCGAAGGATGAAATTTGTCAGGCTCATTCCTTACAGCTTACTTACAAAAGTTGGGCAGGTTTCATTCCGAAATTCTACGTGTAATGGTCATAACTGGAACCTATTTTTTCGTTCATATACTATAATAGACATCTGCTCGATGCCCGTGGGAGGCGGAGTTACGCCTCCCACATAATTTAGTGCCTGCCCATATAAGGCCGCCCGTCAGCAGCAATCCAATAGAAACACTGCCGCTAAATATTCATGGGTGAAGGACTGTGCTTATGCAGAGGAAGATGAGATGGTCAGGGTGGTGTTTGGCACAAACTCGGCGAAACTACGAGAGAAACTTTTAAGTGCCGGGTCTTAGCTAACATTAAATACAGCCGTGGACATCGTACGAGATGGCACCAGCACAGCTGGAAACCTTCGATGCATGTACACCGAGCGGCTCACATGAACTGACGCAGTGCACAGCCAAAAAGCAACAGTTCCAAAGAGCGCTGAACAAAAACCGAATTACACAATTGAGAAGGCAGCAAAAATATGAAGCGTCTGACACATACAAGCATATTCATAAGTGCAGCTACTGCGGAAACAAAGCACACGGTGGAAAAAGTCAATGTCCCGCTAAAGGAAGACAGTGTAAAAAAAAAACCCATGCATGCAGTGTGTCACGTCTCAGATAAAGAGGAAGAAGAGCTGTTTATTGATGCAGTAAGAAACAAATCGATGAATGAAACCTGTTATCTTTACAACGATTGACAAACATGGAATGTAACTTGAACACAACACATCGTACAAATACAAACCTGATTGAAAGAAATAATGATAATCAAATCCTTGATGACAGCAACATTCAATAACACTCACAAAACAATTACTGTATATTGACAATCATGTTACGTTATTTTTAAAATGTTCCCTTTTCTTTTTCATAACTTCTTTAACATACTACTTCTCCGCTGCGAAGCGCGAGTATATATATACTGTATATTTCAGAAAATCAGAAAAGTGATGAGGGATGAATGATGAGCAGCAAATGAGTAATGAAGAGTGATAAGTGATGCATGATACGCAAGATGTGAAGAGTGATGTGTAACAAATGACAAGTGAGTAGTGGAAAATGATGAACATCTACTGAGTAGTGATGAGTGGTACATAATGATTTACACTGGGCAGTGGCAAGTGATGGAGGATGAGTTACACAGTGAGTAGTGATGTGTCATGAGTGACTACTGAGTAGTAATGCATCCTAAGTGATTACCAAGAAGAGACGAGTGATGTGTAATGAACTACAAGTGAATAGTGATGTGTCATGAGCGACTACAAAATAGAGATGAGTGACGCATGATGAGTAGCTCCTGAGTTGTGACAAGTCACATATGATGAGCTACAAATGAGTAACGGCCTGTAATGAGGGACTACTGTGTAGTTACAAGTAATTCATCAACAAGTGAGTAGTGATGTGTGATGTATTCATGAGCAACTACTGGGTTGTGACTAATGATGCTTGATGAGCTACAAGTGAATAGTGATGTGTCATGAGTGACTACTGAGTAGTAATGCATCCTAAGTGAGTCCCAAGTAGAGACGAGTGATGTGTCGTGAGCGACTACAAAATAGAGATGAGTGATGCATGATGAGCAACTCCTGAGTAGTGACAAGTCACACGTGATGAGCTACAAGTGAGTAGCGGCCTGTAATGAGGGACTACTGTATATTATCAATCCATTATCTAACCCACTATATCCTAATACAGGGTCATGGGGGTCTGCTGGAGCCAATCCCAGCCAACACCGGGTGCAAGGCAGGAAACAAACCCCGGGCAGGGCGCCAGCCCACTGCAGGGCACACACCCACACACCAAGCACACACTATAGTGTAGTTACAAGTAATTCATCAACAAGTTAGTTGTGATGTGCGATGTGTAATGAACATCTACTTATACATGATACGGAGTAATACCGATGTTTGATGACCGGAGAGGTGAAAAATGACAATGTCCTATAATAGACACTAAACTTTACATTTTTTTAGAATTATCATATTTTAAATTCACAGTTTTAGTGTAGCAAGTTTGAACAGTTACTAAAGCAATCTTCAGTATGGCTTTTTTACAATTACTATACAAGAATAAATATTTAATTTATTACTATTGTGCAAAAAAATATGTTTATTGTGTGCAGGAAAAGAAAGAACTATAACTCTGTGCATAACAATTCCAAACAATAGCCCTTAAGAAATGTGTGTTTTGTATTTGCCACAGAAATATGAGAAAACAAATAATCAGAATTGAAAAGTTTGAACTGCTATATTGTTTGACGAAAATATCAAACATGGTATTTACACAGTAAGCTATGAGAGAAATAAACTGATCTGCCCCATTTAGCATAACATCTGTTCACAGACCACTTCTATGATAATAATATTAGAATAGGTTATTATGGTAAAAGTTATGTGCCGGAAATGTCCCAGATTGGAAGTAAATGGAGTGCTTGAAAGAAATCAATTCTTCGCAGCTGCTTCTGTTCGAGATGAACTTTAAAAGCCCCGAATCTCTGCTGAGCAAATGACACCACTTCATCACGCCTGTATCTCTGCTCGGCAGTAGGGCCTGGCTGCAGATCAATGAGGACACGTGTAGTAGCAGAGTGTCATACAGCACCGAGTCACATTACAGCAGACGACAACATTACTGAGAGGCTATCCGTCATCGTGCTGGCAGCAGCGACTTCAAAGTACAAAGAGGATCTCGGCATGCAGCCTCGTCTTTTGAGGTTTATTTATTTATTTATTTATTTATTTGGGTTGGAATAGCAGACCAGAGAACTTCTATTACTCTGAAAATGATTTGGAATTTATATTTTTCTTGCATCCCTGCATCCATTTTCTAATTCCACTTTATCCATCACAAAGCTTTTCCAAGGTGGCACTCATATAAACTGTGCCAGATTTGCCTGAGCTTTTATACTTTTCCTACAGTGCAAGGTTCCCAACATAAGGTTCCCATGCAATTTCCAAAAATCTACCAGACATTAATAATCCTGCTTGTTTAATATAATATACCAGTAATGGCATACTGCATGGAATACACTTGACTTGAGCATTCCTAGTTTTCCTTCTCTTTCTCTGTACGTTTAGCATTCGTTTGCTCAGAGGTTGATGTGCTTGCTGCTTCCTGAGCAGCTCTTCTTTTCTCCACCTTAGCAGCCCACTTCTTCTTGTCTCTGTTCGGCATCTTTTTGTGTTAAAACTGATTTATTCAGTTTTTGTGTTGCAATTACTTTAATTTTTCACTTAAGCTGGCACTTAAGTCTTCAATCTGCCTCAAGAATGATTTACAGTGGTGTGAAAAACTATTTGCCCCTTCCTGATTTGTTATTCTTTTGCATGTTTGTCACACAAAATGTTTCTGATCATCAAACACATTTAACCATTAGTCAAATATAACACAAGTAAACACAAAATGCAGTTTTTAAATGATGGTTTTTATTATTTAGGGAGAAAAAATCCAAACCTACATGGCCCTGTGTGAAAAAGTAATTGCCCCCTGAACCTAATAACTGGTTGGGCCACCCTTAGCAGCAATAACTGCAATCAAGCGTTTGCGATAACTTGCAATGAGTCTTTTACAGTGCTCTGGAGGAATTTTGGCCCACTCATCTTTGCAGAATTGTTGTAATTCAGCTTTATTTGAGGGTTTTCTAGCATGAACTGCCTTTTTAAGGTCATGCCATAGCATCTCAATTGGATTCAGGTCAGGACTTTGACTAGGCCACTCCAAAGTCTTCATTTTGTTTTTCTTCAGCCATTCAGAGGTGGATTTGCTGGTGTGTTTTGGGTCATTGTCCTGTTGCAGCACCCAAGATCGCTTCAGCTTGAGTTGACGAACAGATGGCGGACATTCTCCTTCAGGATTTTTGGTAGACAGTAGAATTCATGGTTCCATCTATCACAGCAAGCCTTCCAGGTCCTGAAGCAGCCAAACAACCCCAGACCATCACACTACCACCACCATATTTTACTGTTGGTATGATGTTCTTTTTCTGAAATGCTGTGTTCCTTTCACGCCAGATGTAACGGGACATTTGCCTTCCAAAAAGTTCAACTTTTGTCTCATCAGTCCACAAGGTATTTTCCCAAAAGTCTTGGCAATCATTGAGATGTTTCTTAGCAAAATTGAGACGAGCCCTAATGTTCTTTTTGCTTAACAGTGGTTTGCGTCTTGGAAATCTGCCATGCAGGCCGTTTTGCCCAGTCTCTTTCTTATGGTGGAGTCGTGAACACTGACCTTAATTGAGGCAAGTGAGGCCTGCAGTTCTTTAGACGTTGTCCTGGGGTCTTTTGTGACCTCTCGGATGAGTCGTCTCTGTGCTCTTGGGGTAATTTTGGTTGGCCGGCCACTCCTGGGAAGGTTCACCACTGTTCCATGTTTTTGCCATTTGTGGATAATGGCTCTCACTGTGGTTCGCTGGAGTCCCAAAGCTTTAGAAATGGCTTTATAACCTTTACCAGACTGATAGATCTCAGTTACTTCTGTTCTCATTTGTTCCTGAATTTCTTTGGATCTTGGCATGATGTCTAGCTTTTGAGGTGCTTTTGGTCTACTTCTCTGTGTCAGGCAGCTCCTATTTAAGTGATTTCTTGATTGAAACAGGTGTGGCAGTAATCAGGCCTGGGGGTGGCTACGGAAATTGAACTCAGGTGTGATACGCCACAGTTAGGTTATTTTTTAACAAGGGGGCAATTACTCTTTCACACAGCGCCATGTAGGTTTGGATTTTTTCTCCTAAATAATAAAAACCATCATTTAAAAACTGCATTTTGTGTTTACTTGTGTTATATTTGACTAATGGTTAAATGTGTTTGATGATCAGAAACATTTTGTGTGACAAACATGCAAAAGAATAAGAAATCCGGAAGGGGGCAAATAGTTTTTCACACCACTGTATGCTGCTTCAAGCCTCCCTGAACATATTCTGGTTGGCTCAGATAAAATAAGTGACAAGGCATCTATGGTTAGTCAGTTTAATAAATATTTTATTTGTGCTGGGTCTGCATTGTGACAACACAAGTGTAAATACGTCTGCTCCACTGTAACTAAGGAAAATTCTGATTTGTTTCATATTAAACCCATTTTAGTTGCTCAGGTTTATAAAGCTCTGACAGACATTAATCACATAAGGTCTGCAAGTCCAAATTATTTAAATCCTTATCTCTTAAAGGTGGCAGCAAATATTATTGCTGAACCTATTCCTCATATTTTTAATCTTAGTCTTTCATCCAGTTCCATACCTAATAGTTTGGGAAGCTGCTTATGTTCTCCCTCTACTTGAAGGTGGAGCCATGAATAACTACCGCACCGTTTCCAAACTATCAGTCTTGGCTAAGATCCTTGAATCTGAAGCAAATCTGCAGTTAAAATAGTTTGTACTTGATAATAACATTTTAAGTGACTTTCAGTCTGGTTTTAGGCCTGGTCACAATACTATTACTCCTGCTATGGCTGTGACAAATGATCTTATTGGTGCCTTGGAGAGAAAACGGCATTATGCGGCCTTATTTGTAGATCTAGCTAAAGCATTTGATTCAATGAACGATGAATTGTAGTTGAACAAACTCAGGAATGTTAGTTTCAGTCCTAATGCTGTTAAATGGTCCAGAAATTATTTTATAGGTCGAAATGCAGTGTGTTTATGCAGAGGGCCACAAATCCGCTTTGTTTTTTTTACAGATAACCAAAGGTGTCCCCCTGGGGTGCATTCTGGGTCCTATTCTGCTCTCTGTTTTTATAAATGACCTTGGTAAGGAAATTCAAGCAAAAATACGTTATTACTGTTATTTATACGTTATATTCTTCTATAACGCAAGCAGTGAAGGAGCTTCAGATTGCATTTCAATCACTACAGACTGCTTTGTTGAGTTTAAAATTGGTTTTAAATGTTCAGAAAACAAAGTTTTATGGTATTTTCAAAAGCTCTTTTACAGTTGTCAGATGATTTTCGGATTTTCACGATTGATGGTAAATCTATTAAAAGGGCGTTTTCATAATAAGTATCTGGGAATATGGCTAGACGACAAACTTTTATTTAAAGTACATGTAGCTACTTTAGTTAGGAAGCTGAAAGTGAAGATTGGTTTTTATTTGAGAAATACAGGTAATATTTCATTACAACGAACTGCCAGGGACCTAAAAAGTATTTTGTTGTAATGAAAATTTCATAATAATGAGATTCTTTATTTGTCATTATAGTATTTTCTTTATCTTGCGTCCAGGTGTTTGCAATCATTTCATCAGCTTCTTTCACGTTAATTTTAATCTCCTCCTGTCTATAATTTATGCTGACGAGAAATTTTCTCAGCATTTCATACAATAATACATCTTCCAGGGTGCAAATGATGCCCAAATCCAATGGTTGAAGCACTGCTGTGCAATTGGGTGGGACGAATTCAACGTGAACATTATCTAAATGTGGAAGCACAGTTATCAATCAGAAGCCGAATCATCATTTTCTTCTTCTTCATATTGTGAGGTTTCTGAACTCTTTTGGGAAAATCACCCAATAGGAACGACATGCTATAGTGCGTCCCGAAGAGCAATTGCTGCGTCTGTGGAAGATTGCTTGTCCGTTGCTGGGACAGGGCAACAGCAGGCTTACAGCACTTCAGTGAAATGCCCCAGAAGCAAATCCTAAAAGGTCATGGTCATGGTATAAGTCCCTGTCTTGCACCCCAAAACATGAGGCTGAGTCTCAATACTTTAGCAAAACCAGCTTTATTCAGCTTGAAACAGGAACAGCACGGTTATTTATTGTAGCGGGATCTACCACTCTCTTATACACAGGCACGGCAGTCAAGCAGGGTTGTGGCCAGGTTAATGGCCAGATAATCCTGTTCCCTGCATTTACAATGTTCCTTGCATCACCCATCGAGATCTTTTCTGTTTGCTTTGGCCAAGAGATGCAGCATAGCTGAGAGGCACAGCATAGCTTTGCAACAGATAAACAGTCTTCCGCAGATGCTAAGATCGCACTTCAGGACACTCTTTGGCATGTCGTCCAGTTGGGGGAGGAAACCTCACATTTTCTTGAATGAGTGGCACATTAATAGGAATGTTTCTTGAAAGAGTATCACTAAACCACATAAAAACTGCTTTTTTGACGTCTTCAAATGCAGCAGTTTGCATGCGTTTGCAACCCGAAATTTTCCTTCTTTTTTTGCTCGGTCTTTCAAGAAAGTTAACAGCGTCGATGGCGAAAATTTCCGAATTCACTGGCAATGTCTTTTTTCTTTTTGCCGGAATCAAGAGCCGCAAAAATGTTTTTTCCTTTCTAATATGAACTGTTGTCGTTTTTTCGTGTCTGCCATTTCTATAGGAGGGTGACATTGAGTTAAATTCCAGTGGATGTTTCATCAAATGTTAATGAGCAATAAGCAAAAAGGTATCACTGAAAACCACAGATGACAAAAACAGCAAAAAGACAGTAAAATAAAGGAAAGTTCGAAGAAAGAAAATAAAAAATTGACAATGTTTCTGTTTGGGGATCGTTGTGCTCAACTGAGCCGTGAAAACAGAAAAAAATGCTCTGTGGATAATTCATTCAGGCATTTCAAGGTCTTTTCGGCACTTTGTTATAATGAAAATAATCTGCTGAATGTATATCATAGTAACGAGATTTCTAAGGACTCGCGTCATATGGGAAAACTGTCGAGAATATAAAAATTCTTCGCTGTAATGAAAATTTCGTTGTAAAGATATTCGTTGTAATGGAATTTTATCTGTAGATCTTGCTTTAACACTACTACTTTTGTGACATATTATATGCATGCATCTTCCTCCGTCTTATGGCGCCTTGATTCGGTGTGCCATATATCTCTGCGTTTTATTTCAAATGCAAATTCTTTTACTCATCATTGCATTCTTTATGGTTGGATGGGTTGGACATCATTGACCACTCGCAGACAACAGCATTGGTGTATTTTTATCTATAAAGTGATTTCGGGTAAACGTCCATCTTATCTTGGTAAGCTTCCGGTAGTTACCAGTGGTTGTGTTACTGGCCTCAGGCCTAGGGGAAACTGTGTCAGGTACAAGCCACTGTTGCTGCAGGGTGTAGCCACAGCAAAATATGATGGAGAAGCATAAAAGAAGCAGCAGCAGTCACAAGTCTCAGACCATACTTCTCTTGTCTCCTTCATTCTCATTTACCCAAAAATATATACAGTGGTCACGATGTCTGAATTGATTGATTTGTAAGTTTAAACTGTGGAGCAGAGGGGAAAATCAAGGAAATATGTGTCTTTGTGTATCCCAAACATTATGGAGGGCACTGCAGCTCTCATATACTGTAAATGCTTCAATCTCTGCATAGATCAACATGATGATCAGATAAACAATGGTGCATGCTAATTTCCTCTGCAGAATAAATAGTATAAAAACATTTACTTTGGTTCAACAATAGCATTGTTGTCAGCTATCAAGAAGTGCCTGATTAGAAACCAGTGTTCTCAGGACTCGTTCATTTTCGAAGGAAGCAGGCAGTTCTGTATCACCACATTGTATGTGGATGAGATACTAATCAAAGCAGTCTGACTATTCAAAGCAGGTGACTCTTTTGAAAGACAGATAAATATTTATGTCCTTGTAATAAGTGTATAAGAGATCCCCTCGAGGTTGCTGGATATCATGGCTGGCCTGTACACTGGTACTGTGTGTGCTGTGTTGAGTGGAGGCAGCACCTCTGTGTTTCTCCCAGTTGATTCTGGGGTCTGTCAGGGGTGTGTTCTGCTCCTACTCTGTTCAATGTTTGCATAGACTGGGTGTTGTGCAAGGTCGTGGGGTCCAGCGGCTGTGGGGCATCTGTTGGTGAAGTGAGATTCACGGATTTTGACTTTGCTGACGATGTTGTGATCTTCGCTGAGTCAATGGAGGCTCTAATTGGGGCTCTCGAGAGACTAAGCGAGGAGTCTGAGTGTCTGGGCTTACGAGTGTCCTGATAGAAACCAAGAGCCAGGCCTTTATTGACCTCCTGGGCACGGCCATCAGCAGTGTGTCTGTTTGCGGAGAGAGTATCGACCTCGTCGAGAGGTTTACTTACCTTGGCAGTGACATTCATGTGACCCTTCCTATGAAGTAAGTAGACTGATTGGGAGAGCATGGGGGGTCATGAGGTCGCTGGAAAGGGGTGTGTTGCGCTCCCGATATCTATGCAAAAGGATGAATGTCCAAGTCTTTAGAGTTCTGGTGCTTCCTGTCTTACTATATGGTTGCAAGTCATGGACGCTATCCAGTGACCTGATATGAAGACTGGACTGCTTTGGTACTGTGTCTCTCTGGAAAATCCTTGGGTACCATTGGTTTGACTTTGTGTTGCTCATGGATTCCTAAATGAGGCACATTACCTGCATTGTGAGGAAGCATCAGTTACGGCACTGCGCCCATGAGGCGCGTTTCCCCGAGGATGATCCAGCTCATAAGATCCTCATTATTGGGGACCCGAGTAGCTGGACCAGCCTAAGGGGTCACCCACATAACACCTGGCTGCAGCAGATAGCGGGTCATTTCCGGATGGTGGGACTGGACCGTGCATCTGCCTGGGGGGTTACTAACCGGGACCCCGAGTTGTTTCGTCGTGTAGTGGGTGCGGCAATGCGCTGTACAAGTGCATGCTCCCCAATTTGACTTGACTTAACTTTATCTACTCACATGCACAACTGACATATTTAGCACAGGGACTCACCATATAGAACTTCTAGGCAAGAATTATAAGACAAGAAGATACGGACAACTGAGAAACGGGCAGTCAGACTGAGGACCATTGTATAATATTTTTGAGTGTCAAAGTCAGCATGAAACTGTATCCTCTTTTGCCTTGTTTGAAATTGCATGATTCACCTAACTGGGGGCCTGCATGTGGAGAAAGAGTGTAAAGCCTTGGAACATTGCCCGGCACACCTTTGTAGCCGATGGATGGATGGAAGATAACGTCATCCGATCCTGAAAATCCTTCCACTGCAGCAGCGAAAATGACAGACTCTACACATTGGGTCCTCAATCCCGAACTGGGTTCTTGCCATTGGCTTCCATCATCTGATATACAGCGTAAGCCATCATTAAACAATCCTAAGTTATTTCTCCTATGTGATTTCTTACATCTTCTTTCTTACATTTCTTATATCATTAAGGGAAGGTTATTGCCTTTTTGTATTATATCTATATAGATTTGAGTTTTCCAGGAATTTTGCCTTTTCCTTTAAAACACTGGTTTATGGCTCATTACATTAAGCAACACACATAAATGTCATTTTCTTTAAAACACAGAATTCTAGCCCATTACAGTTGTATTTTACTGTACTCCAGGTTTTGACCATCCTGGGGAAGACTGAATTTTCTTATTACACACCATGGACATGGAATAATTTGCAGAAAGATCTCAAATTAGATAAATTTATATCCATTGATTAATTTAAGGACATAATAAAGACTATAGTGAAGGAGACATGTCTTAAGAGGTTGGTGTGGTTATGTACAATAGCTATTTAATTGTGGAAATTGTATATTACACTGTATATGCTGTATGTTACATTATATAGGTTTATATTGAATATATGTCATATATTACATTGTATATGTTGTGTTTTAACATGTTGTGAGTTTGTGCGGCTGCCTTGGCCAAGTTTCTCTTGTAAAGCAGATTTTAATCTCAATGGGACTTCCTGGTTAAATAAAGATATAATAAAATGATAATAAGGGTGATTTCTCTGTTCTGCTCTTAACTCTTTTAGGGCTCATTTTTTTTTTATTTCTTATCTCCCAGCGCTGAATATTTTTCCAAAAACTAACATTTTTTAAAAAAGAACACAAAGCAATTGTTTAACATATCAAATCAACAAAAAATATTTACTTTTGACAAATGTTCCTGTCTTACATGTTGTATGAGCCTGCATACTCTATGATTTCACATACATATCACATACATTTTACACAGCAAAGTCTGATTTCGCTCAAAGCAGCCAATTTCAGTCATTGCCACATTGCACTGCTTACAATACGTGTTGCTTTGGTGCCAACTTTTCAATTGTCTGTTGCTGCACTTTCTCACATATATTGTTAGTGTGTTCTGTAGAGAGACAAGTCTCCCTTTTGCCATCGTGCCATTCCACTGCCACCAAGTTTTCTGCCCGCATGAAAACCGTATTGTCACCTCTTTTCATCTTCTGAAACTTTATGAACTTTATGCATGGCATTATAGCCTGGCTCACCCCATGGGATTTGCTTCTGTTTATTACAGAAGTGAATAAAACTTTGCAGCAGCACATACCTATCACCATGCTGCATAACCTGTCCAAAGCCACCAGGGGACAAAGCACGTTTGGACCAATGCTCCCTGAAGTTATATCACCAGTTCTGTCCCATCTCTATTTGTAATACCACAGCACGCTTCATCTCGTCTTTTGTTGTGGGTTTACACTTTGAAAAACGAGAATTCGATG
Source organism: Polypterus senegalus (assembly GCF_016835505.1). Classification (NCBI taxonomy): domain Eukaryota; kingdom Metazoa; phylum Chordata; class Cladistia; order Polypteriformes; family Polypteridae; genus Polypterus; species Polypterus senegalus. The sequence goes on along the minus strand of NC_053154.1, from coordinate 14,906,098 downwards.
CAAACGCAGCCCGCGATTCAAAAAATTTCTCTGCCTACCTGTTTATCTCATCTGACGGTAGGTGAAAAGCAACATCAGGAGAGAGCAGCCTGAAGTACAGCAGCTGGTGATCTGTCGTGTCCAACAGCAAGCCATGCCGTCTTGTGAAGTCCAGTAGCCAGATCGGCTCTCAACGGATCAATGTCTGTGTATTTATCCCACACGAACCTTGCCGTAGATGCATTGGCTGCGCGAAGGCGCTCAACTGGCAGCAGATCCCCTGGCGCGGCATCGGCTGGTGTTTGATCAGCTGATGCCGGCTTCTCACTCTCTTGCTCGATCTCCTGATCACTGTCAATAAAATCCAATTCTGAAAAATCAGAGTCCGACTCCGCGATAATGCGCAAAACATTGTCTGCCGAGTGTTTTCTTTTCTGCACTCGCTTCTCTCCCTTGTCACATGTCGATGCCATCTTGCCATTGTTTACATTCCGCAACTCACGCACACGCTAGGATTAGTTGCCGAGTCAACGAGTCTAGCATTCCTCCAAGCACAGAGGGAATGCCTGTGACGTGACAGTGAGATTTGTCGCCATTAACAGCTGATTATCGCCCTCTATCCCTGGATGTCGACTTTAGTCGACATGCGCCCTCAACCCCTCCTGACGACAAAAGTCGACATCCACCCTAAAAGAGTTAAATTGCCTCTTGGGAGAAGCCCTATGCAGGTATGGGGGAAGGCACAAGCACTGAGAAAGGTGTAGTACAGTTGTACTCGGTATCAGTAAATGAGAGCGTTGACGAGAAGAAACCTTTGTTATTTGCGTTGTGGCCACCAGACTCCAAACATAACCACTTTGACTCTAGTCTGGCTTCAAATGATGTTTTTATTTCAAAGAAAATACCTCTAAATAAGCTTCCTTTTTCACAGTCAATAGAACCAAAAATACCTTCTGTCTCTTTGCCTTCCGCCTACTTCCAACTCTGATCCCTTGGATGACATGAAGTGCTCCCTTTACAACCTAATCAGTGTCCATTCAATACTTCTGCAAAGTACTTTTGTTTCAGATGGAACCATCCCAAGATGGGGACTCACCTCCCAATAGCTCCTTCAGTGACTTTCTGCACAGAACCCAGCAGGGCTGTCCTATGGATCTGCCAAACTGCCCTGTGAGTATTCAAGTAGGGACTCGCCAATTTCTTTTTCTTTGGTCATATTCTTGAATAGAAGTGCACTTGTTTTATTATACCTTTTGTGAAAGTGTTTATTTGATATTTGGATATCAGTCTTCACACATTATACACTTCAAGTCAAAATTATGTCGTTAGTACTATAACATGAAAAAAGTTTCTGGTTCAGTTATGTGTTCATTTCTTGCCATTCTCACATTTTGTGTCATCCTACATTTACACAGACCGTTGTAGACACGGAACACACATGAAATGTATGTATTCCAAATAACGATAAATTATTTACTCTGTACAACTCCAGACACCTCACACACAGATAAGGAGGCCAGTTTATGGTGCTACAGTAACGGCGTGCTGTTTTTATTTTAAGCTATGCCAACAGAAGATTGTACCCATTTTCAGAAATTGCATGGTCTTATGTTGGGAACCTTGGACTGTAGGGAAAGTATAGGAGCTCTGGCAAATGCCCTGAACATGGATGCTCATCTATGGATGGATTGGACGACGTTGTTTCTCTCGCACTTCCAAAGTTGACGAGATCCCACACATCAGTATTAGACTTTGTCATGAGAGGCCGTCTGGTTTTTATCTGTAGGAAGGGATATGGCATTTTATTTTATATCTATATAGATTTTGGTAAGTTAGAAGCTGCAATTGCCATTGGGCATATTCCCAAGGAGCATGAGCCCCTTGCTAGATATTTCAGGTGACAAATTTCACTTGTGATAAAAGGGTGGCATCCTATGATGGGGCAACGTTTGAAGCTACTGAGCCCATCAGTTGAACCCTTTCTAATGCCAATGAAGATTGCATGGCTATGTGCATGAAACACCTGAACTCACACCTGAACTCAATCAATTGGATGGGTGTTCCATTACTTTTGACCATTTAGTATATGATGGAACATGGTGGAGCCCATCAGGATGCCTGGCCTTAATAAAACTTCCAAAGCAGTAATTCAAAGAGCTTTAAAGTAAAGACTACCTATAATGAAGCAGTTAGTCAGTCGTCTACTGATATGTAACCAGACCTTGGGAAAGGCTTTATTTGGTTACATAACAGTAAGCGACTAATGAAGGAGCCCTTAAAGCCCTTATTCTAATGTTTTTAATCTAAATAGCAGCACTCTACCTTTCCTTTATTCTTCAACCTACCTTTACTCCAGAGGCTCTAATTTTTCCATTAACAGAAAGCTTTTGATTGCATTCCAAAATTAATTTATTCTCATACTTAAAAATAAAAAGCCAGAGAGTGCCATCGCCCAAGTTGTCTCCTTCCAAATTGCCCTTTCAGTGATATGAAGGAAATTATTATTCACAGATCACAGAACACAGCCAGGGACATAAAGAATAATCAGGTGACCGATATACGTCCCTGCAGGGTTTGCATTCATTTGCATAGCATAACAAAGAGCCACCTGCAATTTAAAAAGAAAACAATGCCTTAATTGGGCAATATAACCAGATGTTAATCGACAATGGAGGTCACTAGCATTTCTTGCACCATTTACCAAAAGTAGTGCAGCATAAGTAAAAGGAAATCAAAGCATTCGTGGTCCAGGGCAGTTATTTAATTTTGAAAGAAATAAGTTACACCTCAAAGAGGTTTACAATTCTTACATGACAAAAGAAATGCCAAAGTCTTTTTGCAAATTCTTACAAAACAATGACAATGTGGACACATAGCCTGGTTCTGTCTTTATCACTTACTCTCTCACTGGTTGGATTTTGTCCACTTCAGACCTGGAAGTCTTTACATATGGGATTCATCTGTAAATTGGCATCGTCAAGTCTCCCCACACATGTTTCATGAGGTTTAAGTCTGGGCTTTGGATTTGCTACTTAGAGACAGTCAGACATTCGTCCCAAAGACTATCTATCTATCTATCTATCTATCTATCTATCTATCTATCTATCTATCTATCTATCTATCTATCTATCTATCTATCTATCTATCTATCTATCTATCTATCTATCTATCTACTACTGACTGCATCAACCTCTGTATGGACATTGTAGTTCCAGTAAGAACAGTACGCTGCAATACTAACAACAAGCCATGGGTTACAAGTGACATCAAGGGCCTTTTGAACCAGAAGAAAAGGGCTTTTAAAGGTGGTGATCAGCATGAGCTCAATCGCGTGCAACAGGAACTCTGAGTCCAGCTCAGGGCGGCGAAGGAGCAGTAAAGGAGAAAGCTGGAGCAGAAGTTGCAGAACAACAGCATGAAGGAAGTGTGGGATGGATGAAAATAATCACTGGCTGCAGCTCTAAGTGGGGTGCCACCATCGAGAGAGATGTGGAGAGAGCAAGCCAAATGAACAACTTCTTTAACAGGTTTGACCACCCTAACCCACTCTCACCTTGGAGTACTGCATCCTTCAATCATCCTTCTGCTGATACCAGCACAGGAGAGAGTTTCTCCCCACCCACAATTACAGCAACACAAGTGAGCAGAGAGCTGAGGAGACTTCGTGCCAGCAAAGCAGTGGGTCCAGATTGAGTATCGCCACAAATGCTGAAGGCCTTTGCTTTGGAGCTGGGGAGTCCTCTACAGCATATCTTCAACCTGAGCTTGGAACAGGGGAGAGTCCCGAGGCTTTGGAAAACATCTTGTATCACCGCAGTCCCAAAGATATAACATCCTAGTGAGCTGAATGACTTCTGGCCTGTCGCCCTGACGTTACATGTGATGAAGACCATGGAGTGGCTGCTGCTTCACCACCTGAGGCCACAGGTCCACCACGCCCTCGACCCTCTGCAATTCACATACCAGGAGAAGGTGGGAGTGGAGGATGCCATCATCTATATACTTCACCGATCCCTCTCCCACTTGGACAGAGGCAGTGGTGCTGTAAGAATTATGTTTCTGGACTTCTCTCGCGCCTTCAACACCATCCAACCTCTGCTCCTTAGGGACAAGCTCACAGAAATGGGAGTAGATTCATACCTGGTGGCATAGATCATGGACTGTCTTTCTTATAGACAGACCTCAGTATGTGCGTCTCGGGAACTGCAAGTCTGACATTGTGGTCAGCAGCACAGGAGCGCCGCAGGGGACTGGACTTTTTCCAATCCTGCTCAGCCAACATACATCAGACTTCCAATACAACTTGGAGTCCTGCAACATGCAAAAGTTCACTGACGACACTGCTATCATGGGCTGCATCAGGAGTGGGCAGGAGGAGGAGTATAGGAAGCTAATCAAGGACTTTGTTTAATGGTGCAACTCAAACCACCTACAACTGAACACCAGCAAAACCAAGGAGCTGGTGATGGATTTTAGGAGGCCCAGGCCCCTCCTGGACCCTCTGACCATCAGAAGTGACTGTGCAGAGGGTGCAGACCTATAAATGCCTGGGAGTGCAGCTGGATGATAAATTGGACTGGACTGCCAATATTGATGCTCTGTGTAAGAAAGGACAGAGCCAACTATACTTCCTTAGAAGGGTGGCGTCCTTCAACATCTGCAATAAGATGCTGCAGATGTTCTATCAGACGGTTGTGACGAGTGCCCTCTTCTACGCAATGGTGTGCTGGGGAGGCAGCATAAAGAAGAGGGACGCCACGCCTGGACAAACTGGTGAGGAAGGCAGACTCTATTGTAGGCATGGAGCTGGACAGTTTGACATCTGTGGCAAAGCAACGGGCGCTGAGCAGACTCCTGACAATCATGGAGAATCCACTGCATCCACTGAACAGGATCATCTCCAGACAGAGGAGCAGCTTCAGCGACAGACTGCTGTCACCGTCCTGCTCCGGTGACAGACTGAGGAGACCCCACACTATGCGACTCTTCAATTCCACCACATCTATCATGCCTTTCACTTCTATCTATCTATCTATCTATCTATCTATCTATCTATCTATCTATCTATCTATCTATCTATCTATCTATCTATCTATCTATCTATCTATCTATCTATCTATCTATCTAGTCACATTACATACGTGGAGACTATGAGCTGGTGGTCTCTAAATCATTACCTATCTCCCAAGGTGGTATAGTTTGGCAGAGGGTGCACACTACGGCTGATAGAGCTACACAATAATAATAATGATGGATGTGATGGTGTAGCTGTCAGTAATGCTGCTTGATAGATCCAACATCCAAGGTTCAAACTCTGTGTCAGGTGATTTTCAGTGTGGCTCCTGCACTCTGTGTCTGCTTGTGCTTTTCTCCAGGTCATTTGCTTTTCCAAAGACCTGCATGTCGGGTTGACTACATGTGAGTGCGGGTGTGGGTGGGTGTGTGTATGATGGACTGGAGGGCTACCCAAGGTTGGTGCCTGCTCTGTGCCCACTGTTGTTAGAATAGACTCTGGCCTCTGTGACCTTGAATTGAATTTGAGAGTATTGTGTCATGTTTTGCATTGAATTGAATTTTACAGTGGGCGGCACTGTGGCACAGTTAGGAGACCCGGGTTCGCTTCCCGGGTCCTCCTTGCGTGGAGTTTGTATGTTCTCAAATGTGTCTGCATGGATTTTCCTCCGGGTGCTCTGGTTTTCTCTCACAGTCCAAAGACATGCAGGTTAGGTGCATTGGCAATTCTAAATTGTCCCTAGGATGTGCTTGGTGTGGGTGTGTGCGTGCCCTGCGGTGGGCTGGCGCACTGTCTGGGGTTTGTTTCCTGCCTTGCACCCTGTGTTGGCTAGGATTGGCTCCAGCAGACCTCCATGACCCTGTAGTTAGGATATTGCGGGTTGGATAATGGATGAATTTTACAGTAAATAAAAAAAAACTCATATTAAAAATAAAGAAACTACCAAATTAGACTGAATAGCAGTTTCCAAGAAGAGATTTTTAGAAATCCTATAAGGTCAACATGTAGTTCTTTATTTATTAAATATAATTTCGATTTGTAGTGTAAGCGTGTGGGTTTACTGCCATATTTTCTCTAGCAGTTCTACAGACGCTGCGACTGCATATGCTGAATTTGCTCTGACATATTGCAGCTACAGATGGTAGGGATAGATGGTGCCACACCAACCTTTTCTGAAAAGAAAAAGCATCATTCATTTTGTATTATGTTCATTTATACAGTATAATAAGTACTTTTGTAGTACAATATTGGAATGTTGCTTGCTTTTTGTTATATTATATCACCTTTATCTGTAGCTATTATTTAAAAGACAATCAAATCGTGATATGTCCACATATGCAAGTAACAAAAGTACTTTTCTTGGGGTGTACTTTTTTTTCACATGACTGTTGTGGCCTTTAGGGGGCATCTCGTGACCTCCAAGCCCTTGACCCAACCTTGCAAACATGGTTTTGGTGCAAACAAATTATTTTATTTTGCTGTACCTAACACAGGTCTCTTTACTTCCAGTATAACACCACAGCACTTTCCCCCCCAACTCTCCCCAGATGAGCTGGGTATGACTTCTCTCCCGACTCCCTGAGTGGACAGTGGTGGCCCCAGATACCGGACCCAGGAATACTTCTAGCGTCAAGAAGGAAGCACTCCCCGGCATAGAAAAGTATTATAAGCACATGGGAAAGTAAGCAATGCTTTATACTAAAAACAGTATTTCATGAGGCAAAGGTCAGACGTGCTAATTGGTCTCGTCCATTACAGGAGATGGATGTCTGAAGTGGAGCTCCATTAGCAGCGGCGTTATTTTTTCTCTTATTTCTTATTATCCCGAGGTATCCTGTATTTACCCAACTTGAGGTGGCTCTATTACAGTATATGCAAGCATATATAAACATGAGCGGTAAGAAAGGGGTTTAGCAAGAAACGGAAAAGAAATCTAAAGCTACGCTCAAGCCTAGACAGGCATCAAGTCCAAGTCCAACCTCAAGATATGGCCTTACAGAGACTGACCTGGAACAGACAGGCAAAAGCACAGACCTCCCAGGACCCGTCGAGAGTGAAAGTGGGAGCGAATGTGCAAGTGATGCAGGTCACGATAGCTCATCGATTCCAGATCACTTGAAACTGGAAATGGCCTTACAGTCGGTGCTTTCATCTACTCCTCGCGAGCCGGGAGCATTGGCTGTAACAGGGCTTAATGCTTAAAATGCAGAGCACGAAGGCTGAAACGATCTATCCGAACTGAAGGTAATGATCGCTACAATGGCCACGGCCACCACTCGTGACATAAATAAGCTCAAGAAACATATAAAGAAATAAATAAATGGTATGCTCAAGACAAAGGAGAAGACAAACGAGAAGCTGCGGCAGGATAATAAAGACTTGGAGAAACGTGTATGTAATCGCTTTGAGGAACACATTCAGGAAAATGCACCTAAGTTTGTGGAAAAACTGAGATCACATGGCAATTTAGCTGGAAGAAGTTAAGCAAACATTCATGACTTGAACTGAAACAGCAATGGCTGCGAATTCCGAATGCAAAAAAACTCGGAGACAGACTTGCTGCTCTGGAAGACGGATGCAGAAGGAATAATATTAGAATCGAAGGTCTACCTGAGAATCGTGAATGTCCAAACCCAGTGAAATTCGTAGCATTTGGCCCCCTCGCTTAGAGAAGGGAATGTGAACTCTTTGGCTGTAGCAACCAAGAATAGCCCTTATCAAACAGATAAGATTAACAGAGCGGGGTTTGACACCCCCTCTACTAAGTATTATTGGTGGAATTAATTAGAGGCAGGACTAGAGCTATGGAATGTTAGGAGTCAAGAAGGAGAAGAAGAATGACTAAAATGATTAGTAAAAGGTGCCCATTGCTGGATGCTCATTGTTCCATCTGAGTTGAGTCTGTATGCGCGTCACACAATAAAGCCTGATTCTGCTACCTGTCCTGAGACTCCGAGTGCCTATCATTGGGGCTGAGGGTGCCTGTGCTAGCCTGCTTCAACACCGGTTAAGAGGAAGTCCCTGAAAGTAAGGACAGCCCTCACCAGCACCTTCACCTGTCAGTGACCATGGGACTACAACTCCCAGCATACCTTGCAAGCATATGAGCAGATATTCTTGCCCAGGAATGCTGCCACCCAGTGTGTTGGGGGAGTATGTACTTATGGGAGGCCACCCCCCTCCATCCATCCACTACTCAGCCCTGCCCTCCATCCCACTGTGTATTCACTTAATTGTTGATTGCATTGATGACATAGTTATTAACTTCATAATCAGTTAATAAGCAGGAATTGCTCTTGGTGATGTGTTGTTTTGTTTCAGTTTATTCAGGCCAGGGTCATACAATGGGGTCAGTGCAACAGGACACCAGTCTATCGCTGAGTAAACACATTCACACACCAAGACACACTAGGACCAGTTTAGTGTCGTCAGCTCACATCACCAGTACGTCATTGGACAGTGGAAGGAAACTGGAGAACCCGGAGGAAACCCATACAGACACCAGGAGAACATGTGCTACCACTGTGCCACCGTGCGGCCTTGTTTCTGATTTGCTGCTGGTCTTATTGTTGGTCACTTTTTAGTTGTTTTAAATGTGCTTTAAAAATCAAATTTAACTGGAATTGACCTAAAGGAAGTAGATATTGTCCTCTTTGTATTTTTTATATAAGAAATCTTTTTTCCTGGCTGTCTTATTGTAAAGTTTATTCAACTGTGGCTCATCTTTGAAGGTGATGTATACGGCTGGGCCTCAGTGGTGAGTAGCAGAGCTCCAAGTTATTGGAAACCGATTTAGTGCTGATTAATATTGAACCTAGTTCTTCGAGGGGCTTCTTGTACTACTACATCAGCGACTGACAGACTGTACTCTTTATTAATAGTGCCACCCAGGATAATTGATTTTCTAGATTCTGGTTTTGCTTTGTCAGATTGTTTTTACTTCCTGAAGGTGCAAAGCTATCATTTGTTAACTTCGCCGCATATCAGTGCCAAAATAATTTGTTAGTTGCCATGATGATAGAATTTGCATGTCACTTGTTGTTTGCTTATGATGCTCTGAATAAACTGTGCTAAGAGGAAACACAACATTATGGTACAGTAGAAATTATTCAGACCCCTCAATTTGTGTTGTGGATTTAATTTTAAACTAACTGTGTTACCTATATATATATATATATATATATATATATATATATATATATATATATATATATAGTGGCAGTAGAGGGCGCTAGTGCTCCCTTGAACCCTCAGGTACCACGCAAGACACTGGATAAAAATCCAATATTCTTTATTCTTCTTTTGCACAGTGCACCAAGCACCCTCCACACTACTCATATATTTAATTATCAACCAAATAAACACAATAAACTCTCCTCCTCGCCCAGACACTTCGCCCTCCTACCTCCCAGCTCAGCTCACCGTCTGGGTTTTCCCAGAGTCCTTTAATACACCCTGACCCAGAGGTGTTCCTGCCCAATCAGTCCACAGTTCCTTATTCCATCCGGGTCAGGGTAAACAGTCCTTTTCTTCAACCCGGAAGCACGTCGTTTCTTCCTATCACGTGACCGTGACGCACTCCCGGGTTATAGGGCACAGATGAGCCCATGAGCCCCCCTACAGCGACTCCCAGCAGCCCCCAAGGTATCCAGCAGGGCTGTGTATAAACACTCCAAGGTCCATGATGCCCTGCTGGAAGTCGGGGCATGATCCTGCTGTCGGGAGAGCTCCTCCTGGTGGCCTGGGGGGAAAGACCGGAGTATGAAGCCGGCACTCCTCCACAATATATATATAAAATCCAACGTCTGTCTGTCTGTATATGTGTCCCCTTTTCACAAGAGAATTACTTAATAAGATCAGGTTTTTTTCTATAATTTATTTGAACATTCTGGTTGATTTTGGGACCTCTCCCATCATGCTAAGTATCATAGTTTGCTTGCGGCAGTGATTTATTCACGCAAATCCGAGAGAGACGCAGCGGGCTGAGGGGAGGAGGAAGCAGACGAGGCCCTCCTCACTCACGCGCCAGCCTCCATTCGAGTTGGTCTGATAGGGCATTGGAGAGAGGGTTTTAATATCTCTCATTCCTCTAATCATGACAGACCTGCCCTTTCAGTTCAAGAGACTACAGTTCCCGGTGAAGCTTTGCTTTGCAATGTCAATTAACAAGGCCCAAGGTCTTACACTCAAGTTGGCAGGGGTTGGCTTCTCGCATGGTCAGCTTTACATCGCTTTTTCCTGGGTTAGTTCCCCAAGAAACTATATGTCTAAAACCAAAAATATTGTATCTCAAAAGGCCCTCAGATATGAAAGCTATCAATATAAATTCAGATCACATTTAAAAAAAAAATGTATTTATTTTTAAAGTTTGTTCTGTTTCACTACTACATGGCTGGAGCTGCAAGCAACAGCTCACCAACTCTTACCCCCTTCCCCTCCAGCACTACGCGCTGTTGTGAAGAGGAGAGCTGAACGCACCCCAAGGAGACTGGAAACAATTATTCCTCTAGAAGCAAAACTTTAGATTTCAATCCATCTGCATAATTAAAATTCTATGCATAGTTGTTTTTAATATATCTAATAAAATACCACATATAACATTAATTAGCTTTTCTTTTTAATGTCTGAGTAACTGCTTAGTTAGATGCATATACACACATATATATATATATACACATACATATACACACATACATACACATATACATACATATACACATAGACATATATCTATACATACATACATATACATACAGTACATACTGTATATGCATACATACATATATACATATTGTCACACACGTGCACATGGGAACCAGCTGAAGGGCCTAAACACCAGTAATTCTATGCCAGGCCACGGGTTGGCGGAGTGTACTGACTTTCTCTCTCAGTCCCTTGCAGACCTTTCCCGGGAAATCCCGCCTGTTGCCGGCCCCAAGGATGATGTCACTTCCGGGCACAAGGACACCACTCCCAGTTCCGGCATAGATGACGTCATTTCCCTTCCAGCCCTTTAAAACTGCCATCTTGCCTCAGTACAGGCAGTTCTGATCTGGACTCTGAACTAAGCACATCGTGCTATTTACAACTATTTTTGCAGCCGATTCAATTATACGGGTGGCTGCCCCAAATCTTTATGATGTCTCCGACTCATTCTTATCACAGTGGCGTAGTCGGCAGGATGAAACCTTCCCAGAAGAAACCAGAAAGGAACCTTGAATTTACTCTGGTAGGAGAGTACCGGGCCGTGTTTCCGGGTGGGGGGCCTGCTCGGCGGTCCGGAGCGACACGGTGCAGGCTTCGCTTCTCCAAGGGAAAACGAGCCCCTAGTCCTACACAGTCCTAAAACTAGTCCTAAAACTGCCATCTTGCCTCAGTACAGGCAGTTCTGTTCTGGACTCTGAACTAAGCACATCGTGCTATTTACAACTACTTTTGCAGCCGATTCAATTATACGGGTGGCTGCCCCAAATTTTTATGATGTCTCCGACTCATTCTTATCACAATATATACACATACACACTACTTTTGTTTCTGCCTTGTGTAATGCTGAGGGATTTGCGCATACGTATATGATTTTGCATTTACGTCTGTTTTATTAAGTTCAAAATAAGCCATTAATTTTGTATTTCTATTTTTCGCTACATTTAAAGCTTCTGCTTCTTTGTCCTCTTTAAATTGAATCATAGTCTGATCTAGTAAATGAATCATTACTAATTCAACAGAATGACTTCGACCGTGCATTGGCAATTCCATTAAATGCCACCCGCTTTCCATTGCACTGACATATCGAGTATCTAAATATGCTTGAACTTCGCCCTGAGACTGTTCTTTCGATAAAGCTATGCGTACTCTATTGTGCCCTTTATGAATGTACTTGTAGATGTACTTAATACTCATAACCGATGCACAATACTCGACATTAATATGACAATCGAATTGCTTGAGCAAATACGGGTTATATGGTACAATCATTGAATTATCGATCATCACAATTTTACCATCTTTCTTTCCGTGATAAGTGTGCTGCTCATGTCGATTATCTCTTCAGCGATAATCAGGAAAACCAGCCTTAGTCATATCTGTTGTTTGAACAAACACTTTTTGAAATTTCTTTAAACACTTTTTCTCTTTTGAGTCCCAACATACTGAATCTTTTAAATGGTCTTTGAGACATGTGTTTAATGACTTTGTACCATAATTCAGGATATGTTTTTAAATTGTAAAAGAAAGCTGTCATGTTTTATTGTTTTCGACTGTGCAGTTAAAGCTTTTCAGTAAGTTGCTTATTTTTTTATCACTCAAACATCAAGGCTCAGAGGGGGTTCATTCAATTATTGCTCAGCTCGTCTATATCTCTCTATATATAAAATCCATCATCTGTCTGTCTGTTTGTATGTTTGTCTGTTTTTCATGAGTGAGCTACTTAACGGATTTAGATCAGGTTTTTTTCTATAATTTGCTCGAACATTCCAGTTGATTTTGCGACTTCTGTCATTGCGCCAAGTATCATAAATCGCTTGCAGTACCAATGTATTTGCGTGAATCTGAGAGAAATGCTGTGGGCTAAGGATTCGGGGTGGAATCCTCCTCACTCACACGCCAGGCTCTGTTCGAGTCCCTGTACCTCTTTCAACGGACCTTACCTCCACTTAACTAACGATACCTGCTTGTTTATTGATTTTCAAAGTTTGTCCTGTTCCACTACTATGCGGGAGGAGCCGCAGGGGACAGCTAGCATGTATATATAAGATTCAATGTTTGTCTGTCTGTCTGTATGTATGTTTGCCTGTTTTTCATGAGAGAACTACTTAACGGATTTAGATTGGATTTTTTTTATAATATGCTCAAACATTCCGGTTGATTTTGCAACTTCTGTCATCCCGCTAAGTATCATAGTTCACTTGCAGGAGCGATTTATTTGCGTTAATCTGAGACAGAGGCTTGCTGGCCAAGGGGAGGGGGAAGTGTGACATCAGGAGCAGGGCTGTAGAGTCGGTAGATAAATGCTCCAACTCCGACTCCTCAGTTTCTAAATCCTCCGACTCCGACTCCTCTGTATGTATATACTATGCTAATGTATTTTCTACATCCATTGAAGGAAAGGAAAGCAACATACATGTCATTTCACCACAGAACTACTGGCTAGGAAGCCAACACTCTACTATAATGCCAGATTAAAGACAAACACAATTGATTGGCGGCCGCAGATTGCGGGTGTCCACATGGACGGGCAGATCCAGCTTGCCGAAAATCTCGACCACCGCCCCCATGTGACGATGTGGGTTCTGGCTCCACGCTCCCATGGCTGTTTGGGAACCCTTGAACCCAACACCGTCGATAATGAAACCGAGAGAGCTAGTCAATGGAGGCAAATAACTGAGCAAGGGGAAGGTATACAAAAGGTGCAACAGTGCTTTTATAAAAAACAGTCAACAAAATAAACAGTGTTCATAAAGTGCAATTCAAACGTTCTTCATTAAATAAGTAATCCATTAAAACAGAAGTAAAAGTGGAGGTTAAAACCATTGGAAAAACAATCCTTTTAAAACGAAATTTAAAATCTTCTTTAGGAAGCAGTTCTTAAAACAACAAGTCTGGTGCTCTTCTATGTTAGCGTCTCACCTGCTTATCCCGTTTGGGCTTAGCAGCAGGCAAGACGCTCTCTGCAGCTGCCCTCCTCTACACACTCGAGACTGGAGACCTCCCGATCCCTGGCTCCGGTATGGCACTCATCCCAGTCCCCGAGACTTGACTACCCCAATAGCCAGGACGCACACATTGGGGACTCCACCACCAAGTCTCCCGACTTCCGCTGCCTTTCCGCGGCCTTCTGCGGCTCGTCGCTTTCTTCTGGGCACTCCCGGTACATGGTCGCTCAGCGGGAGCAACATCAACTCAAACGTCTGGGTGTTGGCCTAACACCCAGCTTCCTTACAGCTGCCCTCGATCGCGCGCTCAACACACGCACGCACGCACCACCTGCTTCCTCACTCCCTGTAACCTCCATCCTCTTTTCCTCTGTCTCTTTTCTCCTCTTTCCATTTTTCCCCCTCACAACTGACTCGCGCTTCTTTTTAAATGACGAGGGCCACAGCAGCTGCAGCATTAGCCATGGGACAATCACGAATGTGGGCAGTTCCTCACCTGTGTACTCGGTGAGAAACACCCACGCCCTACGGATCGCCCCACGACTTGCTATGGCCCAACGTCCCCTCGCTAAGCCGCGAGCGCGTCGATTATTTATTTAAAAATGGCCTTTACTCAACGAGCTGTGGACCCATAACACCACACCCCATCCAAAGTAATGTGATGCCTCTGTCTGCTGCAGTGGCTGTCTCCTCTGTCAGCCAGCCGGAAGTTTAGTGCATTGTGTCACTCACCGGCCAGCTGATCAGCAGAACGAGCCTCTGCTGGAGACAGGTAGGGAGATCTGTGTTCTCGGTTCCTTCGGCCCCCTTCACTAGCGCATAGCGAAGGGGAGCCGACGGAGCTGAGAACACACCAGATGATTTTTCAGGCGTTTGACGTGATGACTTGTTGAACGGCCGAAAAATCGGCAGTGCATCTGTAAATGTATGGGGGGCTTTAGGCTATGTTCACAGTTCCCTGTAACAGTGGAACACGACACAATGGAAAGCGGTGCCGCACCTTACCTGTGCATTACATCCCATATAGTGACGCATACAGTCAATGAAAAGCATGCTTCATGGTTACTTGACATGTTCGTTTTGTGGTAACATTATGCACTGCATGCATTGGGCTTTATTCTTACAGCAGAGAAGTAGTTCATTATGACTGTTTGTGAATTGGGACATTTCAAGTTACTTTTTTAATTCCCATTTAAATTTAGTAGGAGTCGGAGTCGGTTAACTTTTTGCCGACTCCGACTCCGACTCCAGGTACCCAAAATTGTCTCCGACTCCGACTCCACAGCCCTGATCAGGAGTAAGGAGACGGCCGGGGCCCTCCTCACTCACACGCCAGCCTCCGTTTGAATAGGTCCACCTCTAGCCCCGAGTTGAAGCGTAGCTTGCCTCTGCTTAGCTTGCGATGTCAGTTTGTTCAGCGGACATTATCATCTACAGATTGTAACGCTTAACATTTTTGAGAGAGAGATCAGCGCTACTTGTGTTTTAGAGGGAAGCTGCTGATTGGCAGAGATATAACGGCCACC
Source organism: Polypterus senegalus (assembly GCF_016835505.1). NCBI lineage: Eukaryota > Metazoa > Chordata > Cladistia > Polypteriformes > Polypteridae > Polypterus > Polypterus senegalus. The sequence continues at coordinate 14,890,928 of NC_053154.1, read as the reverse complement.
TGCTCTTCTCCCTACGCGGGGGACGATCTCCCGTCATAGCTGAAAACAATCAGATACAGTGGCAACGTTTGACGTTGGAGCGTACCTACCTTCCGCTTGGCCAGAATTGCATTTTTTTTTTTATAGATTTTAAAAGTTTGTTCTGTTTAACTACCATGTGGACGGAGTGGTGGGGGACAGCTAGTACTGTATAAACGTTCTCACAGGTTATTTTTCTTGGCCACATTAAGTACAGGCCTCTTTCATCAGGTCATTTATGGTTGACCAATTAATAAAAATACAACAGTAAATTAAAAAGTAAAGGCAATCTCAAAACTACATGGTAACTGCAATGGGTAGAAGCTGACACAATACAACATATTTGAAATGGCTTATGGGTTGTTCCAAGACCAATAGATCAGTGTTCTGCGGTTAGTCTAGTTGAACATGAACATGGACGCTCAACTACAGGATTGCACCATTGTTGAGCAATTTGCCACAGTCTGATATCTTTGAGCAGAGGGAATGAAACCTACTGAAATTCACTAATTTGCAGCAAAAGAAGAACAATGCTGTCAAAAATGACAACATGCAGTGGCCGCAATGGTGGAGTGTGGTATAGCAGGTCCACAGCTCAGATCAAAATAGATAATCGCCGCACTCATGGCTTAAAGATGGGGCATGGTAGTGTGGCTGGAGCGGTTCCCGGGTGCATTTATAATTGATGCTAGGAGCTGCTGATCACCACACCTGAGCCATGTCCCTGTAATAAATAGAAGTGTGAGGTGGAATGGGAAGAAGAGACTGGTAACCTTAAGGAAGAACAAAAGATCTGGAGAGGGAGAGCAGAACTGGGGGTAGTTCAAGAGAGTGAACAAGCCAGCCATCTGAGGAAAAGGAAGGTCAGCGTGGTTGGGTGTCCCAGATAGAGAGAACGATCGGTCCTAAAGGAACGGCAAACTGAATGGGAGAGTAGGTACGATCGAGGAGGAGGCCGCCCTAGAGAATATGAGGGATGACCACATGTGTGAGAGGAAGATGGGAGGACAACCGACCCTGAGCTGTCTAGCAGACGCCGGCAGAGCCATCTAAGATGGGGGTCGGTAAAGAGAGGACCGTGGCGGCAGAAGTCTCGCTGGCTGAGCAAACCTTAAATGAGCTGAAGAGACTGGGAAGGAGCTGTGTCTGGCTGGTGAAGCCCCAGTGATTGCTGCAGGTTTTAATTCTTGTGTTTTAGCCTTGTTTTAACCTTTTGGGATTTTTACCTTTATAATGGATTATTTATTTAATGATCATTTGACTGCACTGCACTATTTATTTGAACACTTTTGCTTTTGGTTTGTTTTTTAATAAAAGCATTTTGCATGTTTTTGCACCATCCCCTTGTTTTCTGATGCCCTCACTGCTCGACTCATCCGGTGACATTATCGATGGCGTCGGGTTCAAGAGTTCACAGACTGGAGACGGGAGCCTGGAGCAGAACCCACATCGATACATGGAGGAGTTGCTGTTTGAACATCTTCCACAGCTCACCCTCACAGCCCTGATCTGCAGTAGCACCATATAACTACCACATCTTTGGTCGACTTAAAGAGGCTCTACACGGTCGCGGGTTCATCCCTGATGATGAAGTTAAGGAAGCGGTGCAGTCGTGGATTCTCCCAAGGAATGAAGTAGTTAGTGGAACGTTACAAGAAGCGTATCAACCTTCAGGTAGACAATGTGGAGAAGTGATAGAACTGTTATATTAACTCTTTTAGGGCTAATTTTTTTTTTCTTTTCTCCCAGGGCTGAATATTTTTCTAAAAACCTTTTTTTTACAAAAAGAACACAAAACAATTGTTTAACTTATCAAAGAAACAAAAAATATTTATTTTTGAACAACATAACTGTTTTGCATTTTGTATGAGCCTGCATACTATATAATTTAACATATTATTATTTCACATATTGTAAATTTCACAAAGCAAAGTCCTGCAAAGTGTGGTAACGCTCAAAGCATCCAATTGCGTGCATTGCCACGTTGCACTGCTTGCAATATGTGTTGCACTGGTGCCTCTTTTTCAATAGTCTGTTGCTGCATACAACACAGTCAGGCTTGTACTTTTTGTCCTCATAAGTTGCAGGAAAGTGGCGCTCGGTCAGCCTGTCTGGCACTGCTCTTTGTAATGGCCTTCCTCGCTTTGCCAAAGGCACTCCAACATATTCTGCCAGCAAGTTGTCCACCACCTTCTTGCGGAAATCTGCCGCAGTCATAGTACTGTCACTGTTTGCCTGCTTGAATAATATATATCCATTTGTGAGTGCAATCTCATGGATGCGATGGTACACAGTGTGGTACCACTTGGTGGACTTATGGCCATAAGCATATGACCCCAGCATCTGATCCAGTCGATCAACTCCAGCCATTTTGCAGTTGTACTCTTCAAGTGCAACAGGCTTGTCCAGCTTTCTACCTTCTGGGTTTCCCTTAGAACGAATTACCTTCTCACACAAATTGTTGGTGTGAACTGTAGTAATACAAGTCACCTGTTTGACATCATGCCATGTCAATGCCACCAAGTTATCCGCCCGCATAAAAACAGGATTGTCACCTTTTTTCATTTTCAGCCTCTCTGGCTTCAACTGTAAAGGCATGTGTCTCCTGCTCACCCTCACTGTGCCACAAGCTCCAATTCCCCTGCTCTGTAGCTCTATGAACAATTCTGGTGAACTATAAAAATTGTCCATGTACACAACATGTCCAAAATGTTCATAGCCCTGAAGCAGCTCCAGCACAACCTGAGCTGTCAAAGGACAGTTCTCCCTCTGAAAAGAATGCTTACCAGTGTAAGTAATTACTTTTAGGCAGAAACCAGTGCTTGCTTCAGCCAATACAAAATCCTTGATGCCATACTTGGTGGGCTTATCTGGCATATATTGACGGAAAAAAAGCCGTCCCTTATATTTTATCATGGACTCATCCACAGACAAATCACGGCCAGGCTGATAAAATTGTTTATAAGTTGGCTCCACTATGTCAAGCAGGGCTGAACTTTATACATCGGGTTATAGCCCTGCTCACCCCTTGGGATTTGCTTCTTGTTATCACAAAAGTGAATGAAGCTTTGCAGCAGCACGTACCGATCACGGGCATAACCTGTCCAAAGCCACCAGGTGACAAAGTACGTTTGGACCAGTGCTCCCTGAAATTATATCGCCAGTCCAGTCCCATCTCTATCTGCAATGCCACAAAGCCCTTGATCTCATCTTTGGTTGTGGGTTTCCACTTCGAAAAACGAGAATGCAGAGCAAGCGCCTCCCGCGATTCAAAAAATTGCTCTACGTACCTGTTCGTCTCATCCGCTATCAGTTGAAAAACTGCCTCAGGAAAAAACAGCCTGAAATAGTCCAGCGGCGTGTGATCGGTGGTGTCCAGCAGCAAGCCGTGCCTTTTTGTAAAGTCCGGTAGCCAGTTCGGCTCCCAAGGATCAATGTCTGGGTATTCCTCCCAAGCGAACCTTGCCGTAGGTGCACCGACAGCACGAATGCGCTCAGCTGCCAGCCGAGCAGCTGCGGTGGCATCGGCTGGTCTCCGATCGGCTGATGCCTGCTCTGCAATTTCTTCCTCGATCTCCTGATCACTATCAAAGAAATCGGAATCTGACAAATCAGAGTCCGACTCCGCGATAATGCGCAAAGTTTCTTCGGCCGAGTATTTTCTTTTTTGAACTCGCTTCGCTCCCGCATGAGATGTTGATGCCATCTTGCCTTTGTTTCTATTTGTTTACATATCGCAACTCGCGCACACGCAAGGATTAGTTGCTGAGCCAACGAGATTAACAGTCCTCCAAGCAGAGAGGGAATGCCTGTGACGTGACAATGGGTTTTGTCGCCATTAACAGCTGATTGTCGCCCTCTATCCCTGGATGTCGACTTTTGCAGACATCCGCCCTCAGCCCCTCCTGTCGACAAAAGTCGACACCCGCCCTAAAAGAGTTAATCAGCTCCCAGTTACTGGTAATTTTTGATTCTCCCTTGTGTCGTGCTAATCTTACTTGCTCCAATATCCTACAACCCAGTCTTTGCTAATTTTAAATTGGGCCTTGTCCTGAGAAGATTCTTCCCTTGTCCTTCATGTTGCTAGGACAGACTCCAGTGACCCTGAAATGGCTTGAGAATATTATATTTTTCATCTTATTAGAGCAACATATTTATTCATTACTTATAAAATGCATAGCAATATGCCTGGATGAGATTACGACTTATAAATAGAAACTTTGTACATCATCACAACATCTAAAGACAAATTGATTTGTGGAATTCTGTCTCAACATTGGACAGCTTGACAACCAGCTTGGGGACCTTAGGCCTTTGGCCAACTTTCATATTTCTTCCGATTACATTTTTCAAAAAAAAGTTTGCATGGATGTGTAACCTTTTGTTGGGATGCAGCAAGTAAACAGGGTGTTTCTGACAGATGATGCAGACGCATGACAGACTTGTCAGACTTTTATGCTGTAAAACAAACTCTTTCATGGGTTTCGTTATGAAACAGCTTAACAGATACGTGACGTCTTATCAACAGCATGAAAGCGATGATGAAAGTCACCCGTCACTCCTTCACCTTTGAGATGGGTGGCAATCAAACCAAATCTAAGATGAACTGAATGCATCAATGGCATGACAGGCAGGCAGGCATCTTAAAAGCTCTTTGTACTTTGTAGCCACAAACCACTTGGCAGAACAGAAACCACAAGAAGTAAAGTATTTTTAGCAGATGAGGGCCTTAACTCTTAATAACCTACATTTTACGAGCAAAACAGATAATCAGTGTCAGTATTTATTCATAATTGAGATGATGTCTTATAGATAGTGTGTGAAATAACCCATAGCAATCAGGTGGTACCGTTGATGTTCCAAAGGTGGCTGAACACTAAAATCTTAGTATAGAATATGCAATAAATTACCCATGGACCTTACTGTCTCCTAAGATATGCATATTCTAAGATGACGAGCTTGACTGAGTCAAATGCCACCATACAATAAAACAGCTTCCCTTAAGTGTGGCCACTGGGATGAAAATTGACTCTGGAGGGGTCTTCTCCTCAGAATTCCGGATGAGAAAAATATGCAAGAAAAACAACAGGCTTAATAATTTGACTCACCAAATCAAGGATTTTTTTTTTATAATTCTGTATGCAGGATGAAACGTTGGACAGAATTCTGGTGTAATGCCAACGTGCCCAAATTCACATTAGAGCATCTTCTCTTTTATATACTTTTTTCCATCACCTAATGCCATGGTGGCACTATCAGGTGATGCCACATTGGCACAATTCTATCCAAGTCTGCTGCACATTTGACAAACAGGCTTGTGGGATCTGCTGAATTCCCCTTTCCCATATTATTTGTCTTTACAGTTTTTTATCAACTGACATCTCAAAGGTTGGTGGCTTTGTTGTACTGGGCTTCCTTTTACAGGATCGGCCAATGAGTACAATTTATAACGCTGTTACGATGCGGGTTCGCGCCATGCACCCATCTTGCATTCGGGAGCCCTGAACCTGACGCCATCAGTAATGTCACCGATGAGCACGGACATCAACAAAACCAAATTAGTGTCCAAATAAAGTGCAGTGCCTTCAGAATCCTTCAGTAAATAAATTATCCTATAAAATTGAAATGTGGAGGTAAAACCAATAAATAGAAAACACAACAATCCTTTAAAATGAAGTTAAAACAATGCTGGAAACAGTCTTTAAAAAAAATAATCCACAAAGCCCAGTGACTTCTTTACCTGGCGGCTCCCCTGCTTCTCCCATCTGGACCCCGCAACAGGAGAGTCGCCCTACCAGCAGCTGACCTTCTTTCTGCTCCACTGGTCTGCAGGCTTCACGATTCCTGGATTCAGTCGCACACTATCCATACCGAGACTTGGCTTCCCTGGCGACCAGGATGCCTACGTCAGGGAATTCAAAGCCCAATTCCGCGGCCAGCCATCCTACTTCTGGTCAATCCAGCTCCTTGGTCGTTCAGCTGGAGCGACCGATTCCTTCTACCCCACTGAGTGTCGGCCAAACACCCTTCTCGGGGCTCACCTTCCAGCTGCCTGCCTGCGAGCCTTTGCTCTCTCACACCGGCTTTCTCTGCGCTGTTTCCTGCCTTTCTTCCTGTAATCTCCATTTTTCTTTTTCCTTTCTTTTTTTTCTTTTTCTCTCTAGCCGCCTCACGCTTCTATTTATGAAGAGGATGTGGCAGCTGTAGCAATCAGCAGCACCTGGGAACAATTATGGATGTGGACAGTTTCGCACCTGTGCATTTAGGTGAGAAATGTCCACACCACGAATCCCCCTGGAACCACCACGCCCCCTCACTAAGCTGAAAGTGCAGTGATTATTTATTTAAAACTGGCCACTTGACATGAGCTGTGGACCCGCTATACCACAAACGGATTAACAGTTTTAAGATTTATATTGATTTATGCTAAAATTCAATAGAGGTCATTGGAAACAAAAGCCCCAGCACCTTGTACTGCTGATCAGCGTCAAACAGTAAAATCACTTATTGTGTGACAAACACATGCTGCGTATACACCGCTAAATGGATAGTTCATCAGACAGATTAACACTATGACTACCACAGTGAAAAGAGGTACAGTGGAACCTCAGTTTACGAACATCTCGGTTCACGTACAACTCGGTTCACAACCAAAAAGTTCACCAAACTTTTGCCTCACAACTACACACTCGGTATACAAACAAGATAGTTTCCCTTTCAGTTTGTGTGCGGCGATGATTTCTGCACGTGTTGCATTGTTCTCGGTCAGACGTGCCTGCCTGCTGCTAAGAGAGAGAGGGGGGAGAGAGAGAGCGAGCGAGAGAAAGAGAGCGAGAGAGAGAGACCGAGAGAGAGAGCGAGAGAGAGAGAGAGCGAGAGAGCAAGAGAGAGAGAGAGAGAGAGAGAGAGAGAGTGAGAGAAAGAGAGCGAGAGAGAGAAAGAGCGAGAGAGCAAGAGAGAGAGAGAGAGCGAGCACGTGCCTGCCTGCCTGGCTGGTTCATTTAAGCAGAGCCGATCCCTGTTCATTGTTCTCAGTCAGACGTGCATGCTTTACCTGCGCTCTCTTTGTGCTCTACAGTATTTCGTGTGCTTTTGCAGTTAACCATGGCGTCTAAGCAAGTGAAGAGTGGTGAGAAGAAAGTTTTGCAGAAAACTGAAATCGAAGTAAAGAAAGAAATTTTTGAAAAGTATGAGCGTGGCATTCGTATTACTGATCTTGCCACTGAGTACAAAACCTACGATTTCGACTATTCTAAAGCAGAAAGAATCTATTAAAGCAGCTGATGTTGCAAAAGGAGTTACAGCGTTAACCAGGCAGAGGGCTCAAGTGCTGGAAGAGGTGGAAAAACTGTTTACCAGTTTACTCATTTACCAATTTGAGAACCCTCGTGCTTTCAAGCAGCACAATGTAAACAAGGCCAGACTGCCAGTAATGTGGAGGGCAAACACGAAGGGTTGGGTCACAAGGACTTTGTTTTTGGAATGGCTGCATGAGGCTTTCGCTCCCACCAGCTAAACAGCTAAAAACACCAGAAACCCAAGAAATCACACGAGAGAAAACACCTGAAGGAAAACATCCCTCCATCGCAGATGCAAACTCTTCCTCCTCTCTACCCAGTTCCTCCTCACTTCATGCCAGAACTCGTGCAAGGTTAGTTTTCTTGGTGGTTTTTGTATTACGGATTTTTCAAAACTTAATTTTTCAGTTCATAGCGTGAATTGTTGCAATGTTACTTTTCTCTTTTTTCAAATGTTCCTTTTTTCCCTGTGCTTAAAACTCATTTTTAAAAAAATTGTTTACTGTACTGTACAGTACAGCGATCGGGCTGTAAGGCTAATAGCGTGATCTCCTGCACTGTTACTTTTTTGGTTGCTTGGGGTTGGTTTTTAAATTAAAGTTCGGATTTGTTCAAATGTTCCTCTCTGTTCTGACAGAGAGAGCGAGCAAGTCTGCTCGTGTAGCTGTGCAGGGAGCCTGGGTGTTTTGTGTCAGTGTTATTCAATGTTTTTACATTAGTTTAATATTACACTGTGCATTCTATGGTGTAATTAACTATATTTGTGCTTAATCTTTACATATATTTACATATTTACATATATATTTACATACAGTTAGCACGGTCTGGAACGGATTAATTGTATTTACATACAATCCTATGGGAGAAATTGCTTCAGTTCACGACCAACTCGGTTTACGACAAGAGTTTTGGAACAAATTATGGTTGTGAACCGAGGTTCCACTGTAAATTGTTAATGATGCCAATGTAACATTAGGGTCCATCCATCCAGGCAGAAGTCTGACCAAAGATGCCAAGACATTTCTTTTCCCCACTGACTCCTCCAAGTCATCTGGAGGGATTCCAGGGTCAGCTGACAGATATAATCTCTCCAGTATGTCCTGGGCTTGCCCCAAGGTATAAACCTGATTGGACAAGCCTGAAACACCTCCCAAAAGAGGCATCCAGGAAGCATTCCTAATAGATGACCAAACCACCTCAACTTGCTCCGTTTGATGTGGAGGAGCAACGGCTCTACATTGAGCTGCTCCTGATTGTCTGCATTGCTCAACCTAAAGCTGAGCAAAGACACCTTGTGAGTGAAGCTCATTTCTTGTATCCACTTTCTAGTTCTTTCAGTCACTACCCAAAGCTTGTGGCCATTGGTGAGGGCGAGGGACGTAAATCGACCAGTAGATCAGGAGCTTTGACTTTCGACTGAGCTCTCTCTTCACTGTGACTGACCGGGAACGTCTACATGACTACAGATGCTGCTTTGATCTGCCTGTCGATCTCTCACTGCCTTCTTCACTCACTTGTGAACACCACCTCAATATACTTAAACTTCTCCGCTTGAGACAACACCTCAGCCCAACCTGAAGAGGGCACACCACTATTTTCCAGCTTAGGACCATGACTTCAGACATGGACGTGTTAATCCTCATCCTTGCCGCTTCACACTCGACTTCATACTGCACCAGTGCATGTCTGAGGTCAAAGGCCGATAAAGCCAGCAGGACCACATCCCCTGAAAAGGAGATTATTATTTTAATTTACTAATTGCTTTTTGTTTTTAAGCAAAACTTACAATAAAATGTGTCTTTCCCCTAAATAAAGTGCATGAAATAGAAAATTTGTGTGCGTGCCAGCCATGCGATATTGGCTTTGTTCACTCCGTTACTCGAGAACTCGGCTGGTTCAAGTTAGATCTTGCACAAAACTTGGATTATTCAAATGTTGCAATTTCATTTGAACTTCATAGACTCGAGACACTAATGGCTGAGAGGTATTCAGAAGCTTGTGGTTCTACATATGTAAAGTATTTTTGTTAGAAATAAATTTTATCCAAAGTATGTAATAAGCTAAAAAACTTACTGAAAGTGAAATACAGTTGACTCCACTTAAGTGCACGTCGTTAAAGCACATGCTCCGCTGCACGTGAGTTGCATGGTCCCTATTTGTATAAAATCAAGTAAATGGGCAATAACTTTGGATAAGCGCAATAGCGATAAGCGCACAATCTGCTTAAGTACACATACATTATTGATCCCATTGTTATTCTCTCCGGCCCAATTTACTCCGGCTAACTGCACAGTCTCTTCACATCCACTAGTCAAATGAATGACATTACAGATTAGCCTTACAACTCAACTGCGATAAGTTAGCTGTCGTGACTTTTGACTTTTGATTATGGAAGATCGGAATTGCAATAAAGTTTAAGAAGCAGCATGGTGAAAAACAAGATGCTGACGATTTCGGAGCTGAAAGATGGTTCATGTAAGTGCTGCTGTCAATCATTTGTGGATATGAACCTTGTGATGTCTTCAACGCCGATGAGACGGGGCTCTACTGGCACACCATCCCTGATGGAACATTGGCTTTCAAACACAGTGAAGCTTTCAGCTGCAAAGTGTCAAAGTAACGACTGACATTGCTACTCAGTTGCAATATGGATGATAGTGTAAAGTCAAGCCACTGGTGATTGGAAAGAGTCAAAATCCACGTTGCCTCAAAAACGTTAAACAACCACTTGTTGAAACGAAAGCGACAAAAACACCTGGTGATGGGACATTGTGGATCGAATGGCTGAAGAAGCTTGACAATCTGATGAGAAGGCGTAAGCGGCAAATTGTAATGCTGTGCAATAACTGTGCAGAACACAGTGATGACGTAAGACTAACCAACGTCAAACTCGTGTTTCTGCCGCCAGACATGACCTCTTTAATCCAGACTATGGACCATGGCATAATCGCGAAGTTCAAACGTCTTTACAGATCACTCGTTATATGACATATGACATCTGATGACAGTGACTGATGCAGCACCTGGGCCGCTGATCTGGTGAAAAAACTGAATGTGCTGGACTCTCTTCATATGGTGTGGGAGGCATGGAGCCGAGTCGCATCATCTACGATTTCAAGCTGGTATCGACGGGCGAGCTTCGTTCATGCATCTGATCCGACAACTGAAGCCAGTTCGACTTCAAACTGCGATGTCCACACCCAAGACAATTCAGACAAATTGACAAGAGCTCCCAGTTGAAATATCATGAGAAGTATTTGAGTTATACCTTGACGTTGACAAGGCTCACGTCAGCTGACAACACTGATGCCGATATCTGTACAGTCATTAAGGACACTGCCCACAACCGAGACTCCGACAAAGACAAGGATACTGCTGCTGCCAGCATGATTAATGAGCCACTTGTAGAGACAGTTTCATTCACGGATGCGCTGTTATCTTGAAATAAATGGCTGTCAGAACTATGGACAGTTTTACATCCTCAATAATCAGATACACAGCTTGAATCATGCGAACAGCGTGCAGAAAACAATGACTGATTACTTTTCTAAAATTTAGGCCCGATTGATTGACACTTGGACATGTGCAACCATAAGTACAGTAAATGTACATATGAACAGTTAATGTGTATGTATGTATGTATGTATTATACGTGTATCCACTATATTCTTCCAGTCTATTTTAATGAATGTTTCATTATGTTTGACTAATCTAGTAGGTGGGGTAACTGAATAGTCAACTTTCAGGACTGACATGTTGCACTCCTATTAAACGCACGCTCCACTAAGGCGCATATGGCAAACTCGTCCGGAGGCTGTGCACTGAAACGGAGTAGACTGTATTCTCTTCTTGGATGCCATGCAGATTTTTCATTCTTATTCCAGACCCCCACTATCCTCTATTTACATGCATAAGTCACAGATATGCTTGTGTTTGGTGCTATCACTCCAAAGATGGTTCATGAGATAATAGATTACCAATCCATCCATCCATCCATTATCCAACCCACTATATCCTAACTACAGGGGTCTGCTGGAGCCAATCCCAGCCAACACAGGGCGCAAGGCAGGAAACAAACCTCAGGTAGGGTGCCAGCCCACCGCAGGTATAGATTACCTACTATGCGTTAAATCATATTTAGCAGTGTGGTATAGCAAGATTCATAGAGATGTGTGATTTTTAAATAGCTAAAAATGGTGCATCTCAGGCTTCATGGGTGTGTGTGCTTGTGTGGCCCCGGGATGTTAAATGGGGTGAGTGGGGTTCATTGCGCTTGCATGTGAGATCGCGATTAGTTCCATTTGTCTCATTCACTTTCTGCGGGTCGCAATTGAGACACCATAATTGAGACACTCACTCTGAGACCACATTAAAATGTGGGGAAGTGACAACATCGGCCAGAGTTACCAAATCAAAAATTGGACCAGTTTGGGACTTACTGACCTTCTACTGCCAGAAATTTTTAGCCACTAGTATGGGGTCCCTTGTAGCAGCCCCTACATTGCTCCTGTGCAGCTTTTAATGCTGGTTTCCCAAGCCCATACTGCCCATAGTCTGCCCATAGGGGGGCCACTATTTGCATGTCTACTGGAAAGCTACCAAATGTCACCGGGCCAACCCAGACTGTCACATACAGTCAACATGTTAAGGAAAATTCATACCACGAACCAACTCGCCACCCTGTCACATGATGATGAAGCCAGCAGAACCACATCACCTGAAAAAAGTAGGGTATTATTTTAATACACTATTAAAATGCATATTAGTTAGGTCTAGTTAGTTAATAGAATGAAAGGTAGACACACACTGTTTCATAAAGCAGTGCTTCTTGGCAACATGTCGCTTAAAATGGAATTTACAACACAACACAGTGTGCGGAGAGTGAAGGGGTCTGAAAACTTTCTGAGTCCACTGATGCCTTTAATTAAGTACTGTGAACCCCAAAGGTCAGTCGTCTCCTCCCGTTTCTTTCTTTCATATTTGTTGAGGACATTAAGGGTCTAATTGTAAGGAAACTCTGGACAAGAGTGGCAGGACTCATGTGCAGCGATTCTCCTACGGTGAAGTGACGCTCTTAAATTCAGAGGCCAGATTAGTCACTTGAACCAGTCGATTACTCCTATGGACGGCTACTTCATACATTAAACTTGGGGTGAGAACCAAAGTTGGCATCCTGCAAGCTCAGCTGAGGTGTGCCCTGAAAGGGGCACCACTCGAACAAAATACTATAGTGCCTTGGCAAGGAGCTTTGCTGTTAATAAAGCCCAACATTAACTAATTTCATGACAAGGTAAGATGAGTATAAAATGTAGAAGACTTCATTTCGTATTGTGATTCTATTCCTGGTTGCATTCATGTTTCTTTCAGGGCTGTCATTTCCATTCTGAAAGTAACAAAAAAAATATATTTAGTTGTGACAAGAAGTCATTTTTAGGAACAATTAGCTTTCAACCTGCAAATTGCCATCTGACTAATTACCTATTGAGTGAGGTGACAAACAAGTACACTTTAATGTTAATAGACTCTCATTTTTTTATTATAACAAATCTCAGAGGTGCCATTGTCAGGAAGAGAGCTGAATGCTCTCAGGCAATGAAATATTATGATGTTATAAGGAATTATACTCAAAACATGACTGAAATATTAATATTTAGCAACAGCTTGTTGACCAGAACACATTGATTTTTTTTTTGTTTCAAAATAATGTATTCATTTTGCAGGTAATATGTAATAAAATATTCTCTTTGCAAATTCCTTTCTCTTCTTCAGTGAAGGGTCTCAACACTGATATCCAGTAGCACGATTCTTTGAGGCAGTTGCCCTATGGATGAACAATGCAGCATGTGCTCTTGTGGACTTGGTGGCACTATTTTAATTAAAACACATTCCGTATTTGAATGCTTTCTTATGTAGCCCTCCCACTGAATAACTGGCACATTATTTAGGACAGGGGTGGGCAAGGCTGGTCTTGGAGAGCCGCAGTGGCTTCAGGTTTTAGTTTGGACCTATTTACTTTATTAGAAACCAATCTTTGCCAATCTCAGATCTTTTATTTAATTTTATGGCTTGTTAGTCTGCAATGTTAGGTTCGTATTTCCTTTCCAAGGATATTCTCTAAATGATTTATAGCCTAAAATGCATTTTTCTCTTAACTGTTTTATTAAACCAAACAGTGCATGATAGGTGTAAATAGAAACTAGCTAGAGAGAGAACTGCTGGCTACTTTGTCATTTGCATCTCATTGCTAACTAGCTGTGTAATACCGTGCTGTCAAAAATCCCAGGGTCCCAGGATCTAATGAAATTGTCAGAAAATAAATTGAAATGTAAATCTAAAGAGATCATGAGGTCGCTAGAAAGGAGTGTGTGGTGCTCCCGATATCTTTGTAAACGGACGAAGAGCCGTTTAGAGTCCTGGTGCTTTCTGTCTATCCCGGCCAATACACCCAAGCCGCCAGGTGGAGCCCTCCCTGCAGTATGGAGGTTCCCCAAAGACCAGCAGGGCATCATGGACATTGCAGTTTTTATACGCAGCCCTGCTGGATGCCATGGGGGCCACAAGGAGACGCTGCAGGGAGGAACAATGGGTATTTTCCCTACGCCCCGGAAGCACACATGCACAAGGGGAATGATGTGCTTCCGGGGTGAAGAAAAGGACTTTTTACCTGACCCGGAAGTGATACAAGATCACATGGACTGGGGATTGAGAACACTTCTGGGTCAGGGAATATAAAAAGACTATGGGAGCTCCCAGACGGTGAGCTGAGCTGGGTGGTAGGAGGGCAACGCATCTGGGAGTCGGAGGATTGGTTTATTGTATTATTGTGGTTGCACACACATTTAACACACGCCAATTAAATAAAATGACCAATGGGTCTAATGAATCAATTATATGATTATTTTGCTTTGTGAACACTCACCCTTAGGTTAATTACACAATACATCCATTTCCTTTTTATGCACAATGCCACACATGTGCTTCAAGCTTTATAACATACTGGTGAGGCCTCATCTGGAGTACTGGGTGCAGTTTTGGTCTCTAGGCTACAAAAAGGACATAGCAGCGCTAGAAAAGGTCCAGAGAAGAGCGACTAGGCTGATTCAGGGCTACAGGGGATGAGTTATGAGGAAAGATTAAAAGAGCTGAGCCTTTAGAGTTTAAGCAAAAGATGATTAAGAGGAGTGTTTAAAAAGTGTTTAAAATTATGAAGGGAATTAGTCCAGTGGATCGAGACGGTGATTTTAAAATGAGTTCATCAAGAGCATGGGGACAGAGTTGGTAACTTGTTAAGGAGGAATTTCACACAAACATTAGGAAGGTTTTCTTTACACAAAGAACAATAGACACTCGGAATAAGCGACCAAGTAGTGTGGTAGACAGTAAGACGTTAGGGACTTTCAAAACTCGACTTGATGTTTTTTTGTTAGAAATAAGTGGAGAGGACTGGCGAGCTTTATTGGGCTGAATGGCCTGTTCTCGTCTCATTAGATTGTTCTAATGTTCATGTGAATCCAAGTGTCATCTTCCGAGTTTATTTGAGGTAAGCACTGCCACTCTGGGACACCAGGGGTTGGGATCGCAAACTCTTGCATCTTTCTTATCACCCAAAAAGATGCCCACTCTGGGCAACTGACCACACCCCTTTGAATCCATGAGCTGTAAAAGTAAAGCACTCCCAAGAAGTCGGGTCTTATTCAGGAGATGAGTGCACCACCTCACAGAGTTCCGATCCTGCTATATGAGCACTCACCACAGCCTATCACTGGTAAGACAACGACTAAATCCTTAGCATTTGTTAACTTTATCACTAACACACCCCTGTCATTTTCAATTTTCTTTTAAGTAAACGGGGTGGCACAACAATATTCCATTTGAGTCCTGTACTTCCCTTGGCTGAACACAGAAAATATACCGTAAAGGATGGCCGGTGTCCTTACCCAGCCCAGACACCTTCAGGATGGAAAGATGGGGGAGACGGGGCACCTTATACAGGGCTTTATCTCCCCCAGGACACTAGATGGCAGAGAGGCCAGGCTCACATTCCCACATGGTGCCTGCAGGGCATGCTGGGTATTGTAGAACAGCCCTTTTGGGTGGGGGATCACCAGAAGGAACTGTAGGATTTGGGGAGTCCCTACATCATGGGGTTTCTGCCTCACCCAGAAGTGCTTGACAGACCACATATGTGGAAGATCTGGTGGCTAAAATTAAAGGAGCTACCTCCCTCACATCATGGAGCCTGAGTTGGGAGGAGGATGGCGAAGTTTATAAGTGGAGTGGTGGAGGCAGTGAGAGACAGAGAGAGAAAAAGACAAAGAGTGTGCTGTATTGTGTTTGCTCTACTTGTGGGAAATGCTTATACAAGAAGAGTTTTCCTAAAATGAAAGACTCTGCCTTTTAACCTGTGACCGTGCCTGTTTGTGTTGGGTCTTACACTAATACACTTATTTGTATATGTCTATGCAACCACGGTGTAAATACCCTGTACGATGATGGATATGTTAAAAAAAAATAAAACACATTTATTAAACAAACCACTCCATATCCCCACAGTTTAACACAATTCAGTTACTTAGTCTGAGTTATATCACAGTCAAAGTTCAGTTAGACAAATATGTATGAATCAAACAAAAGTATAAAAATAAATGAACATAAAATTGTCTGGCATGCTTATTTGGAGTTCATATGCAGGAAACAAAAGGTTACTCAAGGTGTGCTTCTGTAACTTTCATCATGTTCCAGATCCGCAGTTTTCTTGCTCAACTGCGCCACCACCTACTCAAAGCTTCATGATGCTCCAACAATGATGGACGGATTAAAAGGCAGAAGTCTACGTGACCATCATCATCATCAAGCCCTTCCATGAGAACCCTAAATCCAAAGAGGACTGTTTCATTTATGTTAGGTAGAATTCCCAGAGGGGACTGGGCGGTATCATGGTCTGGAATCCCTACAGATTTTATTTTTCTCCAGCCGTCTGGAGTTTTTTTGTTTTTCTGTCCCCCCTGGCCATTGAACCTTACTCTTATTCAATGTTAATTAATGTTGATTTATTTTGTTTTATAATTGTGTCTTTCATTTTTCTATTCTTTAATATGTAAAGCACTTTGAGCTACTGTTTGTATGAAAATGTGCTATAGAAATAAATGTTGTTGTTGTTGTTATCAGCATCTGAGGAAAAAAAATGTGCTTTTGTGGGTTGCTGCTTTTTGGGCTATTTTGTCCTATTTTTCAACCCCCATCCACAAATGTTTACCATGTTTTTCAACCACTGGCACTCCTTATCCTGATATTCACCCTTGTAAATGTTTTTGTACTGTTATAAAGCCCCAAATTGTGTGATGGTATATACACCTACTGTATCACTATGAAATATCTCAGATGGAACCTCCCTCAGGCTTTGATGGGATGTACTGTGGTCATTCATGGCTGAGAAGGGTCAGATAAAAAAAGGAATTTTGGGGTTGCTAACCTGGCATTCCCCGTTGACTCTTAGTTTTTTTTTAATATCAAATGTATCCTTCAAAACTGGTCTGGGCCCATTGGTATACGTTTAAGACAGTGTTCCTTCCCTGGCTTATCTCTAGATTCCTTTTTATTGTCTCTTCCCTTCATTTTTCAGTACTATTCACATTCCAATAGTTTCAGTTTACATTGTCACGTCCACTTGTTATTTAGTAGATATTTTTAGTGTATTGTTGTTTTTATGATGAAGTATTGCCACGGGAGACAGCGTGAAGACTTTGATGATAGTAATTATCCGCAGGACCAGAGGTTGGCACTGTGTTCTAATACCTTCTTTACTCCTCTATCTGCATGATGGAAGATTAACAGCCTCTCCATCACTGATGTCACCTCAGTCCACCTGGACCTGTCTCTTCTTGCCACGTGACCTCTTAACCAGGAAATCGGCCATCTAGTCTCAGTTCATTTGATAAGTTGTGTCTGAGAAGACGTCTCTGCAGTTTGTTGTGTGTTTTTTTTTATTATATTTGAATTCAATTATCCAGAGTCATCCAGGTGGTACCCCAACTCATTATCGTTGTCAGTTTTATCTTTTACAGTATATTCATGTTCAGTGTCATAATGCTGTCTATGCTTTAGGAATGGAATGCCAAGAGGAGTGAGTACCCCTTCCATCACTGCTTGGGACTGCCCCCAGGTCATAAAAGAAGTCCAGTGTGGTTCATTGTTGGATGTAGTTTGAAGCTGATTTCTGTAAGTATTGTTTTTTTTCCTTTGATATTCCAGTTTTGTGATTTTTACTCTGTGTTTCTCTCTTTGGTTGGTGGACTAGGACTTGTTCACTAAGGCCTGTCTATTAGGCTAATCCTTTTTTGCTCCTTTGATCATTTGTGCTATTTTTCTCTTTTTGTTTGCCTTTTGTAAAACAACACCCTCTTTTATAAAGAATCTTGTCCTAGAGCCGGAGTTTTGTATGTTTTCTCTACCTGATAAGATTTTTTTTTTTTAAATTGTGCGACAGTTCTTATTGTTTTTCTATTCTCTTTCTTTTGGGCTTTACAGGCCAAAGCTTCCCACTTCCTTAGGGTCAGGCTCCCCTAGGATAATACGTATTTTTGGTCAAGTCAGTTCTCTATGTGTTTATTGAAGGCTTCACTTGTTTTTGCCTTTTTGCTGCCAGAAACATAACTGAATAGGCCTCACTTCTAGGCAATCTAGCCCCAAACTTCAAAGGGAGACTTATATCCATCCATCCATCCATCATCCAACCCGCTATATCCTAACTACAGGGTCATGGGGGTCCGCTGGAGCCAATCCCAGCTAACACAGGGTGCAAGACAGGAAACAAACCCCGGGCAGGGCTCCAGCCCACCACAGGGAGACTTATATATACTGTACAAATAGTGGATTTAGAAAGTATTCAGACCTCTTCACTTTTTACACATTTTGCTATGTTGCAGCCTTGTGCTAAAATCAATTAAATTAATTTTCTTCATACACCAAACAACATTCAATATTCTAGAATGACAAAGTGAGAACAGGATTTTGCAAAATGTCTCTCTATTATAATAAAAAAAAATTCTGGGACGAGACGAGACTTTTTAGCCTGGGACGAGATGTGACTTTTTCAGAGAAATATTTTCAAGTCCCGTGAGACCAGACTTTGTGCCAAAAGATTTAACCACGCCCGATGCCGGAAATAAAAGACAAAGAGTAGATGACAACGTAGAACATCATAAAGAATTCAAAAACGTTGGCGTGGTACACATGTAGAGTAGGTTAATGGAAGAACAAAAATTTGAAAGTCTCAAAAAAATCATAGTAAAGATCGCTTTAGCGCAAACAAACGGAAATTATTACTTGGTAAAATAACAGAACAGTGAAAAGAGATTGAATATATTGTTCAGATTCAAACTTTAAGTCAGGCACTTGTACATCGTCTAATTCGTGTTGCCATCAGGAAAAAGTAGTGTTTCTTCCCAATGAATTCCATGAGAATTTAAAGATTTGTTGTTTGGTGAAAGTGAAATCCACATACATGAACGGCAGAGACGCAAAGTGGCTGGTGCGTAGCGCAGGCCAGGGGGGTTACCGAGTGAAGCGAGCAGGGGGTGAAGCCCCCTAGTATTAAACAAATCTGAAGTATTCTACTTGAATAAGCATTCGGGCCCTTTTCTATGATACTTAAAGTATAGTTCAGGTTGCCTCCCATTCTATGGATCATCATTGAGGTGTTTCTACACTTTGTTTGAAGTACACTTGTAGTCAATTCAGTTCATTTGAGTGATTAGGAAAGGCACTAAACTGTCCATAGAAGGTCCCACTGATGAGCAAAAATCAAGCCATCAGGTCAATGAAATTGCCTGAGGAGCTAAGAGTCGGGATTGTGATGTGCAAAGATCTGGGGAAGGCTACAAAAAAGTTTTTCAGCTTTAAAGATTCCAAAGAATTCTTAAATGGAAGAGGTTTGGAACAATCATGACTCTTCCTTGAGTTGTTCACCTGGCCAAACTGAGAAGTCATGTGAGAAGGCCATTGATAAGAGCGGTGACCAAGAACCCAATGGTCACTCTGTTTTAGTGGCAGAGAGCCATTTTTGAGATAGGAATAGCTTCCAGAAGGACAACCACCACTGTAACACTCCACTAATCGGGGCTTAATGATAAAGTGACAAGGCAGAATCCTCTCCTTACTAAAAGACACATGGACACCCACTTGGAGTTTGTTAAAATGTACCTAAGAGACTCTCAGATTGTAAGAAACAAATTTCTCTGGTATGATGAAACCAAGGTACATGTCATGTCTGAACAATACAATTCCAACGGTGAAGCATAGTGGTGGCAATATCATACTGTGGGGTTGTTTTTCAGAGGTCGGGACAGGGAGACTTGGTAGTGTTGTGGGAAAGTTGAACAGAGCAACGTACAGAGATATCCTTAATGGAAACCTGCTCCATAATGCTCTGTTCCTCAGACTGGGATGATAGTTCTTCTTTCAGCAGAGTACCCTGAGGCATATATCCAAGACAATGCAAGACTGGGTTTGGGGCGAGTATCTGACTGTCTCTGAGTAGCAAAGCCCAGACTTAAACCCCATGAAACATGTGTGGGGAGACCTGGAGATGTCAGTTTACAGATAATTCCCATATGTAAAGAATTCCAGGTCTGAAGTGGACAAAATCCAATTTAAAGTGGTTTTAAAAAAATGACAAAACTGAAGACGAGCTCATGTTTCAGCTACACATGTGTGTCTCCATCACTCAGTGGTCTTAATTGATGATGAGGTGTTATCTTTTCTTGAGTTCAGAAAATGAGAGGGTGCATGTCAAACTCTTGTAAGTTGAGGCAATTGATGTGAAAGAAGAGAAACGGTTTACTTTTGTGGCCTCCACTATGTCCTTTCCCAGTGTTCCACTCAACTCGTTTCCCATAATACACTTGATATGCTCTACCAAATGACATAGAAAACAATAACTTTTTTTAAATTCTCAAAAGTATCAGGACTGTATCAAAAAAAATACAAAATTTCAAAAGGAAATAAGTAAGAAATTAGCAAACATGAGCTAATGGTAGCAATATCAGTCTTACAGGGTGGACTGATCCCATTAAGAGCTAGACTCCAAAGAAACTAAGAGGTAATGGGAAATTAAGAGACACGCAAGAAAATGTAAATAGGACATCACAAAGGACTCAAAGGGAAATGAAAAATGCAAATAAAAAAATGCAGGCGATGCTGCGGTCCTGCCATCTGTGTGTCCTGGTGTCTCAGAATCCTTCAAGTTCTTGTACTTTTTCTTTTCATGACTCTTAGATTGCTCTGTTTTTCATTTTTGTTTTAACTGTTATTCTAGAATAATGCGTGTTTGTCGATGTTGCTTTTCTAATGCATTTCTGTTGATTGCTGATGTGGAGATTGTTAGGAGTACCAAGTTCCTCGGTGTGCACTTAACTGAGGAACTTACGTGGACACATAACACCTCATCACTAATCTAGAAAGCCCAGCAGAGACTACACTTCCTGAGGCGGCGGAAGCGAACAAGTCTTCCCCCTTCCATCCTCACCATGTTCTACAGAGGCATCATAGAGAGTGTCCTGACCAGCTGCATCACTGTCTGGTATGGCAACTTAAACAAATCCGACCACAAGTGCCTGAAAAGGATAGTGAAGACAGCAGAGAACATTATTGGGGTGCCTCTCCCTTCACTACAGGACATATTTTACAAACGCAGTGTCCGCAGGACCCCTTACACCCCTCACAGGGACTTTTCACACTTCTGCCATCCAAGAGAAGATACTGCAGCATCAAAGCCAAATCTGCGAGGCTGCAGGAGAGTTTTTACCCCCAAGCTGTTAGACTCCTTAACACCAGGCTGCCCCCTGGGACCTTCCACACGGCCTCAACCACCACTAAAAACAGAACTTTTATACATGAAAACCACTGTCCTGCAAAGATGAGTGTGCAGGTAGAAAAGAACTGAAAATCTCATACTGACCTCTAAGGACTTTGACACTCTTGATATCCTTCTGCTGTGAAACATTCTGACCTGTCATTGTTTACACACGTCTTAAACAACTATTATCATACACTGATCATTTCTGTATTATCTATATCTATTATTTATTATTTATTTACTTATTATATTACATATCTTACACATCAATATCGTTGCTACTTGTTTGTCCTATCTTTGCACAATGTCTTGTCTTGTTTGTGTTTTAATTTTAAATTTTACATTTTTATTCTATTTTTAATTTACTATTTGCACATCATGTTGTTACACTGTGGACCCTGAGCTTCGCAATTTCGTCTATCTGTATACTTGTATATGGTTGAGATGACAATAAAGTTCACTTTGACTTTGACTTTGAATCCATTGATTGTTTCCCCAAAATTCCTATTACTGCTTCTGTGAAATTCCCTCATCTAAAAAACAACTGCAACAGGCAATGCCAGCTGCCCACATTGTCTGTGGCATTGTTGAACTTTCAATTGTCGCAAGTTGTCAAAAAAGTTATCTCGGTGAAGGCTGTTTACCACACTCTGCTGGAATGTGACATTCATTCACTTGGAAGGACACTGTGGCAGGTCTTGGTGCCTGCTGGCTGCCAGAAGTGAGATGACCTCAGTGCTTCACAGTCAAAAATGATACAAGCCTCACAGGATAAAGGAGTGCTCTTTTAGCATTATATGTTTTGGATTCACCACGTTTTAATCCGAGTGGCAGGCTGCTTTGTGTACAGCAAAAAATAACAAACTTATTTGTGACAAAACAAAAAATATTGTGAAAATCAAGTGGACACTGAAAACTCAGTCACGGGCAGAAGTTTGAGCTGTCTAAAGTGGGCCTCTGGAGCCATCTGCAAACCAAAATAGTATTTAATAGACCGAGACAGGATATAAAAGGGAGGATGTAGTATAAAAAATACAAGGGAGGAACAGCAATAGAGTACATAATAAGACACAACAGAGAGAAAAATCCCAGTTGGCCTACCTCTACGCGTCTCATCCCTAATAATTAAAGTCAGAATGTGCGTATCTAGCATATTTACCAGCGGTGTATTGTGAATGCTCCTTTCCAGACACCTTACGCAGCTTTTTTCTGCCTCTGTTTTGTCGTCTTTCTCATCTTCCCTTCAGCTTTCTTCCCAATTCCAAACTCAACAACCCTGTGTCTGTGAGGACCTTCTAATCCTCAACCTGTGCTCAGTGCTCATAGTCTGGACCAGAGACATTAAACTGGAGCCCCACCGAGGAACTCCATTCATGATGTTGAGCGCCAGAACAGGGAGTCAAAATTTCAAGAGAAGGAGAGAAGGTCACAAAGAAAGACACATAAAACATTTCTTACTTGATTCCTGGGATATGGATGTGATTCTAGAAGTAAATCAAATAATTGAACGTGTACTGGTTTACATTAAAAATAATAAATAAACCCTTATATTTACTGTATATAGCACTTTTCTCTTTTCTCAAAGCTCTTTTCATAGTGAGTTGTTAAATGCTTACACTGACTCCCAGTTAAGTTTAGGGCAGATTTCAAAATCCTCCTTTTAACATATAAAGCCTTAAATGGCCGAGGTCCGGCTTACTTGTCTGAACTTATCATGACTTACAAAGCAGAAGTTACATTAAGATCTCAAGATGCCAGTCTGTTTATGATTCCAAGGATTAATAAAATAACAGTGGGGGGTCAAGCTTTTAGTTACAGGGACCCTAAACTATGAACTGGTCTGCCTGCTACAATAAGAGATGCCCCTTTGGTGTCAGCTTTCAAATCCTGGCTGAAGACTCACAACTTCAGTTTAGCACACCCTGACTAGAGCTGCTGATTAACAACAACAACAACAACAACATTTATTTATATAGATAGATACTTTATTAATCCCAAGGGTAAATTCCCATACTTCAGCAGCAGCATACTGATAAAGAACAATATTAAATTAAAGAGTGATAACAATGCAGGTATAACAGACAATAACTTTCTATAATGTTAATAGGGAATTGAAGAGTCGCATAATGTGGCGGAGGAATGATCTCCTCAGTCTGTCAGTGGAGCAGGACGGTGACAGCAGTCTGTCGCTGAAGCTGCTCCTCTGTCTGGAGATGATCCTGTTCAGTGGATGCAGTGGATTCTCCATGATTGACAGGAGTCTGCTCAGCGCCCGTCGCTCTGCCACGGATGTCAAACTGTCCAGCTCCGTGCCTACAATATAGCCTGCCTTCCTCACCAGTTTATCCAGGCATGAGGCGTCCTTCTTCTTTATGCTATATAGCACATTTTTATACAAATGATGAAACTCAAAGTGCTTTACAGAATGAAAAAAGAAAAAAAAGACAAATAAATTAAAAAATAAAAGTAAGCAATATTAATTAACATAGAATAAAAGTAAGGTCCAATGGCCAGGGAGGCCAACTGTAACTGTACAGACTGCATCTCTGTTGTTAGTCATTAGCACTAAAACATAAGTAACATGATAGTTACAATTTGTTACTAACCCTCACCTATTCTGTTTCTCTTCTTGGTACTCAAACGTGGCACTTGATGCCACGGCCCACCTGCCAAGCTGTTTTGCCTGTCTAAGGTAAAGTTATCCCTGATGGGGGATCGCAGGAATCGTCGGGTAGAAGGGTCCTTTCATTGGATTGGCTGGCCCAGCACTGACTCAGCTGTGGAATGGCCAATAGGAGGAGGCAGCTTGATGGCTGAGGTCTCCAGGACTCTAAACAAATCCAAATCATATTATGTGATATCATCTACTATTGAATTCTGCTCCGTACTTGTAATGATTTTTTTTGTACTGCATTGAGGATTACTTGTGTTCTGTTCTGTGTATTATATTGTATTGATCCGTTTCTTTTTGACACGCATTACACACCCAACCTAGCTGCAAAGAGGTCTCTCTTTGAAGTGCCTTTCCCAAGGTTTCTTCCATTTTATTTCCCTAAAAAGGTTTTTTTTGGGGAGTGTTTCCTTGTCTTCTTAGAGAGTCAAGGCTATGGGGCCGTCAATTGGCAGGGCCTGTTAAAGCCCATTGCGGCACATCTTGTGTAATTTTGGGCTACTTTGCAAAAATAAATTGTATTGTATTGTATAGGGAGGTGGGGAGCCACTTCAGCCACTACTAATGTGTAGCATCCACCTGGATGATATAATTGCAGCCATTTTTACGCTTGTACACTCACCACAGGTTAGCTATTAAGTGATGAAGGGGTGAGAGAGACAGAATTGAATTCAATTTTCAAAAGTAACAGGACAATATAAAAAAAAAGTATAGAATTTTAAAGGAAATAAGTAAGAAATTAGCAAATATTACCTAATGCCACCAACACTAAAGCTGTGGCAAAGTCAGTCTTATAGAGTGGACTGATCCCATTAAGAGCTGTACTCCAAAGAAACTGTGACAACATCAGGAGTAAGAGGTCATGGGAAATTAAGAGACACACAAGAAAATGTAAATAGGACAACACTATGGTTCATACTAAAAATAATAATAAGAAATCCTTATGTTTATATAGAACTTTTGTCTCTCCTCAAAGCTCTTTTCACAGTGAATGGGGAGCCACTTCAGCAACCACTAATGTGTAGCATCCACCCGAATGATACAGCGGCAGCCATTTTTGCACCAGTACACTCACCACAGGTTAGCTATTAGGTGATGAAGGGGTGAGAGAGACAGCCAATTACAGACAAGAGATGATTAGTGGGAAAGAATGACCAGACCATGGAGGGCAATTTAGCCAGGACATCGGGATACACTTTACTCTTCACGCAGGTTGCCCAGGAATCTTTTATGACCACAAAGAGTTAGGACCTCAGTTTTATGTCTCATCCAAAGGACAGTGGCGTAATTTTACAGCACAGTGTCCCCGTCACTACACTGGAGCACTGGGATCCACATTCAGACCACAAGGTAAGCGCCCTCTGCTAGCCTCACCAACACCTCTTCCAGCAGCAACCCAGACTTTTTTTAGATGGTCTCCCATCCAAGTATGGCCGGCCTGAACTTGCTTAGCTTCTCTGACATGCTTGACCTGCTCTGGAGTGCATGTGGTATGCCTGCTGTCATACCATAACATCCATCCATCCATTATCCAACCCACTATATCCTAACTACAGGGTCACGGGGGTTTGCTGGAGTCAGTCTCAGCCAACACAGGGCGTAAGGCAGGAAACAAACCCTGGGCAGGGCGCCAGCCCACCGCAGCATACCATAACATGCATTTTATATATATTGTGAACATCAGGGGTGTACAGGTCTCCAAATCTCAGACACATCAGACACAGAGCCCAAGTTCAGCACAGCACCCATTTATTTCGGCAGAGAAGCGCTTTTCTCTCGTTCCCTACAGCAGCACAGTACAAAGCCCCAAGCGCAATAAATGAGCATCCAGCACTTCTCCGTTTCTCTTTCTCCTTCTGCCTCCACTCCTCTGGGAAAGCTTTGTCCGTTTCCTCCTGACTCTGGCTCCCTGAAAGGAGTGAGGCGGCTTCTTTTAAAGAGCACCCTGAAGTGCCCCAGGTATCCTGTGATCTCCTTCCAGGCGTACTTCTGGTTGTGGTAGCAGTCCTAATGAGGGAGGCTCAGTCGTTCCTCTTACACCCCCTGGTGGTGGCCATGAGTCCTGGCAGTATTGAGCTTCCATGCTCCAACACCGTGGCACTGTAGTAAGCCAGGGGGGCTGCCCTGTGTTGTCCTGGGGGAGGTATTGCCCCGTGCAAGCTCCTCCACCCCTGCTCCTTCCCTAAAGAAGGCATTCTAGCCAGGTAGGAGTCCCGGCTGTCCATCACAATATATATATTAGTCCTAGGAAAGTTAACGCATTAATGTGGCCTGTTTAACGCATTAAAAAATATTGTGGCATCCAAGGCCAAGCAATGAGGCAATCGCATCAGGCAGTGCTTTGGTCAGGGTGACATTTTCATGTATAGATATTTTTTTATATTACAAAATGATAATACAAAACAGTTAAGTAGGAACTTAAAGAATAACACACACATCCAGTGCCATATTTATATACTACCTTTAAAAATTTTTAGAAATTTTATTTAAAGGTTTCAAATTACATGCCTTCCCACATGTCAATATGTGGTACTGGTATACATTTTGTTGATTTATACATACTGACTTAGGTGTAGGCGGCAGACCCCCATTACCCTGTAGTTAGGATATAGCTGGTTGGATAATGGATGGATGGATGGACTTAGGTGTAGGGGTGTGGGAGGAATAGGGAGTTTATGGTAGTCCTGGAGCAATACTAAAGAAAAGTAGCAAAGGTAAAAATTCCATTCTCTGATTTCTTTTTTCATGTCATGTTTCTGTAAGGAAATCTAATCACATACGCGCAAAATCCGTTTTTTCTTTGAGTGCCACTAAAACTAAAATAAGTTTCTAGTACCTCTGTATTTAACTTGCCAGTCTTCCAACTGTCGGAGTGGATGGGTAGACATTCCGGCTGAGTTGGTTGTTGGTACCTTTTTCTGGTCGGAAGCCCATAATGGAAGGGCAGAGCATCCCTCTGATGGAACTCCTATTTGCAACCACTCAGAGCATATTGGGAGCTGTAGTCCCAAAAAGCAGCCCTGTTGGGGTACTTAGGTGCCGCCGGGGGAGCTGCAGAGGAACGCTTCCTCTGCTATGGGGAACTTCCAAATGACCCCGATGTGCTTACGATTTGCAATGCTTTGACACCAGAAGTATTCCTGGATCTGGCATAGAAGACACTACCTTATCTGCACTGCAGAGTTAGAGCTGCCAATTATGGTATTCTCTGGTTAATACCAATCAAGCTGCATGGTGAGCACAGGTGCCACTAGAGGACATCGGGCCCTCATGCCATCCTTATGGAGTCGGTTTGTGACAGTTTGGTCAGAAACATGCACACCAGTAGCCAGCCTGAGGTCATTTTGTAAGGCTCTGGCAGTGTTCCTCCTATTCCTCAACGCACAAAGGAGCAGATACCAGTCCTGCTGCTGGGTTGATAACTTTCTACTGCACCATCCAGCTCACCTTGTGTAATGGGCCATCTCCTGGTACATCCTCAGTGCTGTTGAGACGATGGCATGTATGGATATGCCATCTCGGAGGAGCTGGACTACCTGTGTAACCTGTGAATCGGCTGCAGGTGCCATCTCATGCTACCAGTAGTGACAAAGAGACTGACAAAACACAAAACTAGAAAAGAATCGGTCAGGAAGGAGATGGAGAGACCAGCTGTCTGTGGCCAGCTTGCTGTGGCCTCTCCAGGTCACCTGTTGTCACTTTCATTTGCACCAAAGCAGGTGAAGCGGATTCACAATCGCTTCTTCTTCCTAACTGGACAGACTGATATCCACGAAGCTTCACTTACTTGGTGTTAAACTGTGATGATTAAGTGTTTCCTTCACTTTTGGAATTGTGTATTTTGATAATCACTAGTCAACCGTGACTACAGTCAGGTCTTAACCTGGTGGGCTTGAGCGTCCAGTTTTATTGAACACAGTGCCACTCTCATTTAACTTTCATTAAGGAAATAATTCAATGTAATGATTACTTAAAATATCATGCGATACCCTCATCCTAGGTGTTAATATTGCATTTCACACACAGAAAATGATGCGACTATAACAATTTATTTCTTAGCGTTTGTCATCGTGTACTTTTGAATTTTGCATGCAGAAGCGATGAAGAGGCCGAATCTCCCCATTATACTCTCACACCGGAGTTTCTGCACCCACCATCCCATTTGTGGTTGCTTGATGGCTGACTCTAATAATGTAATGTGCAGCGCAGCAAATTCTAGCATTATAACTTATGAACTCCATATAAGAAAAGTGAAAAGGGAATGCTGCCATTTAACTGGAAATAACCTAATCGGATCTGCACAAGCTAATAGGAGTGTCGCTCAGTCCCCACTGTCGTGTGTTTGCTTATTTAAATGAAAACCGATTTCCAGCAGGGAGGTACTCGTAAATAAGCTACAGAAATAAATAAAAACACTATCAGCAAATGTGTACACGGAGCTTGGATTCCTAGGCTGACACTTGTAAGATCATATGATTAAAATTTCTGCACATAAGCATCAAATGCCCAGCTGGTAGCAAGTGAAATCAGGGTTTCCAATTTAAATGCACTCAATCTGCTTTGAGAGAAATGTACCAGCAGCGGCCAGAGATACAAATGGAAAGCAGTGAACTGTGAATATTACATCTTGTAGCTGTCAAATGCTCATACTGTCTAGAAGTTTGTAAAAGTGCCAATCTTTCATGTGTTACACTTTCTTATACAAGGACAGCAACATCTTTGATAAGCAAGATTTTTTTTTTATGACTTGAAGAATAAATATTGCTTGAAATTATGCCGAATTTGATGCACTGGTGGTTTGTGGTAAACAATTGTTCACCTTCACTTCTCTCAAAATTCTTAAATTTTGTTTTACTCAGGCAGTGTGAGTCATTCAGATGTTACTCATTGCTGACTACATAATCCCGAATGGCCTGTATGTTAATTATAAGAATGAATAGCTTAGGATCAGGGGTTCCGAGGACCCAAATACCATACTGGGATCCAACAGGAGGATTATAACCATAATTAGTGCGGAGCCATACATCGGCAAATAACAATGGCCACATAATAAGAGTTTTTGTTTCCAATGAAACATATCTGGGACGTGAACATTGCTAAAATAGAGAAATTGAAAGCAAACACATCTCTCTCTATATATTAAATCTGTCTGTCTGTATGTCTGTCCACTTTTCACAAGAGAAATAATACTAACAATAGAAATACACTGTCAATGAACTATTAAAGGACCTGCTACAGTCAAGAGTCTTTATATAGGTGTCTTCACATACAGTATAAGGCAATAGCTGTGAAAGAAATTAAAATTCAATATATATATATTGTAACAAATTAACTCCAGACAGTCACAAAGGTTTGGGGCGGCCACCCGTATAATATAATCCTGGCTGCAAGAGGTTTGAAAAGTTGAGTTGTTTACAAGACCAGAACAAAGTCCAAAACAGAATCGATTAAGTGGAGGTAAGATGGCGGTTTTAAGGGCTAGAATAGGAAATGATGTCATCTATGCCAGAACCGGAAGTGACATCAGCAAAGGCACCAGGACCAGAAGTGACATCATCAAAGGCGCCAGGAGCGTTAGTGACGCCATCAGAGGCCCTGGAACCTAGCGGGATTTCCCAGGAATAGTTTGAAAGAGACTGAGAGAGACAGTCAACACACTCCGCCACCCCCTGGTCTGACGTAGTATCATAGTGACTCAAGCCCTTTAGCTGCCTCCTAATCACACGTGTGTGACAATATATATCTCTATATATACAGTATAAAACCCAATGTCTGTCTGTCTGTCTGTATATCTGTCCACTTTTCACGAGAGAACTACTTAACACATTTGGATCAAGTTTTTTTCTAGAATTTGCTTGAACATTCCAGTTGATTTTGCGACTTCTCTCATTGCGCTATGTATTATACTGTAGTTCGCTTGTGATACCGATTTATTTGCACGAATCCGAGAGACATGCAGTGGGCCGAAGGGAGGGGTCAGCGGCCCTCCTCACTCATGCGCCAGCCTCAGAGCGTACCTTACATCCATTTAGCTAGCGAACGTGAGAACTACTTAACGAATTTAGATCGGCCTTTTTTCTAGAATTCTTCTTTCTAGAAATCTTGAACATTCCAGTTGATTTTACGACTTCTCTCATCGTGCTACAGATAATAATTTGCTTGCAGGAGTGCTATATTCAGGGAGGAAGCGTGACGTCAGGAGTGGGGAATCAGGCTACCTCTGCGTTTTGGAACGTACCTTGCCTCCTCTTAGCTAGCGATATCTTTTTGTTTGTTGGTTTTTAAAGTTCACTACTATGCAGCAGAGCCATGGGGGACAGCTAATTGTTAATAAAACAATGATTATTATTCAAAAGATGGAGCAGATTCCTCAGGTAAAGAGACACAGGTTTCCCTTATTTACCCCTCTGCTCCAATGTTTAATCATGTCTGATTTGTTTGATTTGTAAATTTAAACTACACATTGCAGACTTTCATTTAAGGGTTTTTACAAACATTGCGGTAACACCATGTAGAAATGACAGCACTTTTTTATATAGGTTGTCCCCAGGTTACGGACATCCGACCTACAACTTATGAACGAGCCGCAGCTGTGACGCATGTGCCTCAGTAACTGCCGCTCCATCATCTTCGGCCTGGGGATGCTGCAAGCGGCGGCTGGATGGAGGTTGGAGGGGGGCGATTTCGCTGCCCATGCAGTGTAGTGTCCCTCGGGCGGCTCCCAGTGGCAAGTGGTTACCACACCCGGCTGGTGATGAAACGCCCCTCGCCACCCCCATTCATTCTCAATAGCAAGCCTGCTTGTACAGTTACGCACATAGCAGGAAGTTGTCTCTTGTCAGTACATCAGATGTGTTGACGAGGTTTGCCTTCCTGCTGTGATGGCGTGCACAGTGCTGTGCAGAAGAGCTCATCTTAATCTTTTGTCTTCACCTTTCAACAATGTCTCTGAAACACAAATCTGATGCAAGTAAGAAAGTAAAGAAGAGAAAAATCATCACCATTGAAAATAAAGTAGATATAATAAAAAGGTCAGAGAGAGGTGAAACTCCATCATTTATTGGCAGAGCACTTGTTTACAGTCGGTCAATAACAGCATTTATTAAAATAATGGACCTGTTCTGACTTACATACAAATTCAACTTAAGTACAAACCTACAGTCCCTATCTCGTAGGTAACCCGCGGACTGCCTTTACATGATCACACTATCTTAGGGCACTATAATACAGTGGTGTGAAAAACTATTTGCCCCCTTCCTGATTTCTTATTCTTTTGCATGTTTTTCACACAAAATGTTTCTGATCATCAAACACATTTAACCATTAGTCAAATATAACACAAGTAAACACAAAATGCAGTTTTTAAATGATGGTTTTTATTATTTAGGGAGAAAAAAATCCAAACCTACATGGCCCTGTGTGAAAAGTAATTGCCCCTTGTTAAAAATAGCCTAACTGTGGTGTATCACACCTGAGTTCAATTTCCGTAGCCACCCCCAGGCCTGATTACTGCCACACCTGTTTCAATCAAGAAATCACTTAAATAGGAGCTGCCTGACACAGAGAAGTAGACCAAAAGCACCTCAAAAGCTAGACATCATGCCAAGATCCAAAGAAATTCAGGAACAAATGAGAACAGAAGTAATTGAGATCTATCAGTCTGATAAAGGTTATAAAGCCATTTCTAAAGCTTTGGGACTCTAGCGAACCACAGTGAGAGCCATTATCCACAAATGGCAAAAACATGGAACAGTGGTGAACCTTCCCAGGAGTGGCCGGCCGACCAAAATTACCCCAAGAGCGCAGAGACGACTCATCCGAGAGGTCACAAAGACCCCAGGACAACGTCTAAAGAACTGCAGGCCTCACTTGCCTCAATTAAGGTCAGTGTTCACGACTCCACCATAAGAAAGAGACTGGGCAACAACGGCCTGCATGGCAGATTTCCAAGACGCAAACCACTGTTAAGCAAAAAGAACATTAGGGCTCGTCTCAATTTTGCTAAGAAACATCTCAATGATTGCCAAGACTTTTGGGAAAATACCTTGTGGACTGATAAGACAAAAGTTGAACTTTTTGGAAGGCAAATGTCCCATTACATCTGGCGTAAAAGGAACACAGCATTTCAGACAAAGAACATCATACCAACAGTAAAATATGGTGGTGGTAGTGTGATGGTCTGGGGTTGTTTTGCTGCTTCAGGACCTGGAAGGCTTGCTGTGATAGATGGAACCATGAATTCTACTGTCTACCAAAAATCCTGAAGGAGAATGTCCGGCCATCTGTTCGTCAACTCAAGCTGAAGCGATCTTGGGTGCTGCAACAGGACAATGACCCAAAACACACCAGCAAATCCACCTCTGAATGGCTGAAGAAAAACAAAATGAAGACTTTGGAGTGGCCTAGTCAAAGTCCTGACCTGAATCCAATTGAGATGCTATGGCATGACCTTAAAAGGCGGTTCATGCTAGAAAACCCTCAAATAAAGCTGAATTACAACAATTCTTCAAAGATGAGTGGGCCAAAATTCCTCCAGAGCGCTGTAAAAGACTCATTGCAAGTTATCGCAAACGCTTGATTGCAGTTATTGCTGCTAAGGGTGGCCCAACCAGTTATTAGGTTCAGGGGGCAATTACTTTTTCAGACAGGGCCATGTAGGTTTGGATTTTTTTTTCTCCCTAAATAATAAAAGCCCTCATTTAAAAACTGCATTTTGTGTTAACTTGTGTTATATTTGACTAATGGTTAAATGTGTTTGATGATCAGAAACATTTTGTGTGACAAACATGCAAAAGAATAAGAAATCAGGAAGGGGGCAAATAGTTTTTCACACCACTGTATATGAGAGCTGCAGTGCCCTCCATAATGTTTGGGATACACAAAGACACATATTTACTTGATTTTCCCCTCTGCTCCACAGTTTAAACTTACAAATTAATCAATTCAGACATCGTGACTAAAGTGCACATTGCCAACTTTCATTTAAGGGGACTTGCTCACATTTTGCTCACACAGCACTTTTTCTATGTGGTCCCCCCATTTCAGGGCCCTGTAATTTTTCAGGAAACAGCAATGGTGGTCATGTTTAAGGCTTTGCCGCACCTTTCCATGCAATTAATGCTTGAGGTCTGTGATTCAAAAGCATCACCAAGTGCTGTGGATCTTCTCTGGTGATGCTCTGCCAAGCCTCTTCAGCTCCTGCTTGTTTGGGGGTCTTCTCCCATTAAGTTTCACTTCAGCATAATGAAGGCCTGCTCAGTTGGATTGAAATAAGGTGACTAGTTTTCTATTCAAGAATTTTCCATTTTTTTTAGCTTTGATAAACTCTTGTGTTGCCTCAGCAGTAGGTTTGGATTAGAATTAAATTAGAATTAGAACAATCTAGACGAGAACAGGCCATTCAGCCCAACAAAGCTCGCCAGTCCTATCCACTTGCTTCCTCCAAGAAAACATCAAGTCGAGTTTTGAAAGGCCCCTCGTCTTACTGTCTACCACACTACTTGATAACTTATTCCAAGTGTCTATCGTTCTTTGTGTAAAGAAAAACTTCCTAATGTTTGTGCGAAATTTACCCTTAACAAGTTTCCAACTGTGTCCCCGTGTTCTTGATGAGCTCATTTTAAAATACAAGTCTCGATCCACTGTACTAATTCCCTTCATAATTTTAAACACTTCAATCATGTCACCTCTTAATCTTCTTTTGCTTAAACTGTAAAGGCTCAGCTCTTTTAATCTTTCCTCATAATTCAACCCCTGTAGCCCTGGAATCAGCCTAGTCGCTCTTCTCTGGACCTTTTCTAATGCTGCTATGTCCTATTTGTAGCCTGGAGACCAAAACTGCACACAGTACTCAAGATGAGGCCTCACCAGTGCATTATAAAGGTTGAGCAGAACCTCCTGTGACTTGTACTCCACAGATCGTGCTATATAACCTAACATTCTGTTAGCCTTCTTAATGGCTTCTGAACACTGTTTGGAAGTTGATAGCTTGGAGTCCACTATGACTCCTAAATCCTTCTCATAAGGTGTACTCTCGATTTTCCGACCGCCCATTGTGTATTCAAACCTAATATTTTTACTTCCTATGTGTAATACTTTACATTTACTGACATTAAATTTCATCTGCCACAAATCTGCCCAAGCCTGTATGCTATCCAAGTCCTTCTGTAATGATATAACGGATTCCAAATTATCTGCTAATCCACCTATCTTGGTATCATCTGCAAACTTAACCAGCTTGTTACTTATATTCCTATCTAAATCATTTATATTTATTAAAAATAGCAGCGGCCCTAGCACTGACCCCTGTGGAACACCACTCTTAACATCAAGATCTTATCTTATGGATCATTATCTTGTTGGAGGATGAAGTGCCGTCTAATGAGTTTGAAGACAAAGATCAGTCTTTGTTCTATACAGGGTACTGTGAATTACTGCTTAATGTTCGCTTTAGTAAATCCAAGAGAAATACATTTTTCATTATAACAAGTACAGTACCAAGATGAGATGAATTTTGAAAGGATAGTATAAATTGTCACTTAACTTAGTCATATGGTTTATGGTGCTAGATAAGGAATAAAATACTCAAAAAATCTATAGTCGATGGAATTTATCTGCCTTGTCTTAAAGCCATGTCATATTGGACGACTTTTCGGTCGTAAGCCTTCCTTTCCCTAATCTTAGAGAGTCAGAGGCAGTCAGTCAGTAGTGCACTCATGTAGTCTAACATGCGCGGTGATTCACTTCAACTAGTCCACAAGTCATCCCGACTTTATGCCTTTAGTTGTTGTTGTGGTGTGAAATTTTGTAAAAAAGTTGATACATATTTTGTATGTCTTTATTTATAACTTAGACAAAGCAATGTAATATTACTGTGTCACACATGAGCGCTTAGGAGGCAGCCAACAAGCCCTAAAGTGAGTGATACTACAAGGGATGAAGGGTTGATTGTATGTACTAATGCCTCCCCCTCTCCATCAACAGAACTAAAGAAGACAAACAATAACTCACCTTCAATACTTCCGGTCACCTAAAATGGCTAGCATCCAACAATCCCGTCTCTGTATTCCATTGATGACGTCACTTCCGGCTCTCTCTCGAGATGTTGTCACTTCCGGCCCACCATAATAATGTCACTTCCGGTCCTTAATGATGATGTAATTTCCGTACATCCGCATTTGATGTCATTTCCTGTAAACCTCATTTCCTGCCACCATTTTTCTATAAAAGCTTCATGTATTCACTTCTCATTTGCCAGATTCTCTTGTTTTTGATCCATTTTTCGAGCTGTTTTTTCATTCTGTCCTAGGACATTATGCGGGGTCATTCTCCAACTCTTTTTGCGACTTTCTGAGTCATTTATTCTATCACAAGTGTTATATTATTGATAAGAACAGCAATGGTTTGATGTTTAAGAATCCCCCCCCCTCCCAGTCTTTAGGACTGAGTGAGATATTTTATGACTGTGTCAGAAACCAGTTTGGCCAGTCATTCTCTGCTGGACTCTCTCAATCAACCCCACAGGAAAGCCAGACTACCTAGCTGCCAAGCATCAGCTCAACTGGTTTTGGGGGCAGGTTTGAAAGGTATTGTGTGCCCCCACTGGTCTGAAGCATGGCTGTTTGGGATTGGTTTGAATCAGAGGCCATTCTGTAGCATGACACCCTTATGGTGTAAGGATTTGGACAAATAATGTATACATTTGGTTGGTTTACCCCTTAATTGCACACATCATTTGACTGAAAAGAAGCCCACACTGAGAGGCATAACTCAGCAGCCATATTGAGACACACATGCAGCCTGTTCTGAAGAAAGCTGACTAGAAATAATGACTTAACTAGAGACATTTTGTGTAACAAACAAGTCTGTGCGCCACGTGAAATAACACATCAGCATTTGTCAGGTTGTATGGTTGCCAATATTCACTTGTACTTTGCTTATTGTTATTATTTATGAATATTATCAATAATACATTAAAGTGTAACTTAACTCCTGCTTGTCTTTTTTAGAACATTAGAACATTAGAACAATCTAGACGAGAACAGGCCATTCAGCTCAACAAAGCTCGCCAGTCCTATCCAATTGTTTCCTCCAAGAAAACATCAAGTCGAGTTTTGAAAGTCCCTAACGTCTTACTGTCCACCACACTTCTTGGTCGCTTATTCCAAGTGTCTATCGTTCTTTGTGTTAAGAAAAACTTCTAATGTTTGCGTGAAATTTACCCTTAACAAGTTTCCAACTGTGTCCCCGTGTTCTTGATGAACTCACTTTAAAATACAAGTCTCGATCCACTGTACTAATTCCCTTCATAATTTTAAACAATTCAGTCAGGTCTCATCTTAATCTTCTTTTTCTTAAACTGTAAAGGCTCAGCTCTTTTAATCTTTCCTCATAATTCAACCCCTGTAGCCCTGGAATCAGCCTAGTCGCTCTTCTCGAGTCTTTTACTCTATGTCAGTGGTTCTCAACCTGTGGGGCTGGCCACCCTAGGGGAGCGTGAAGTAACAAAAAGGGGGGCGCGAAGATGTGAAAAAAGAAAACAAGAATCAAAAATATGAAAAACAACATCTGTTGAAGCCAAAACAAATTAACTTAAACTACATTCTGATACTAGAACAATAACTATAGAGTGAGATAAATGTCGATAAAAGTTAAGTAGGCATAATAAAATAAGCATCTACATTTCAAAAAAACGTTAGGGGGGGCGCGATTAAAACTGTTATGAAAACTCGGGTCGCAAATACTTAAAGGTTCAGAAACGCTGCTCTATGTAATTGCTCGAGGTTATAAATGTAGAGGGGAAGGTGGGGAGAAGTTATAAAGTACAATATCTATCTATCTATCTATCTATCTATCTATCTATCTATCTATCTATCTATCTATCTATCTATCTATCTATCTATTATATAGTGCCTTTCACATCTATCTATCTATCTATCTATCTATCTATCTATCTATCTATCTATCTATCTATCTATCTATCTATCTATCTATCTATCTATCTATTATATAGTGCCTTTCACATCTATCTATCTATCTATCTATCTATCTATCTATCTATCTATCTATCTATCTATCTATCTATTATATAGTGCCTTTCACATCTATCTATCTATCTATCTATCTATACCTTATGAACTGTGGTAAGTCTATGGGGTTTGAGGCATTCTGACAAAGGCTACACATTAAAGAATACAAAGGGGAATGTAGAGTAATATAGAGCTCTACACAAGTCAAAACAGTTATAGTGGTAGGCTCAATGTGCACGAAAGCTGACAACAAATGAATGCTCATCCGGAAATACAATGTGTAGAGTGTGGCTATGAGGAATAAGGAACGTGGGTGTTTTGGACCTCACAAACAGAAGAGAGCAGAGAGAAAAGCCTGTTTTTCTAATGCTCAGTGTTTCATGTACCATGACAGAATGGAAAATTTTTTTAAAATAAATGGCTAATATTGTGTGTGAACTCACCATGCCTGTTAACCTTCATACAACACAGGCTCTGTCAGACAGCATGCTGTTGGCTGTCAGAAAAAGGGGCGATTATGACAGTACTATAAAGTTGGCATGCAATTGCGTAATTTGACATGTCCAGTGTTTTTCAGTTTAACACTAGAATCCCTGAAGGCTACAAAAAAACTTGTAATCCCAAGCCACCTTAAATTCCTTCGCACCTCCTCATCAGTGTCTTTTGTTATGTAAATGTGTCGATCAGCACAAGCAGCATGCAGGCTGCTATCCCATCCTCCCCACCGCCACAACTCAACTTGGGGAAAAGGCTGAACACATAAGTAAAACAGAAACTTTTTTCATGTTATAGTACAAGCATACACTAGCACGGGGAGTCGTGGATGGAAAATCTGAAATTATGCAGCAGACATAATAATTTGGACTTTGACATTCAAAAACACTCTGGAGATGATCGTAGATTTCAAGAGAAAGTCACTTGCTCACCTATCACTTGCTATAAATGTCTCAGCCATTGGGATGACAGAAACATCAAAGACATCAGCTCTATCCTGGTGGTGCCCTGATCCTGAGCCATGAAAAAAGAATGGGACTAAAACCTCCTCTGAGAGCTTCTCCCAACCACCCAAGAACAGTTTGGTGACCCACAAGGCCATTGCCAGCATGATGGAGCACCGGGCCATAAGGCAAAAGTGAGAACTAAGTGGCTCAGGAAACAAAACGTTGAAATTTGGGGTCCATGGGCAAGAAACTCCCCAGACCTGAATGCCATTGACAACTTGTGGTCAAACCTCAAGAGGTGGGTGGCCAAACAAAAAGCCACAAATTCTGACAAACTCCAAGTTTTGATTATACAAGAATGGGCTTCCATCAGTTAGAATTTGGCCCAGAAGTTGATTGCCAGCATGCCAGGGTGAATAAGAAAAAGAAAGAAGGGCCAACACTGCAAATATTGACTCTGCGCATAAACTTATTATAATTGTCAATAAAAGACTTTGAATCTTATGAAATGCTTGTAATTCTTCTTCAATACACCATAGAAACATCTGACAAAAAGATCTAAAAACACTGAAGCAGTAAACTTTATGAAAGCCAATACTTGGGTCATTCTCAAAATTTTTGACTAGACTTGTACATATAGTTTTTACAAAAAGCTTACGGAAAATTAAAGATGTCAAAGATGAATGTCCCCGGGTGGCTTTTTAATTCAGCAATCGATGTTCATGAAATGCTTTAGCTGACGATCAGACGAAATTGGTCACACGCGCCCTTTCTTTCCTCTTCTGATGTTGCTCTCAGACAAGGCATATTTATTATAAAGTTACATGCGGAGTGTTGCAACACGTGATTGATATGTACACCCGATTGGCTGGCTGTCAATATGACGGATGAATTTGCTCAAACCCTTTCATCTGTTTGTGTACGTCAGATTCCCAAACCATAAAGATTTTGATGTTTTCCTGTCGCAAGCTGTAAACTGGTTTGGCAATTTTTAGTTCCTTCTGTTCGCCGGTCATAAAATAATAAATACAGCTTGAGGCATCTGCGTGTCTTCCCTTTCCAAGCTATAAACCAATTTAGTCCTAGGTGCAACAGATGTCACTGTGCTTTGATGACTAGTGCAGTTCAGGAAAAGAGGATGCTTTGAGGTTAAAACTGCCCATGCTAGTGCCCTGTATTTAATTAATTCTTGTTTGGCTTGAGCAAAATACAATGGAAATGTAGACACATAATTGCTGATTTTACACATCAGAACAGGCTCCGCTAGTAATTTTTCTTTCCCAGGTAATCTTTGCTTTTTTGTTATGTCTTGCAGTGCTGTCCAGTCTTCCTATAAGTCAGAATTATTTGGCTGTGTTTTCACTTTCTATATTCTGTGGTGTCACAATTTCATGTTTTAAGTGTGTCTGTGAAATGCATAATTCAGTAACTGGTCAAAACAACTAAGAAGTCCTTCCATCTGCACTCCTGATGTGCTGCCATCATTGTGGAGTGTATGGATTGAAGGCCTCGTTAGTCAACTTGATGACTGTCATATTATACAAATGTGTCACAAAGGTCATGTCAGCATGCACTACACTTATTTGGTACACAATCAAAAGTGTGACTATCATGACAGGTTCTCCCATCTCAGCAGAGAACCTCTGAAGTTCTGTTAATACGACCACTGGGATGTTGGTCACCTACCTGACTGAGGCCCTTATTACTTAGTCTGATAAGATGGCCTAATCTAGGAAGAGTCCTAGTCGTTCCAAACATTTCCTTTTATACAATTATTGAGGCCAATTTGCTGTTGTGAGCAATTAAAGGTTTAGGAATGATCTATGCCTTGTGACGATGCGGGTTCACTGCATGCTCCCATCGTCCCTCTAGGAGCCCTTGAACCTGTCACCGTCGGTAATGTTACCGATGAGCTCGGTAGAGAGGCACAAACAATGGAGCAAGGGGATGGTGCAAAATGTGCAAAAGTGCTTTTATTAAAAACCAAAAACAAAAAGAAACAATGTCCAAATAAATAGTGCAGTGCATCCATAAGTCTTCAGAT
This sequence comes from Polypterus senegalus, assembly GCF_016835505.1. NCBI lineage: Eukaryota > Metazoa > Chordata > Cladistia > Polypteriformes > Polypteridae > Polypterus > Polypterus senegalus. The sequence continues at coordinate 14,851,073 of NC_053154.1, read as the reverse complement.
AAATAAACCATAAAAACAAGTGCTGAGTGGAGGTTAAAAATCCAATAGTAAAAACAACAATGCTTTAAAATGAGGTTAAAACAATGCTGGGGGCAGCACGGTGGCACAGTGGTAGCACTGCTGCCTCGCAGTTAGGAGACCCGGGTTTGCTTCCCGGGTCCTCCCTGCGTGAAGTTTGCATGTTCTCCCCATGTCTGCATGGGTTTCCTCCGGGTGCTCTGGTTTCCTCCCACAGTCCAAAGACATGCAGGTTAGGTGGATTGGTGATTCTAAATTGGCCCTAGTGTGTGCTTGGTGTTTGTGTGTGTCCTGTGGTGGGTTGGCACTCTGCCCAGGATTGGTTCCTGCCTTGTGCCCTGTGTTGGCTGGGATTGGCTCCAGCGGACCCCCGTGACCCTGTGTTCGGATTCAGCGGGTTGAAAAATGGATGGATTGATAAAATAATGCTGGAAGCAGTCTCTTTAAAAACAAGCCGGTGTCGTCTTTTATCTGGCGGCTCCCAGGCTTCTCCCATCAGGCTTCTCAACAGGGGAGTCGCCATTGCTGCAGCTGACCTTACTACTGTGCGGTTGCCTTCCGTTCCCTGGCTCCGTACGGCTACCTTACCGGACCGAGACTTGGGTTCTTTAATGACCAGGTCGCTCACACTGAGGCTCACCTTCCCAAGACTCCACGATTCCCGCTGCCTTCTCAGCCTTACGCAGCCAGCCGTCCTTCATCCCCGGACACTCCAGCTCCTTGTTCACTCAGCTGGAGCAACAGCTTCCTTCTGCCCCAACGAGTGTCGGCCAAACACCCCTGCTAGGGCTCACTGTCCAGTTGCCTGCCTGCGAGCACATGCTTACTTACACCGGTTCTCTCTCCATACTGCTTCCTGCTCTCCTGCAACCTCCAGCTCTTTTTCTTTTACTTTCCTCCCCTTAGCCACCTCGCACTTCTATTTATGAAGAGGACGTGGCAGCTGTAGCAAATCAGCAGCCCCAGGAACAATCACGGATGCGGATGGTTTCTCACCTGTGCACTTAGGTTAGAAATGCCCACATCACGAATCACCCCGGGAACCACTTCAGCCACACAACCACCACGCTCCCTCGCTAAGCCGCGAGTGCCGTGATTATTTATTTAAAAAGTGGCCTCTTGACATGAGCTGTGGACCCGCTATACCACATGCCTCACCACAGTTTGGTCATAGAGTGGTCTACAGAGAGTTCCTTGGACTTGGTTTTGGTCTGAATATGAAGTATGAATTCTCGGATCTTGCATACACAAGTACAAGTATACCTTTCTAAATGACGTCTAATTAATTCAGTCTGCCACAATAAACTTCAATAAAGTGGCAGACACATCTCAAGGAGAATTAAAACTAACCTGACCACAATTCGGAGTGGCATAGCAAAGGGTCTGAATACAGGTTACCCTAAAATTAGAGGGTTCCTATGAATCCTTTCATGAGTTTCTTCTTCTTCTTCTTGTTTCGTTAGTGGTTGCCACAGTGAATCATCTTTTTCCATATGTTCCTGTCCTTCCTGTCATCTTGCTCTGTCACACCCATCACCTGCATGTCCTCTCTCACCACATCCATAAACCTTCTCTTAGGCCTTCCTCTTCTCCTCTCTCCTGGCAGCTTTATCCTTAGCATCCTTCTCCCAATGTACTCAGCATCTCTCCTCTGCACATGTCCAAACCAACGCAATCTCGCCTCTCTGACTTTGTCTCCCAACCGTCCAACATGAGCTGACCCTCTAATGTCCTCATTTCTAATCCTTTCCATCCTCGTCACACCCAATGCAAATCTTAGCATCTTTAACTCTGCCACCTCCAGCTCTGTCTCCTGCTTTCTGGTCAGTGCCACCATCTCCAGCCCATATAACATAGCTAATCTCACTATCGTCCTGTAGACCTTCCCTTTCACTCTTGCTGATACCCATCTGTCACAAATCACTCCTGACACTCTTCTCCACCCATTCCACTCTGCCTGCACTCTCTTTTTCACCTCTCTTCCACAATCCCCATTACTCTGGACTATTGATCCCAAGTATTTAAACTCATCCACCTTCACCAACTCTACTCCCTCATCCTTAACATTCCACTGACCTCCCTGCCATTTACACACATGTATTCTGTCTTGTTCCTAGTGACCTTCATTCCTCTCTCCTCTAGAGCATATCTCCACCTCTGCAGGGTCTCCTCAACCTGCTCCATACTCTCACTACAGATCACAATGTTATCAGCAAACATCACAGTCCATGGGGACTCCTGTCTAATCTCATTTGTTAATCTGTCCATCACCATTGCAAATAAGAAAGGGCTCAGAGCCTTTCCTTGATGTAATCCCACCTCTACATTGAATGTTGAATGTATCAAATTAAACATACACCCTAAGATAACAATAACATAGTAAAACCTGGAGCAATATGATAAATACGCAGCCTATGTAAAGAAGAAATAATATTTGTCCAGTGTACTATAGTTATGCTTATCAAAATAGAGAAGACCGGCAGCACACTGAAAAGCTGAGAGGTGATTGTGGTGCTGGTGATGATAGTGTGTCAGGCTGAGTCGAATGACGGGAGATACAGGACACCTTGGATGTAGGAGAGCTAGGAAGAGAGTCACCCATGATCATCTATTTGATGTCTGAATGTATCAGGGAAGGCAGATCACTAACATCTACACCCTCGTCTGGGTCGGCCTACCTCGATGTTGAAAGTGGAGTTTCACTGTCTTCTGTGACTGATGTGGTGTGCTGAAATATGACAGTACGCTTGACTGCATAGCCTCACACATTTTTCTATCAAACGCTTCTTTGTAGACACTCAAAACATCCTGCAAACCAGCCCTAAACTTGTGTTCTCTTTCAAAATAACAGCCATACTTTTCTGCAATCTTTGCAGCACTGTCAATTTTAGTGAAATTCTCACTTTGTGTTCACCTTGTGGACAACTTCACGTTCAAGATGGCTCGCTATTGCGTTTTTTTTTTAAATTGTATCCTTTCCTCTTGCAATTGCATCAGCTCTTCATCTGTCAGTTCTTGGTCATGGGATGCCAAAACCTCTTCAACATCATCATCATCATCAATTTCCACAAAATAAATCAAGATACAGTAAAGCACAGAGGCACACAAACACAGTTTGATGCCGAGATGTTCAGGGTACTTCTGGCAAAAGGACGAGGTGAGCTGATCGAGGAGGTCACCAAGGTTCACTCTCGCTACTCGGAGTGTGCGCTGCTTTTATTTATTAAAGTGAATTCCTCTTTGGTTAGCAAAATCAGGTATTTCATTTAGATTTTAGTGGCATAAAGTGAACTTAAGAAAAGTGGGAGATACCTGTGCTTATAGGAATTAGAGATTCCATTTTGATTAGCTGTGCAATCCAAGGAATGATAACATTTACAGTACTCTGTGCGAAACATACAGTATGGCTCTGTTATAAGTCCTTTGGTATGAGATTCATAAAAGCAGTGCTTATGGTTGTGATGTGCCAACTGTTAGAATGACAAATGTAATGCATTTCATTACTAAAGATCTTTGTAATGTGCCATCATTTTTAAATGACAGTGTGGTGGTGTGATATGTTGCATATAATTTGATAAATATTTTGTATGTCTTTATATGTAAACTAGACAAAGCAAATGTAATATTAGTGTTTCATTTTATTTTTTAATACTAACACAGGATGTGAAATTTATGGTGGGAGGGATGGAGTTGAGACCAGCCTGGCAAAAGTGACTGTGTTTGGATTTACACAAATCTACAAGAAACCCCTCACCCCTGCCTAAGCAAAGCAACGGGACAGGAGTTGTAGCTGAGAGCTTTCATTGGCAGATGGTCAAGGATAAATTAAAAATATTGCTCTAAAATATAACTGTTTGTGTTTGTTTTAAAAATGGAGGCCATTCTCTACCATGATGCGCCATTGGTTTGTGTTTAGTGGTAAGAAAGGCATAATGTTGGTCACCTTTATTTCTCTCTCTCACCATCTGGCCATGAAGAGAAGACCATTTTGGCAGCCATATTAAGACAGGCATAGTCAGATAGATAGATAGATAGATAGATAGATAGATAGATAGATAGATAGATAGATAGATAGATAGATAGATAGATAGATAGATAGATAGATAGATAGATAGATAGATAGATAGATGTGAAATGAACTATATATTGTGTAAAAGGAACCATAGCACAGAGAGGTGTGTGCCCTGTAACAAGTACACGTGTCGTAAATGTAGGAAGGACGGTCCTTGGGTGTGTGGGAACTGTTAATATTTGAATGTGATGATTTTATATAGCACGGAATGAAAATCAGCACTTCTTAGCATTGCACCATGCAAGCTGTCGTTTCAATCGCCTACTGTAACTTGCTTTCTTTTTTCGTTGGTTATAAAGGTAGTCTTGAATAAAAGTGCACTTGTTTTGTTTGCGAAATTAAGTGTCTGTGTGCACTTTTCGTGGCATTACACGTGTATTTTTTTAACATGCCCGTTTGAGCATGCTCAAACACAGGAACATAAGTTGGTGTAAAAGTATAACAAAACAATGGGCAGATGGGAAGTGTCTGATGATTGCATATAGTGCCGAAGTTACTGCTCTTTACCGTTCTCTCCTCTGCATGTCCTGGAGTACAAAAGAAGCAGAATACAGCAACATGCGGGGACTGGCAGGAACACTGAATAAAACTGAATAAAAAGAAAATCAAGTGATGGTGATATACGAAGAAGGCAGCTTCGCCAGCGTCTGTGTGTCAGAACCCGGTGGGGTTGGCGTTAGTGTGCATCGTGGTACACTGCAGAGCTATAGCGCGTCTTTATGTGAAAACAGCCATGTCAGATGGGGTTGTATGGATTGATTCTGAACGCGACTGAGAGAATGAAAAGTGAAAAAAAAAAAAAAAGCTAACAGCTGTTACAGGCTGAAATCAAATGTATGCTTTTATTCAAAAATAGTAAGACTAAGAGCAGTTTACCTCTCAAAACGGACTGGTGCAGGATTAAACTGGTGACCTTTTGATTCCCAGGCGGGAACTGATTCTATTGCACCACGGAGGCAGTTACAATGAAAGGGTGTCAATGTCTCATGTTAAGGCGGCTTTTTGTTTCTGCAGTTATATTTTTGAATAAAAGCGCAATTGTTGTGTTATATTTGTATCTTTTGTGAAAATGTTTCTTTGATATTTGGACTTCAGGCTTCATACATTTTATAGTTTATGCCTACATTTTGTCATCTACTAGTAGAATATAAAAAAACGTTTCTGTTGAAACAATGTGTTTACACAGATTACTGTAGAAATGGAACAGACATGAAATGCGTATGTTCCAAATAACGATCTATTATTTCCACTCTAAAACTCCACTTCACTCCCAGATACTCAATCAAGGCATGAGCTGAGAGAAGTTCGTGCACGTTCTAAATTGGTGGGGGGATGGAATAGCCGGCTGCTCCAAGCTTCTCTTTATCAGTACATTTAGAGGACAAAGGACGCTGGCAGACAGGTGTGAAGGGATTTAAGAAGCGATTTAAGGTGGGACGGAATTACGAGTTTTTTCGTAGGCTCTGGTAATTCTAGTGTTAAGCAATTTTGAGCGTGGCATGGTTGTTGGTGCCAGACGGGCCGCTCTGAGTATTTCACAATCTGCTCAGTTACTGGGATTTTCACGCACAACCATTTCTAGGGTTTACAAAGAATGGTGTGAAAAGGGAAAAACATCCAGTATGCGGCAGTCCTGTGGGCGAAAATGCCTTGTTGATGCTAGAGGTCAGAGGAGAATGGGCCGACTGATTCAAGCTGACAGAAGAGCAACTTTGACTGCAATAACCACTCGTTACAACCGAATAATGCAGCAAAGCATTTGTGAAGCCACAACACGCACAACCTTGAGGTGGATGGGCTACAACAACAGAAGACCCCACCGGGTACCACTCATCTCCACTACAAATAGGAAAAAGAGGCTACAATTTGCACGAGCTCACCAAAATTGGACAGTTGAAGACTGGAAAAATGTTGCCTGGTCTGATGAGTCTCGATTTCTGTTGAGACATTCAAATGGTAGAGTCAGAATTTGGCGTAAACAGAATGAGAACATGGATCCATCATGCCTTGTTACCACTGTGCAGGCTGGTGGTGGTGGTGTAATGGTGTGGGGGATGTTTTCTTGGCACACTTTAGGCCCCTTAGTGCCAATTGGGCATCGTTTAAATGCCACGGGCTACCTGAGCATTGTTTCTGACCATGTCCATCCCTTCATGACCACCATGTACCCATCCTCTGATGGCTACTTCCAGCAGGATAATGCACCATGTCACAAAGCTCGAATCATTTCAAATTGGTTTCTTGAACATGACAATGAGTTCACTGTACTAAAATGGCCCCCACAGTCACCAGATCTCAACCCAATATAGCATCTTTGGGATGCGGTGGAACGGGAGCTTCGTGCCATGGATGTGTATCCCACAAATCCCCATCAACTGCAAGATGCTATCCTATCAATATGGGCCAACATTTCTAAAGAATGCTTTCAGCACCTTGTTGAATCAATGCCACGTAGAATTAAGGCAGTTCTGAAGGCGAAAGGGGGTCAAACACCGTATTAGTGTGGTGTTCCTAATAATCCTTTAGGTGAGTGTAGATCTCACAGTCCCAGTGAGGCAATTTACAGGCATACTGCTGTTGGTATGTCGGAGCCCCACTAGCGTTTCTTGACATACTTTTGCTGAATGATTCATTGGTTGAAAGTCCTCAGTATTAGTGTGTCAGAGATGTTCAGCAGTGTTCATAATGTTGATATGGTGGGCTTCTCTTGAAGTGGTTTTACCACCACAGCATAGCAAATCGTACTGGCCATCACAGAGTTCTAGAAGATGTGAAGGATGTTACTTCCCACATTAGAGGAACATAGTCTGCTAAGGAAAAAAGGGTCTTCTCTGCCCTTTCTTCTCTAGTCCCTCTGTGTTCTGAGACCAGTCCAATCTGCCACTCTTGTGGACCCCCAAGTACTTGTAAGAGTGGACCATCTTTACAGTACATCCACTCCTTGAATAATGACCAGGTGTAGAGGCTCTTTTGTGTGATGAAAGTCAATAAGCAGTTCCTTGGTTTTACTGTTGTTAAGTTGCAGACAATTCTCTTTGCACCAGGAAACAAAGTTCTCCACCTCACTCCTCTCCTATGTCTCATCCCCTTTATCATTACACCTCATAAGTGCAGAATCATCTGAGAATTTCTGCAGGTGACATTGCCTGCTGTTATAATTGTAGTCGGAGATGTGCAGAGTGAGGAGTAAAGCAGACAGGCCTGTTCCTTGTGGTGCTCCAGTGTTGCTCTCACAGTCCTTGAGTCTCACAACCTGCGGTCTGACTGATTGGTAGTCCATTATCAGGACACCACGGGCTAATCCACCTGCATATCTCTGAGTTTCCACCTTAACGTGGATGGCTGGATAAGCCCCATTCAAAGACAAACCAAGAGTGAAGATGAGCCGAGAGCTGCCTGTGAATGCAAGATGCCCTGCTACTTAGGGTGCAATGGTGTGGTTTGCCAATATTCACATTGTATGCTGCTTCCTTAATATTTTTGGGCATTTTATCAATAACACTTAATTAAATGTGCAACTTAACTCCTGCCTGTTTCTTTACTCTGTCTAATTGACTGAGATTACAAATGTAGATGGGAAGTGGGGAGGAAGTGCTAAAGTGCCTGACCACAAAGTGGTAAGAGTAGGGAATTTAAGACATTTTATTAAGGTCTACACAATAATGAATATAAATGGGAAAACAAGATCACCATAGATAATAAAACGTATAGAGACATAGCAAACAGACAGACACAAAGACAGACAACTATCCTTTTATTAAGGTGGATTTTTAATAAATTTCCACAGACCTTTTAGAAAACACATTTTCACTTTGTCATTATGGGTTACTGAGTGTAGATTGATGGGCAAAAATGGCAAATTTATCCATGTAGGACGTGAAATGGTCTGAATATTTTCAGAATTCACTTTACTGTATATATAGCAAGGCCATTTCTAGGCATAGGCAGTCTAGGCAAACACCAAGGGCACGCTCTAGTGGTCAGGGCATATTACTACAGCCCCATGTAGAGATTCCTATCTTCAAATTGTATCGAAAATTTGTCCGGATCAGAGCACAAAGAAATGCACAGCACAATATGTTTCCCAAAAATGGCCCTGGGTGACGCAGCAGTTTTTTTAAACAATACAGACCTGCAAACATCAATCCATCCATTATCCAACCCGCTATATCCTAACTACAGGGTCTACAGCCAATCCCAGCCAACATAGCGCGCAAGGCAGGAAACAAACCCCGAGCAGGGCGTCAGCCCACCACAGGGCACATACACACACTAGGGACAATATAGGATCGCCAATGCACCTAACTTGCATATCTTTGGACTGTGGGAGGAAACCAGAGCACCCAGAGAAACCCCACACAGACATGGGGAGAACATGCAAAATCCACACAGGGAGGACCTGGGAAGCGAACCCAGGTCTCCTAACTGTGAGGCAGCAGCACTAATGCTGTGCCACTATGCCACCCCTGACCTGCAAACAATCAGACTCAAAGTGAATGTCCTTTAAATTGTTCTATATTATTTTCGCATACTAGCGATGTTCGGTCTTAACATCTGATGACCTACACAGTCAAACAATAACATGAACAACAACAAAGATAATGATGGCAATAATAATAATCCTCAAACTGTAGCACAGACACGAGGAAATAAAATTAAACAATCAAAACAGGACTGTAGCTCTTGAGTGAATGGCTAAAAGGTGATTTAGCCACAATTATAATCGTCTCCCAAATTGATGTCCATTAAAACTTGCCTTAAAACTTAATAATTATTGCCCACTGTTGCTCACCACCGTTTGTGATATTTGCTCTGGGCGTGCTAAAGCAGTTGTGCATTTTTTTTGGATTGGTAGATTGCATTTTTTGCATACATGAGCATATGGTAAATAGGAATTATGGGTAAACATTTCTATTTAAAGGTAATCATTATATTTTCAGTTTCACTGAATGTTGTCATTATGCAAATTTTTCAGTTTATTTTATTAATTTAAATGACGCGTATATGTTATGGTATTGTCTTAGTTAAAAAAACAACAAAAAATAAAAATTATATGTGGACCGTCACCATCGTCAAAAAGCACACATTTCGACTGGTAGTTTAAATAGATAGCTATAGAATTTTTACTTCAGTTTTAAATTAAGTTAAGTGCTTCTTGACTTTATTTAGAAAACCGTTAAAAGAAATAAATTTAAAAAAAAAAACACGACTAATTCCTGATTCCTACTTATTTTCTGAAATGACACCCGTCAAGAGACTATTATTCTGAGACCGTTTTGTAAATAGACATTGCTATAACTCGACATTCTCAAATTGTGAATTTCAGGTCCTAAATCCTTTGCTGTCCCCAATCCTGTCTCCAGGTCTCAATGTACAGCTCTACAGATGATTCTTCTCAAAGCGAAAAGGGTGATAGGGCACCATTTATAACTTTACTAAGGGCCTAAAATTCTAGAACGGACCTTGCTATACGAGGTGAGACACAAAAATAACTGGACTTGGCTTGAGGCTTTCCTGGAAAACCGTCTGGAGGTCAGCCGAACGTGAATCATAGAACTATATCCCCTCCTACACGCCTTCTCAAACCGCCGACCGGCTGGGAATAGCCCACCCAATATTTGCACAACAATCGCTACACAAGTTGCCACTATAATGTTGGGTTTAAAAAAATCGAACAGCGAATCAACATCAAATTTCTCACAAAATTGAACAAAACGGCCACTGAAATTTATGAAAAGATAAACACAGTGTACGGTTTGTCTCGCACACAAGTTTTAGATTGGCACAAACGTTTCAAGGAAAGGCAAGACAATTTGGAAGACATTCGACGCCCAGGTCGCCCACGCTCGTCTTGGACGGAAGAAAACATCAAAACAGTGAATCAGATTGTTCGAAATGATCGGACTGCTTTTTCCGTAAAAACATTCCTGTCCTCGATCATCCCCCCTATTCGCCCATTTTAGCTCCCTGTGATTTTTACTTTTTCCTGAAAATCAAAAGAGACCTGAAGTTAACTTATTTTTCTGAAGACAAAAACGGCAAGCCTGTTGAAGCGCCTCAAGCAAGAAGACTTCAAGCACTGTTTCAATCAATAGATGATACATATGGAGCGGGGTAGAGATCGCGAGGGGGAGTATATAGAGGTGACAATGTTTAGAATGCTGTAAGTCATCAATAAATATAAATTTTTTTTACCAATCCAATTATTTTTGTGTCTCACTTCGTATAGCATCTGCATGCATCTGTAAAAGGAAAAGGTTAGAGCAGGGGTCTCCAACACGTCGCTCACGAGCTACCGGTAGCTCACAACCCCTTTCTAAGTAGCTCGCCAAAGGATTAATGAATCTATACTAATAAAAGGCAAAGCCCTCACTCACTCACTCACTCACTCACTCACTCACTCACTGACTCATCACTAATTCTCCAACTTCCTGTGTAGGTAGAAGGCTGAAATTTGGCAGGCTCATTCCTTACAGCTTACTTACAAAAGTTGGGCAGGTTTCATTTCGAAATTCTACGCGTAATGGTCATAACTGGAACCTTTTTTTTAATCCATATACTATAATAGACTTCTGCTCGGAGTTACGCCTCCCACGTAATTTAGTGCCTGCCCATATAAGGTCGTCCGTCAGCAGCAATCCAATAGCAAACTGCCATGGGTAAATATTCACGGGTGAAGGACTGTGCTTATGCAGAGGAAGATGAGATGGTCAGGGTGGTGTTTGGCACAAACTCAGTGAAACTGTGAGAGAAACTTTTAAGTGCCGGGTCTTAGCTAACATTAAATACAGCCGTGGACATGAGATGGCACCAGCGCAGCTGTGAACCTTCGATGCATGTACACCGAGCGGCTCACGTGAATTGACGCAGTCCACAGACAAAAAGCAACAGTTCCAAAGAGTGCTGAACAAAAACCGAATTACACATTTGAGAAGGCAGCAAAAAAAATATGAAGCGTGTGATACATACAAGCATATTCAACAAAGCACACGGTGGAAAAAGTCAATGTCCCGCTAAAGGATGACAGCGTAAAAAAAAACCCGTGCATGCAGTGTGTCACGTCTCAGATAAAGAAGAAGACGAGCTGTTTATAAGAAACGAATCAATGAATGAAACCTGTTATCTTTACAACGATTGACAAACACAGAATGTAACTTGAACACATCCTACAAATACGAACCTGATTGAAAGAAATAATGATAATCAAATCCTTGATGACAGCAACACTCATAACACAAAACAATTACTGTATATTGACAATCATATTACGTTATTTTTAAAATTTTCCCTTTTCTTTTTCATAACTTCTTTACCACACTACTTCTCCGCTGCGAAGCGCGAGTATATATATATATATATATATATATATTTATATATATATATATATATATATATATATATATATATATATGTGTATATATATATATACCCGATCTACATACTCTCAAATAGACAAACCACACGCCATGGCGCAATGGTAGAGACTTCGCCTCTAACACCGAGGTTCGATTCCCGACAGGGGGTGCACTGAGTATGTACGCGTGCTTCCCGATTCATTTTACCTTCGCATCCCCTTGGTTTGAGACGTATGAAAAAATATGCAGTTAACGCAGAAAGACAGATCACCAATTGAAGCTTTATGAATAATGGATACAAAGCACGTTCCTAAGACTGATTGGAGGCAAATTTCATTTCAAAAGACTACCCGACGGAAGCCTTGATAAAAGCGTGGTTTTGTGAAAACTGTCCAAATACAAACCTGATTGAAAGAAATTATAATCAAATCCTTGATGACAGCAACACTCATAATGGTCACAAGACTATTACATTCACAATCATGTTACGTAATTTTTAAAATGTTTCCTTTTCTTAGCACAAGCACAGCTGAGAAGCTTCGATGCATGTACTCCATAATGCGTTAAAAAAAATAACGCATTTAATCACACTTTCAATTCCAAGCAAAGGGAAACTTTTGTCAATGCATGATTTCCTGGTATATCGATTACATTGATGCACACATCAGAGCTACAAAAATGTTAGAGTCGGAATAAAGTGCGTTCCTACGACTGATCAGACGAAAGTTTCATTTCAGAAGACTTCCCGAGTGAAGCCTTGATAAAAGCATGGTTTTGTGCACACTGAAAAGCAAGCAAAATTAGATGCATTACAGAAAGCGGACTTTGTGGCTCTTACTGGGGATCATTGGACTTCCGTGACCGTTAGTAATTCTAATTACATCTAATTACAAAATGTTCAATGATCACACTGTTTTAGCCTAATGTACAAAATAATTTTGGCTAATGTTACTCAGAGTTTAAAGATTAAGTTGGTCAAATTACCTTTTATGTTTCTGCCTTATTTTTTTAAGAAGAAAAACTGCACTTTATGTTGAAATGTTGGTTATTATTATTTAAAGACAATACTATTCTGAAAATGTACTTAAATATTAAACTACCACTTTATTTTTAAGTCTGCCCAATTTTAGCCAGGGATGATATTTTTGTTTCTGTTTTGAATTCAAATGCAGTTTAAAAGCATTTTTTTTCAGAAATTAAAAGAGCTTGAGTTTACAATATTCATGTCCATGTCTATTATTTAATTCTGTCTCCCACTAAAACCCTTTTAAATTAAAAAAAAAATTTGCGATTTGGGGCAAATTTTCATGTGAGATTACATACGATTAATCAAGATTAATTATTACACAGCCTCTAATTAATTGGATTAATTTTTTAAATCGAGTCCCACCCCTAATATATATATGTAGATTTGTATATATATATATATATATATATATATATATATATATATATATATATATATATATATGTGTGTATATACAGTATATATGTAGATATGTATATGTATATATGTATATATATATTTGTGTGTGTATATATGTGTATTGTAAACGATAGGGGGCGCTCTCGCTCCCTTGAACCCCTGTCCACGACTCCAGACACCAGGTAAATGTCCTCAAATCGACTTTATTTTTCTTCCACAGTGTACAAAGCACACTCTCCTCCACAATACTCATATAAATCACTAATACTAATCACAAATACACAAGTAACCAATCCTCCAGCTCCCAGACGCGTTGCCACCCTTCCACCCAGCTCAGCTCATTGTCTGTGAGTTTCCATAGTCCTTTTATAATCCCTGACCCGGAAGTGTTCTCAATCCCCAGTCCATGTGATCCTCAATCACTTCCGGGTCAGGTAAAGTTCTTTCTTCAACCCGAAGTCCGTCGCTCTTCCTATGACGAACCTCCGGGTCACAGGGCACGAAGAAGCCCTCGGTCCTCCCTGCAGCTCCCTCCTGTGGCCCCCACGGCATCCAGCAGGGCTTTGCATAAAAACTCCATTGTCCATGATGCCCTGCTGGTCTTCTGGGGACCTCCACGCTGCAAGGAGGGCTCCACCTGGCGGCTTGGGGGTATTGGCCAGGATAAATGGCCGGCCATCCATCACAGTATATATATTTATGTATATGTATATTCTGTATATATGTATGTGTGTATATATATATATGTATATATGTGTATATATGTATATATATGTATATATTTGTATATGTGTATATATGTATGTATATGTATATATATATATATATGTTTATATGTTTGTGTGTGTGTGTATATATATATATATGCCAGCAACACTCATGACAATGACAACACAATTACATTGTCAATCATGTTACATTATTATTAAAATGTTTCCTTTTCTTTTTCATTACTTCTTTAACACACTACTTCTCCACTGCGAAGCGCGGGTATTTTGCTAGTCCTACATACATTTGAAAACTTGATTAGTCAAATTAGGGATGGGCAATCTTTCCAAAAAATCATATCACAATCCTTTAAACACAAAATCACGATGCATGATCTGAATTGCAATCTGTCTTTTCAATGTGACATACACTTATGAGAATATCCGGACTCAAACTCTTCAAGACCTAAGGGACACTTTATTTTAAATATCAAACAAAGCTGAATTCAATTGTTCTCTCGTTCGCTAGCTTAGCGAAGTTAAGGACCACACCCCAAAGCTGGCGAGTGAGTTAGGAAGGCTCCTCCCCTCGGCCTC